>NC_138050.1:26375886-26669573 GCF_964194185.1 Rhinolophus hipposideros
GATGGGGGACTCCGTAAATTCATGTTGTTTGGGACTTTCTGCATTTCTTGGGCTTGTATGTCTTTCCTTTGCCAGGTTAGGGAAGTTTTCCATCATTGTTTTTTTTTTTTTTTTTTTTTTTATAAATAGGTTTCCAATTCCTTGCCCTCTCTCTTCTCCTTCTGTTATACCTATGATGTGGATGCTGGCAAGCTTAATTTCGCCCCAGAGACCCCTTAAACCCACCTGAGTTTTCTAATTCTTATTTGTTTTTGGTGTTCTGTTGGGCATTTTCTGCTGCCTTTTAAATCTGTAATCCTATCCTCTGCTTCGTCTAACAAACTGTTGATTCCCTGTGATGTATTCTTTATTTCAATTATTGTATTCTTTATTTCTGACTACTTCTTTTTAATGTTTTCTATCTCCATTTTTTTTAATGTTTTCCTATCTCCTTGGTGAAGTTCTCCCTGAGTTCACTGAGCATTCTTATAACCAGTGTTTTGAACTCTACATTTGGTAGATTGCTTGTCTCCATTTTGATTAGTTCTTTTTCTGGAGCTTTTTTTTTGTTCTTTTATTTGGAACATGTTTATTTGTCTCCCCATTTTAGTTGTCTCCCTGTGTTTCTTTCTATGTATTAGGTAGGGCACTTATGTCTCCTGGTCTTAGTAGAATGGCCTTATATAGTAGGTGTCCTGTGGGGCCCAGTGGCACAGTCTTGCTGGTCACCTGAGCTGGGTGCTCCAGGTGTGTCTCTTGCGTGCTTTGTGTGTGCCCTCCCTTTGTAGCTGAGACTTGGTTGCTGCTTGCACAGCAATGGGAGGGATTGACTCTCAGGCTGCTTGGTTATGAAAACTGACTCTGACTGCAGTGGGGGAGCTGTTATGCAGAGGCTGACCATACGCAGCATTATTTGCTTTAGCAGGGTTCTTGTTGTTGCCCAGCATGTTCTTTGGGTGTGTCATCCATGAAGGTGGCCAAGTGGTGCTCCAGACAGGACTGAAGCTGGCCTTTGGTACACCAGCCTTGGGGCTTCCAAGTCTCTGCCCCTCCTACCAGTCTTGAGGTGGCTTCTTCTGTACGTCCTCAGTTGTGGGACATCAGTTCAGCTAGACTTCAGGTGATTTTCAACAGTAGTTGATTGGTAATTCAGTTGTAATTTTGATGTGATTGTGAGAGGAGGTAAACACAGCATGTACCTACTCCACCATCGTCTTCTGATCAATTTTGTTTACAGAAGATTACAAAGTATATATTTTCACTTCTTAAGAAAATAGATTCTTAAAAGTACTTTAGAAGTATCACTGAAAACTTTATACATCTGTTTTATAGAATAATGTTTAAAAACTTTAATATATCATTTTTTTCATTTTATTTTATTTATTTAGTTTTTAATTAAAGTTCATCGGGGTGACAATTGTTAGTAAAGTTACATAGATTTCAGGTGTACAATTCTGTAATACATTAAAAAGAATCATTTTAGTTTCAGTTCATACAGAGAATGACAATCACTACCCTGTATTTAAAACACTTTATAATTCATAATTTTCACTTTCTTTGAGTGAACATGGTTTCACTATGTTTATTTTTTTTACTGAAAATTTCTTGCAATAATAGTAGATCCACATGCAGTCAGAAGACATAATACAGACAGATCCCATATACTTTTTGTCTGTTTTTCCCAAATGGAAACATCTTGAAAACTATATCACTGTATTACCACCTGGACACTGACATTGATACAATCCACCAAACATATTTAGATTGTTTTCATCTTCATGCATACTCGTGTGTGTTTGTGTGTGTGTGTGTGTGTGTGTGTGTGTGTGTGTGTGTATTTCTATACAATTTTATCTTATGTGTAGGTTCAGGTAGCCTCCACTGGAGTCAAGATTTCAAGTGGTTCTATCACCACGAAGACCCCTTATGTTTCCCTTTAATGTCCATATCCAACTCCCTCACAGCCTTCTCCAAACTCCACCCTCACCTTCAGCCCTAACCCCTGACAACTGCTAATATGTTCTCCATTTCTAAAATTCTGCCATTTTAAAAACGTTAAAGAAATGAAATAACATATTATGAAACATTTTACTTTTTTTTCCTCTTGGTGTAATTTCCTGGAAATTTATCCAATTTGTTTTTTTCAATATTGTGTTTTTTTTTTTTTTTTTTGGCCTAGTTATATTGCTTAGTGTGGGTACACTGCTATTTGTTTAACTAGTAACCTGTTGAAAGACATCTTGCCTGTTTCTGGTATTTGGCTATTACAATAAAGATGCTATGAATATTCTTGAGAAGGTTTTTGAGTTCAAATAAGATTTTATTTCTCTGGGATAAATACCCAAGGGTGAAACTTCTGGGTTGTAGTACAATTTTAATACCTGCCAACCTGTTTTCCAGAATGGCTATATCATTTCATATTATCTACCAACGGTGTATGAGTGATCCAGATTTCCACGTCTTTGTCAGAATTTGTACTGTCACTGCTGTTTTTAGACATTCTGATAGGCATATGATAACTCATTGTGGTTTTATTTTCAGTTCTTTAGCTAATGATGCCTAACACTTTTCATGAGCTTAAATGTCTATATATTCTCTTCAGTGAACTGTCATTTCAGGTATTTTTTTTTCATTTTTAAATATTTAATGTAAAATAACTATTGAGGTAAAATTCACATAAAATATAAATAACCATTTTAAAGTGCACAATTCAACACAATGTAGTGCATTCAAAATGTTGTACCATCACCATCTCTTTCTAGTTCAAAAACATTTCCATAACACAAAGTACAACTCCTTACCCATTGAATGGTATCCTTCTTATTTTAACTGGTGTAAATTGGATATTAATTTTCCATTTCTAATTGAAGTTTTTATTTTTTTCACTCTTAAGTTTTGAATTATTTGTCAGCTATTTGGTTGGTATGTATTTTTTCCAGTCTGTGGTTTATCTTTCCGTCATCTTCATAGTGTCATTCACAGAGCAAAATTTTGTTACTTGTATGAGGTCGAATTTACTTATTTTTCCTTTTATGTGTCATTCATTTGGTGCTAAGTCTAAGTATAAGTTGCTCCAACTTAATCCCCAGAGCTCCATTTCATAACCAAGGTCTTACATTACAGCTTTGGAGCTGCAGTTGCCCATCTATCATAGAACAGGCATGGAATGGAGCACGGTCCCATTATTCAACAGGCTAAATGTTCCTTATTGTCTCTGCCTCTCTGATTTCACACTATGTTCCATTTTAATTGTAATTTTGCTTCATGAAGATATTTATTTAAGTGTGATCGTGTTTTATATGTTTACATTTAATTTTTAATCTCTCATGTGTTGACTCAATAGAAGAATAGAGTGTGGTATCAAACATTACATTGCCATACAATCTTGGCCTTGGATTCATTCAGTTAATATTCTTATTGAGTGCCAGCTATGAGGTCAGTTTTCAAGGCACTGAATTAAACAAATTCCTTGATCTCAGAGGATTACTTTTCTGAGAAGAAAGATAAAACAATAAACAAACAAATTGAAATAAGTGCTATGAATTAAAAATGAAATGAGAGATAGAAGGTGAAAAAGGGGTTATATTTTTAATAGGATGGTAGCAGAGAACTCTGTAACAGCAAGAGCCTAAAGTTAAAATATGACTAATGTGAGTAGTAAGCCAAGAAGTATATGAGAAAAGGCATCTGAGGAAGAGAAAACAGCAAATGCCAAGTCTCTATTTGTTCAAGGAACAGCAAAGAGGTTTTCCCTTTATCATTCTAGATATCTCATTTCTACTTATGCAACTTAATTTGACACTAACAGTTGTTTTTCCTCTCTCAAAATTTTATTCAGACTGAATAGTTATTTCACTTAGCACAATATTCTCTAGATCCATCTATGCTGATGCAAATGGTAAGATTTCATTCTTTTTATGGCAGAGTAATACTCCACTATATAAAAAAATGTACCAGAATTTCTTTATCCAATCATCTATCGATGGGCATTTAGTTGTTTCCATATCTTGACTATTGTGAATAGTGCTACAATAAACCTGGGGGCACATATATTTTTTTTTCTAAATAGTGTTTGGGGGGTTATCATTTTGTGAGGGGTGTAAATGTGTAATCATTATGTTGTTCTGTACACCAGAAACTAATATAAAAAATACAATTAAACAAATATATTAACAAAATAGTATTTTGTAATCTTTACTTATAGAATGTTAAACATATAGTGCATTTTTGCTGAATGGATGAATTTAACTTAAGATATTGTGAATTATAATAATAATGAGCCATAATTTCTTCTTATCTCTGATAATTAAAATAAATAAATAAAAAAGCAGGAGTTAATCCACCCCCTCAAAAAAGAAAAAAAACAACAAACTGATTGTCAACTAAACTTTTAAAATAAATTTTTCAATTACATTTGACATACAATATTATATTAGTTTCAGAGGTACACAATAGTGACTAGGCATTTATATAAGTTACTAAGTGATCACGTTAGATCACTTACTAAGTGATCATCTTGATGCTAAACTTCTTGAAATGTAGTGTGGTCTGTCCTTGTTAAGTGATTCCGCCATAGGGGAATTCTACTTTTTGAACACAAGAGGTCCGGATTGCTTTTAGTCGGTATTGCATTCATCTCTGCAGCATATCGGACAATTTTTGGATTCCATTCTGATTCTGATTATGTTGTTTATTTTATGCCCATATATTATTCCAATATTTTAGTATATCTTTGGTAAAATATACTTTTGTTATCCTAGAAAGGATCGCATATTTAAAACATTTTGCAATATACATATAAATACATGGTAATGATGTTAGTAAATAAGTAAGGCCTAATCTATTGATAATTGCATTATCAGATTCAACTGTACATAGTATATTTTCAGTTGATTTCAGATTTGGTTAATCACTTTTTAGATCTGCCTTCAAGTGTGCCTTATTTAATGGATTCTAATCTGAAAACGATATAGTTATATCCAAGTTGTAACATACTATCCTGGTGAGGATGTCACATAGTATCATCCTCACCAGGATGTAGCATAGTATCCTGGATTTTGGAGACTGCTAGAATTTGAATTACCACTTATTAGGCAGAGAGGACATAACTTCTGTATTTGTGAGCTACAGATAATAATAGTGCAAATCTGATAAGTTGTTATGAAGATAAGATGAACTAATGCTGTAAAGCCCTTAAAAATCATGAATAGCAAATACAACAGACATGCTTGCTAAAATCTAAAAATATTCAATATTAAGCCCAGTATTATGAATGGTAAAACTCTATGTTAAATTTAGGAAGTCTACAAAATTTGGAAAAATAAAGTTCTTATGTTTTGCTTTTTACTGTATATCTTTTGCTTTCAATACAATGTTAAATTTAGAAATATGACACAGATTATCATTGATAGCCCAGGATATTGAAATAAAAACAAAAGTAGTTTACTTTCATTGACTTTCCATTTTTGTAACATGATCAAAGAGCTATGGCAGTTTTTATAGACAATTGTCAATTTATTTATTTATTATGATCTGTTATCGTATTATGTAAGAAACAACGTCAATTTATTTGTTTATTATGATATATTATTGTATTGTGTAAGCAACATCTTTAAATTTGTCACCCATATGTATTTACTCTTATAGTAATGTCACTCACATTGAATAAATCTAAATCAGTACCTTATACTCATCATTTCCACATAAATTAGATGATTTTCACTTCTCTTCTCTTAGAACATATCTAATGACAGTAAAATCTAAAAGCAGAGCTGCAGTTGAGAAAGAGTAGTGGTCTGTATTTTTCTGTATTGAAGCTATAATAATGAGTATAACCAAAATTATAACATTACCTGGGTGACCTTAACCCTGATTAATATCCCAGATTCACTTTCTTCAGTGTTATAATGAAATGGTTGGTCTGCTTGATTTCTAAGATTCCTTCCAACTTGGAATAGAAAATATCTAGGAGAGAATGACATTTGCCAAACCAATTTAATTAGGTTATAAAATAACAATCAATTTTTCCATGACTAAAATTTTGAATATGAACCAAATCGTTTTATAACTTTGATGAATAGTACTAAAAACTCTTAAATTCTTTAATGAACACACATTTTTATGGTAGCATATATTTTTCTGAAATTAATTCCAGAACAAAGAATCGTATTAGGTTATGAGAAAAAAGATGGATCTTAACATCTGGTATTTAGAGTTCAGCCTAACAGATTTAATTTTTTTAATAGACTATGTTTTAGAGCAGTTTTAGGTCCACAGAAAAATTAAACAGAAAGTACAGGAATTTCCCATACAGCCCTGCCTCCACACATTTAAAGCCTTCCTCATTCACAGAGTGGGATATTTATTGCCAATGATGAACCTATGTTGATTCATCATAATCACCCAGAGTATATAGTTTACCTTAGGGTTCACTCTCGATGTTGTACATTCTGCGAGTTTGGACAAATGTATAATGACATATATCCATCATTATAATATATGGAGTGTTTTCACTGCACTAAAAATCCTCTATACTCTGCCTATTCATCTCTCTCCAACCTTCTACCCCTGGAAACCACCAATTCTTTTCACTGTCTTCACAGTTTTGCCTTTTCCAGAATGTTATAAAATTGGAAGAATACAGTATATAGTCTTTTCAGCTTAGCTTCTTTCATACAGTAAAAAACATTTAGTTACCTTCATGTCTTGTCGTGGCTTTTTTTCTTTCTTTCTTTTTTTCTTTCTTTTTTTTTTTTCTTTCTTTCTTTTTTTTTTTTTTAATGCTGAGTAATATCCTATTGTCTAGATGTATTGGTGGGTACAAAAGTAATTGCGGATTTTGCAATTATATTTAACCATTTGAACTTTTGCACCAACCTAATACCACCGTTTATCCATTCATGTACTGAAGGGTTTCTTTGTTGCTCCAAGTTTTGGCAATTATTAATAAAGCTGCTATAAATGTCATATGAAGGTTTTTGCATGGAAATAGTTTTCATATTCCTTTGGGTAAGTACCAAGGAGGAGAATTGCTGGATTCTATGATAAGAGTATGTTTTACTTTGTGAGAAACAGCCAAACTGTCTTCCAAATGTCTGGACCATTTTGCATCCCACCAGCAAGGAATGAGGTTTCCTGTTTGATGTCCTTACCAACATTCGGTGTTGTCAGTGTTCAAAATTTTGGCCATCCTAAAAGGTGTGTAGTTAAGGCTTATTGTTGTTTAATTTACATTTCCCTGATGAAGAAACTTTTTTTTTTTTTAAATGCAGGGGCATGTGAGAAAATAAATGAATCTGTGAAAACAAAACAAAAAAAAAAAGTGGTAATATAATATATGCAGGTCATTGCAAATCCTGACTAAAAGTCAACACAGATGATGATAATTCATAAAATATTTAATCAAATAGATAATTTTTTTGTTTCATGCTTATTACTTATAAATTCATGTGCACATGATAGAACAGTCAAATCTTTATAGCCTGAAAACAGAATTTGTTTTTCTTCAAGCCAGATCAAAAGCTTATTTGGACATTGTTCACAATCACTTACTTCTAGGTTTTTCTCCTGTACATTGTTCTGTGGTAGTTACCATCCTCAATAAGTCCACTTCTTAGATCAAAAGTATGTGAGTTACTGGGAGATTGTCTTAGTTTGGTGAATATAACTGTTTTATCTAGTTCAAGTTAAACTCTCAACAATGTGGACATAACTGTTAGATATGGAGGTACTACTATGTTTCTTTTATTAAGTCTGTACCTGTATACACAATGCAGATTAATTTGTCTACCATTGTTTAAATAGACCTGGCTTGTATGAAGAGAGAATTTTAAATAAGCTAGATATTTCTGGATTAAAAAAAATATTTTACTCTTTCATTTGCAACAACATGGATGGATCTTGAGATTATTGCCATGCTAAATGAAATAAGTCAGACAGAAAAAGTCAAAAACTATATGACTTCACTCATCTGTGGGATACAAAATTGAAAGCAACAAATGCACAAGACAAACAAACAAAGACACAAAAACTCAGAGACTCAGACAACAGTTTAGTGGTTACCAAAGGGTAAAGAGAGAGAGGTAAAAGAGGGAAAAGGAGCTCAAATATATGGTGATGGAAGGAGAACTGACTCTGGATAGTGAGCACACAATGTGATATACAGATGATATATTATACACGTATATATTTGGAACCCATATAATTTTATTAAGCAATGTCACACCAATACATTTCATTTTAAAAATTAAAAAAAAAAAAGGAATTTGCCAATAACAGAAAGGACTGACTACCCTCTGGGATTGTTCAAAGTAAGCAGGTAAAAAGTTGATAGGAGATTGAAACCTGTCTGTCAAGATGAGGGTTAGACAGACATTCTAAGTGATGGTTGCTCTTCACAGAGATAGTCCTGCATTTCCTTAGTACTAAAACTGGCTAACTCTGCCCTTTGTTAATAAAGCTCATGATTTGGAGCTGGTGATTTGGGGCCATGTAGAGCTTTACTGCTTAGCTCCATATTACTTCCCAGCTGGCAACTGAGAAGGAAGTCAACAATATGTAATTAATTTGGTACAGAACATTTTGATTATATTGCCACTATCTTTAAATAGGGAATGCGTTATCGCTTGTAGAGCAGTGGTTTATGTTCTTGTAAAGAATTGTTTATAGTAAAACATTCTTTATTCATGATATTCTTCAGAAATCTTTTATTTTTATATGTATATATAAATTAGCCCATGGCATGTTATTTTTTAAAATAGTATTTAGTGTTTGTAATACTTCTTAAAGACTAAATCGGGATTAGATTATCTTTTCTATTGGAGATTGTATTCACTTCTGATTGCTGCTACGACGTTTTTCATTTCTTTGGTGTCTTAGAACAACGCACATTAATCACCTTCCAGTTTTGAAGGTTAGAAATCTGAAATGAGTTTCACTGGGCTAAAATCAATTTTTCTGTGTTCCTTCGAGAGACTGTCAGGGAGAATCCATTTCCTTATAATTTTCAGTGTCTAGAGGTTACGCACATTCCTTGGTACCTGGCATCTTTCTGTCTTCAAAACCAGCAGTGTGCAGTCAAGTCTTTCTCACCTCACTTCATTCTGACCCTGTTCCTTCTGCCTTCCTCTTCCATTTTTAAGGACTCTTGTGATTACATCGGTCCCATTCAGATAATCCAGGATAATCTGCTCTCTAATGACAGACTTTAATTCCACCTGCATCCTTAATGCCCCTTTGCCATGTAATGTGACGTATGCATGGGTTCCAGGGATTAGAATGGAGACATACTTGGGAGATAATTATTCAGGCTACCACAGATGTCTTATTTAAGGATACCATTAAAAATGAAAAGATATAAATCCTATCCTGGTAGTTTATATACTAAAGGTGTTTATAATTCCATGTTGTTACCTACCTCTTGGGCACCTTTTTCTTTACACTCCACCATTGGAAGTGTGTGACTCTCACCTGTATCCGATATGTTCACATTCTCAGCAGGAAGAAAAGGCAAGAGGGAAGGACTAATATATATGTTTTTAAATGTTTTCTAGAAACCCCACTGAATGGCTGCTTATTATAGGTTATTGGCCACAGCCAGGTCGCATAGTATACTTCTTTCTGCAAAGTATTCACATTACTATTTTCGTTTAGGCACATTGTCACCCAGAGCAAAAGTCAGCACTTTGTGAGTGAGACAGACAGAGATAAAAGATGCTAAGTAGGCAATTAGGAGTATTTGCTTCTTTACTTATGATAGAAAACATCATTGAAGGCCTTGGGGAAACTAACTTATAATATAGTATGCCTATAAAATAGCTTGAACTATAATACAAAGAAATAGCAAGAAAGCATGTTATTTCTATACTTTGTATACCAAATGTATTAAATATCAAGATTTTTTTTTCAAGTAGCAAATTATTCTCTAAATATGTGCTCCATATTTTCTGCTCCAGTGATTCCCAAAATAATAGTGTGCCTGAAAACCACTTGGGAACTTAATTGAAATTTTATATTCCCAGTTCCATTAAAATTCTGATTCAAAAGTTCTCAGAGGAGACTGAATTTTAACAAGCACCTCAGGTATATCTGATGCAGGTGGTGTACAAACTCTGCTTTGATACTGTTAAAAAAAATCCCCAGTGAGCACACCTGCACCCAATTTAACATGCATTTATTGAGTACCTGCTATAGAATCTGTACAAGACATCATGAGAGATATAAAGAAACAGTAGAACCGATCCCTGTTCTTAAGCTTTGAGCTTCTAGTGAATCAACTGCATGTGAGGTCTGACAATTAAGTTTGCAAAGTTATTGCAATGTTGTTGGTAACTTTTTTTTTTTTTTACATCAGAGAGATTATTCATTACATTATGAATTTTTACCAACCTGACAAAATGTTAACCAAGTTTACTATTTGGAAGTGCTGAAAAGGATGCACAAAAAAGTTAGATGACTTGAACTTTTCACCAACAATTCATGTCTCTTGCATCATGACTGCACCAGCTCACAGAGCACTGCCCATGAGGGTGTTTTTAGCAAGTGAAAAATTAACTGTATTGGAACACCCTCCCTACTCACCTGAGCTGGCCCCCAATGACTTCTTTCTTTACCCAAAGATTAAGAAACTATTGAAAGGAAGACATTTTGATGATATTCAGGACATCAAGGGTAATACAACGGCAGCTCTGATGGCCATTTCAGATAAAGAGTTCCAAAATTGCTTTGCAGGGTGGACTAGGTGCTGGTATCGGTGCATAGCTTCCCAAGGGGAGTACTTCGAAGGTGACTACTGTAGTGATATTCAGCAATGAGGCATGTAGTACTTTTTCTAGGATGAGTCTGTGAACTTAATTGTTAGACCTCGTAGTCCCATTTTCAACTGCTGTGATGTTAGAAGAACCATGAGAAGAACAAACAGTAGAGTGAGCTCATTTTCCTTACAGCACATTACATATTTATTTATGTGATTATCTGATTGATTAATTATAGTGTTTACGCTTATAAGTACCATGAAAACAGATAAGATGTTTCCTCACCATTGCTTTTCCTATTAGTAGCAAAATGTTTAACTCTTTGTAGAAATGCAATGATATGTGATAAATATCTGTCAAATGAAAACAATGCTGTGTATTCTCAGAATAAAGTAGAAATGAATTAATTTGAAACATCAGAAAGGCCAACATAAAGCAGGAGATTGTTCAACTGGACCTAGAAGTTCTCAAGACACAAGAATGGAGGAAAGAGATTTCCAGATTGAGAAAGCAATATGATCAAAGGTATGGATAACATGAAAGTACAGGACCAATTAGGAAACATGGACTAAAGTTGTTTTCAGTGATGGTTCAAAAGAAAATATTTTTGTTATTGCTTCTTTTTCTTTTTGTTGCAAAAAGAAAACCAAGTATGACATATGACATATTCTAGAAGTAATATTTAGTTTTAACCAATATTTCCTTGAATATGTCTATATTTTTTAGTCCTTAGACACCTTCAGAGAATTTTATTCTGTTAATTCATTTATCAGTATACAAATATTACAAGCTCAATAGAATATACTATAATTGTTGTTTCTCAGCCACTATACCATTGTTAAAGTATTGCAACTATAGCTATTGAAACACACACACACACACACACACACACACACAAATTCCAGAAACCTAAAATGGAAGAGTCAGTTTATTGTGGATTTCCTTGTTACTAATCAATGCACAGCCACCTTCCTTTTACATTTTTGAAATATGCTGTAAAGTATTTATTAATAAATTCTTAAGGATCTTCTTGGATAGTAAGTAGTGTGTAGTTATAAAATACCTGGAATCTTTGACTACTTGTCATTGATGTTAATATAAGCCAAAAGTCAGCTTAATATAAAATTTTCATGTTCTTTCTAAAAATTTGATAATTCAGTTATGAAAAAACAGTATAAGAACTCATGACAAAATATATGATTTAGTTTTCTCATATTTTTCCTTTATTCTCCTATGTCTTCAACATAAGACACACATTGTAAAATTAGAATCAGCTTAAACGATGGTGAAAGTGATAAAAGTAAAAAGGCCTATGATCCAATAAAGAAAATTAAGGATATTTAATATGTAAGGCTAAGAGACATGATGACAAATGGGGGAATAAGATAACTATGTATAAATACTTGCCATGCTATATTAGAAAAGAGAAGGAAGAATTATTTAAGCTGGCAAAGGTCTTAGAACAAGAAATAATGATCTGAACTTTTACAAAGATAAAAATTTAAGTATAATGAAAAATGTATCTGTCATTGAACACAATTAGAAAGAAGAATATTCTTCCCTGTAGACATGAGAGCTACAGATGATCAAAAACAGACAAGATGAAAACCTTTGGGGACCTAATAGAGAGAAAAGCCACTTTATAATGTCCTATTTCCTGGTCTGATTAGGACTTTTCTTCTATAATATATCCGTAATCACTTGAAAAAGAAAGTAATGGCCCATGAAATGGGAATTCTTATTTCAATAGGTAGGTTATTCCACAGACTTTGAAAAGATCTGTGGCTGTGGCCAAAACTCCCATTACCTCCCTAGGTACTATATTTCTCGGTTAACTGCAACTTCCTACCAAAATATCTTTTCTGTACTCTATTTTCTTTCATGTCAGTAATTGATAAATGCCTAGTTTATAAGAGCAAGCAAGTGTAAAATTTTTATTTATTTTATTTCATAGTGTTTCTTATCTATCTATGTATCTACCTACCTACCTACCTATAAACTACCTATCTCTCCCTGCTTCTCATTAAATATTTGGATTCTTCCTCACATTGAATGAGGTCATGCTATGATGGATGATGGAATGCAGATACAAGTTCACAAATATTTTTTTTTAATGATATAGTTTAGGATCTTCATAGAATATTATTTTGGCTAATATATTAAGTGGTTGTGATCAAATGATCAGCAATTTTTTAAAGTTGATTTCTGTGTACATGCAAACACCTTGCATGCATATCTCTATGTATCAACTATCTATCTTATATAATTTATTTTACTTTCATTTCTTTTCAAAAATACAGTGTATATTGTATGTGGTGATTTGAGAGCCAAAGAGTACTATATATATATATATATATATATATATATATATATGCACACATACATATACATACACACATATATGCCTTCAATGTTTTAAATATACTAATTTTATAATGGTGTGAATGTCGATATAATGACTAACGCAAGGCTAAGATTTCAGCTTCTTCTAATGACCCATTGTAAGAAGATGAGAAAAGTCAGAATAAGAGTGTTAGCAATGGGAAGAGTCAAAACACATAAATTTTATATTCATTTCAAAGGATGTACCCATAGAATCATGGGATTGACTATCTTTAGATTTGGAACAGAACAGAATTAAAGAGACCTCCACATTTTAGAGTTGTAACTAGTTTGTTTGACTAAGATGATATAGGAATGGAAAATGGAGTGTGGAGATGATATTTTATCTTTGATATTTGGATATTTGTTTTTATTGTATATACAATGAATTAGTTGGATGTAGCCATTCAGAATATTATTTAAACATTTATTTTGTTTCTGTCTCTGTTTAAGCTAATTTTTAAATTATTGAAATAAATCTTAACATTTCTCCAGGTCCTAATTGCTGATGAGCGTAAAGGAAATTATCCCCCCCTTTTTTTTTGTATCAAAGAACCATATTTTATTCATTGTGTCTGTGGGCATGTGTGTGTGTGTGTCTGTTTAAAATGTGGTTCTTTTACATTCATATGATGATATAGAACTTTTATATGATATGTATTCCTTTATGTACTATATCATTGTATACATATAAAAGAACCACATTTATATTTGAAAGATCATAGACATACTGCCATACTAAAATAGATCTTAAATTGCCTTGTTGCTCCTAATATTATGTTGTTCTTTCCAGACTGCTAGACATTGTCAGTTTTATTTTTTTTTAATTAAAGTTTATTGGAGTGACAATGAATAGTAAAGTTACATAGGTTTCAGGTGTACAATTCTGTAACACATCATCTATACATCACATTGTGTGTTCACCACCCAGAGTCAGTTCTCCTATCACCATATATTTGATCCTCCTTATCCTCATCTACTGCTCCCCTACCCCCTTACCCTCTGGTAACCATTAAACTATTGTCTGTGTTTATGAGTTATTGTTTCTTTATTTTTTGTCTTGTTCCTTTGTTGTTTTCAGTTTTACATCCCACATATCTGTTAAATCATATGGTTCTCAACTTTTTCTGTCTGACTTATTTCATTTAGCATGATAATTTCAAGTTCCATTCACGTTACTGCAAGTGACTATTTCATCTTTTCTTATGGCAGAGTAGTATTTCACTGTGTATAAATACTACATCTTCTTTATCCAATCATTTATTGAAGGACACTTTGGTTGTTTCCATGTCTTGG
This sequence comes from Rhinolophus hipposideros, assembly GCF_964194185.1. Lineage (NCBI taxonomy): Eukaryota > Metazoa > Chordata > Mammalia > Chiroptera > Rhinolophidae > Rhinolophus > Rhinolophus hipposideros. Next base: position 26,390,295 of record NC_138050.1, read on the forward strand.
CCACCATAAATAAAGCTGCAGTGAACATCAAAACACATATAAATGTTTTTCGATTTTTTGGGTAGATACTATCAATTTTTTAAAAACCCTGAATCTATCCTCCAAATTCAGAAATTTCAGAGGTTAAATTGCTTCAGAAATTCATGACTTAAACAGCCCTTGCAGAATCTAGTAGTCATGGAAATAGGTGGTTTCATTCTGTTTTAGTACTCAGTATTCAATTCTGAATACCATGTTTCCCCAAAAATAAGACCTGGGTGGACAATCAGCTCTAATGCGTCTTTTGGAGCAAAAATTAATATAAGACCCAGAATTATATTATGTTATACCCGGTCTTATAGTAAACTAAGACCAGGTCTTATATTGGTTTTTGCTCCAAAACACGCATTAGAGCTGATTGTCCGCCCAGGTCTTATTTTCAGGGAAACACAGAATTTATTTATTTGTGGTTTCCCCATCTTAGTAGCATATGCCCTTTTGGCATCTCTTCTTTAGTCTTTAATTAAGCACATTTCTCCATCTTAGCATGACTTCTGCTCATCTTGTACTCCCAGAGAGAAGTACTTGCAGTGAGATCTTAGAAAGTTTTAACTATCTTTTCCTTCTCTTGTACTGTTTTTAAAACCTAAAGGAAAAAAAAAAGAGAGAAGAAGGAAAAGCAATAGAAATTCATCTCTTTTATGGTAAAGTTAGCTTGGATGAACTATAATTGCTCTCTGCCTCTTACAAGGTCCAGTGTACCCACATTATTATCATGATTGGTGGTTGTCATTCTGCCTTTTTCATTTGGTTTAAAAGGCCATTTATTGTGTTATGACCTTTGTTTTATTAATTTTTAGTACCATAACCTTTCAGATACATCAATTTCTTTTTCTTCAAACATTTAAAACAACGTATATATTTTTAAAAATTAGAAATAAACTGAAACCTAACTTAAACCTATGCATATACTAATAAGCAAAGAAATAGTAGATTTTTAAATCCAAGATATAAATTTAAATAATCACACATATACTCTAGGACATCATGTTTGACAAATAAATTAATACATAGTATAGGAAAGGTATCACCAGCTTTGACTTGTTATTAGTCTGCCTTTATATTATTCAAAACACAAGTACATTAATTTTTAAGTAATAAGCTGAATACATGGTGAATATGCTGTGAATTATTCAATATTTTGTATAATATTTAACATCCGGTGCTAAATAAGAAGATATGTATACATACATACACAGAAACAGACCTCAATGCATTAGTATAGTCTGATTAGTGGTTCCAATTCCAAAGCATTGTTACATATCTATGTCGTCTATAGTTAAGAAAAAAAAAAAGCTGCCATTCAAAGGGTGATCTTAATAAACTTTAGAAAATCTGATAGAAGCTAAATTCATGAACATTTTATGATAAATACTTTTATGAAAGAATGTACTAAGAAATTAAAGATTCATATCAAATTCTTATAAAAGAGAAACAAATGTCAGTCACCCAATATGTTTAATAAAAAAGCACACATGTTATTTGTACAATAGTCATTGGCAAGATTTGTGTGTTTTTCTTAAAAGAAGATCCCACAATTTTTGTGGGTGGCAACTGTTCATATGTTTTCAAGTATTATTTCTTTTGTTTAGTTATTGTAATATTTTCTAAGCTTGCTCTTCAAGAAGTCCTGAAAATAACTTTTAAGCTCAAAGGTAATCTATGAGAATCCATTATCTTTTTTCTACTTTCATTAAACTTCTGATTTGAAGAAGAACTATTAATAGGATGATAGCTTAGTATATCTTTTCTTAAGGAGACCGTTTTGGGGGTGAAATTATTGAAGAAAATAAACATAGATATAGTCTTCCAATTATGGAGAGAGAAAGTAACTGAAAACTTTTAAAATAGGTAATATTTTCCTGATCCTTTAAATGTTTAAAATTTCAAAAACGTATAAAAAAGCATTTGGAATTTTTAACCTTACCTACTGTTCTAAATCTTTAAACACTACAAGCGCAAGAAAATGTTGAAATAAAAATGTATACTTCTCTGTCAATTAGAGAAATTTTTATGTGTGATGTAAGAAAACATTTGTTACATTTTTTTAAATCCCTGGGAAATCATAAGTAGGATACAAAAGATAATTATAAAGTAGTTTTGGATCATGAAAATAATTATATAAGCTGTTTGGTACTATATAGGGAGATAATAAGAATGAGGACTGGAGGCCTATACTCCAATCTTTCTCTGACATTTTTTTTTAAATTAAATTTATTTGGGTGATATTGGTTAGTAAAATTATATAGGTTTCAAGTGTACATTTCTGTAATACATCATCTCTATATATCACTTTATGTGTTCACCACCCAGTCAGTTCTCCATCCATCACCACATATTTGACCCCCTTTATCTTCTTTATCCTCTTCTACCCCCTTACCCTCTTATAACCACTAAACTGTTGTCTGTATCTATGAGATTTGTTTCTTTATTTGTCTTGTTCATTTGTTGCTTTCAGTTTCACATCCCACATATCAATGCAATCATATAGTTCTCGACTTTCTAGCGGCTGGGGGGATAGTTGCATTGACTGTTTAGGCAGCTTCCACAGTACATTCAATGGTACACTGCTTGAACCATTTAGATCCATTTGTTTCTTGGAGTAATTTATCCCTCCTGTGAAGAGCTTCTCCGGGATTTGGTTGGTCTTGCTCCCTAGGAAATTTATAAGAAAAAGGTGAACGCAGATTTTTTTGTTTATTTTACCACTGTTACAACCTCACCATCTAGAATGGTGCTTGCAATATGACAAATATTTGATGTGTATTTGTTGAATGAATGAATGAATGAATGAATACACAGGAGGATCTGCTGAGATATTCCTGTTTCTATCGGTTCTTTGATGATTAGCTTACGAAGGCCACTATACTAGCTTCTTTATCCAAACTGCAGGACTTCCTGGTTTCTTGGCTGTTCTGGAATTATACTGCTGTTATTAAGTCCCTCTGTCTGAATAGCGTTGGGCAGGTGCCTCCGAATGACCTCCTGATGAATGTGGGCTGTCTCCTGCACCTGCATCCTGCCAAATATAGGGATTTCTGGGAACCAGATTTGTGGCTCCTCTACAAGTGGAAATCTGCTTCCCCGCTTTCTTTCTTAATGCCTGTGCTCTCTGTGTTACCTCTTCCTCTGTGCTCTGCTTATGAGTCTTTATAAAGTCTAGATTTATTCTTTACCTAGTGTATTGTCAAGAATTTTGCAGTATGAAAGCCTAAACTTTAGTTTGAAGTGCATTATTTTTTTTTTTCTTTTCTGTTTTTCATCTCTCCCTTAGTTGAGGCAGTCATGCTACTGAATAAATGGGTGGAAGGTGACAGTGTATAAAGAAATGCAAGAAGAAGAGGGACAGCATTATATCTGAAACTATTATCCCACTATGTTCTTTACTGAATAGTTTTTAGATTAATATAATAAAATAGATTTAAAGTGCTGGTTTTCCAGTAGTAGTAGTAATACTAGTAGTACTTAATTTCTTCTGTAAAATATGAAACCACATGAGAAAAATAATACTATAATAACTTTTCACCCAATGGTCATGATATGTATTAGGTTAAAAACAGACTTATTAAAGCCAAAAAGAAACCATTCTTAGAAATAGGGGAGATAAAATAGTTTTTAAAAGACACTATACATTTAAGACTAATAAACTCATTGGAAAATTTCTAAAGTAAAACCCACAAAATTTCATTAATAAATTGAAGATTTAAGTTAAAACCATTTTTAAATGTTCACTATATACCTAAAAAGCAAATAATTCCATGCGAAATATATTTAAAGAGAAACACATGTGAAATACATGGATTGCAATTGATTTAGTCACTATTCTAGTGATGCACATTTTCTGATAATTCATGTCTGAATTTCTTTCCAGGATTGTGATAAATTAGTTGTTAAAATATGAAAAATTATATAAATCACTTTATGTGTCTTTATCAACGTGATGTTTCCCCAGCAGGCAAGCCAGTCTCATTTGTTAGAAAGAAATACCACAACTTAACGTATCTAATCATGTCTTCTAAAGGATGAAATTACTCACAAGGGAAAGCCTGAGAATAAGATCAATGAACTTATATTAGTGTAAATTATCACTGATTAATTAATGCAACATCGGGGATTGAAATTTACTTAGAATTTAAATTTACTGCCAGTTTTGAAAGTTTAAATAGGATAAGGTTGCCAAGTATTGTAAATATAAATTAAAATAATATGATATTTATACCTGATGAATGCCTGAAAAATTATGTCTAAAATCAGAAACTTAGCAATTAACAAATTATATATAAGTATATACACATCTATATATCTATTTATATCTATACATATATAGATAGATAGATAGATAGATCTCTATATATAGATATAGACATATATATATCTATATATAGAGAGAGATATAGATATAGAAGATATATCTCTCTCTATATATAGCTATATATCTATCTATATAGATAGATAGAAGATAGATAGATAGATAGATAGATAGATAGATAGATAGATAGATAGCTATATATATATATAGAGAGATAGATATACATATACATAGATAAATAGACAGATAAGAAATTTTGATTTAAGGTAACTTTGATTTTGAAAATAAGTGTATAAAAGGATTTCTTATGTATTTGTCCCAATATGCAATCTGCCCAAAATTAATATGAAAATTATTGCTTTGGAGTAGAAACTAGTAGATTGAAAGAATTTAGTATAGTTTGCAAAAGTTCATAAATTTTATTGTGCAGTTAAATCATGACAGAGTAATGAATCAGTAAAAATTATTTTTTCTATTTAAAGTTATTGAATGGAGAAACACATGAATAAAATGTTACTGCCTTCCAGTTTAAAAAAAACAAAACATAGCAATAACCTCTCCATTATAAATGAATCAGATGACCATCTCATCTAAGTAAACACAAAATGCAAAAACAAAAAGCAATTCTGAATTCTTTTGACCAGGAACTTAATTTCTGAGAAGCAGTCTTCACTAGCTGATTGATGCTTGCTCTAAACTAACACCCAGGTGTTGATCCTGAATATGGAAAGTAGGAAATTTATAACAAAAATATTAGAGTTTGGTAGTGTTATAGGAGACAACTGCCTTGTGTGTGATGAGTAAGGACCTACTCTGTGACTGTTTTAGGATGACATAGATTGCAGTCATTGAAAATTCCATAGTCAATGGCAGTGTCAAGGAGGTAATAATTGATCAGAAGTGTTCATGGTTAGGAAACTGGATGAACCGAAGAGATGCCATTGACCACTTTTCTTTGGTGATTGAATTATACTGCAAAATGTGCAAATATTATACTGGCTTACAAAAAGGAAGATAGATATTCCAATTAACAGAACAGTGTCATTTCAAAGATTTGTTTTTCAATTGTCAGAATATAAAATAGCATGTATCCAAAATTAAGAGTCTAAGACAGTTGCATGAAATTCTTATTTTAAATAAAATCTATATCCGTTGAAAAGAATTGTGCTATCTTCTAAAATGATAGTTCAATCTTCAAAAAGTATATAGTGTCTTTAATACTTAAAATAATTAGTAATAATACGGTATAGTATGATGAAACATATTCAACCCTAAACTGAATTCTGACTTTTGTCTTTTAAAATTAAAAACATTAATTTTCAAATCAACATGTTTATAATTATCACCTGGTCCCTAATTTAGCAAATATTCTTGACTTAGTTTCCTAGGGAAAGTTTAAAGTCTTTATGTGGGTGGTAAAAGAGAGAGTAGCAATAAGTAGTTAACAGATTTATCAAGTAATGAATATGAGTTGGGAAGATATAGATACTTATGAATTAAGACATAAAAATATTCATTAATTTCTTATTAAATTGAATCATTTTGAAACACTAAGTTTTCCTAAAAATATTTTATTATTTCAAATAGTTATACCAGGAAAATAGTACCTCATTTTTTATTTATTTTTTTATTTTTTTTTTGGTTGTTGAGAGCCCACTGGCCCATGTGGGAATCGAACCGGCAGCCTTCGGAGTTAGGAGCATGGAGCTCTAACCGCCTGCGCCACCGGGCAGGCCCAATTTTTATTAAATCATTTTATTAAATCATTTAAGCTCTTGAGTCCTGTATACTATATAACATGTTATAATAAATAAGAGAATAATTCTAAGCACATCAATAATGTGATTATATTTAATAAAGTACCTACAATACTTTCATTTAGAAATGTTTCAAATAAAACATAATTGCATAATCCTGATATATCAATATGTTTTTTTAAAAAAAGAGAGAAACGCATGTTTTTCTGCCTAATATAAATGTTTTAAAAATGTACTTTTAAAATTTATGAAGTTTTAAGTTAACAATTGTAATTAATATAACTGTTTTTAATGAATGTTATTCTAATTTCTAATCTTTCTTCCTTTCATTTTTTATGACTTTAGAGAAAGAGAAAATGAATTTGATGCTTAATTCAAATTACTTTTTCATGTATCTTGGGTTTAAATAGCTGAAACAAGTGTTCTTAAATTTTCTAAACTTTATTAGACACTCATCTTTGAAATGTGAGGGTACATAAGCAAAGTTTGATTGCTTAAACACTTACATAATTCATTCAAAGCCATATATGTGTATGTAAAATACCAATTAAAAGTAAATCTCTGTTCAAAGCATAATAATAATAAAACAGTAGTTTACCTGCTAAGATCAACGAAAACCATAGAGATTCCCTTTTTATTTATTATATATTTATATGCCCTTCACATGCCCTTCTTTCAAAATTAAATATAGATTTTCTATCTCTCACTCTTTGAACCTAATGAGTGCAAAATTTTTAATCTCAAGAGATGATCATTGAATGTTCAAATTTTGTCATTGCTTACTTTTCCTGCATTACTGCTCCCATACTTTTACAGATCCACCAGCCATGTATTTACCTGATATCTTTGAACTATGTGCCAGGGCATCAGCCCTTATAGAACTCAAATCCTTCATTTACCTTGTTGTTAATCCTTTATTTTCCCACTACATCACAGTGGCCTGGACAAGCTATAAAAAGAGACTGTTTATGACTTGTCTCTCTAGGCAAAACATATTTAAAATTTCATTGTCAACATGATCAGTTTTCTCTACAATATAATGGTATCCTAGCAATATATTATAGTAAGTTTATATAAACAAATATTTGTGACTTCCACATACAAGTCCCTGAGACTAGAAAGGAAAACATTAGACAATCAGTGTCTCCTTTGAGTGAGTCTATATCTTAGACGGTTGTTTGGGGCTTGCAGAACGGTAGGGAGGGGCAGAAAGATAGTTTGATTCTAAAAATAATTGTGTAACTAAGGGGCACATTTCCTCCTATTTAATATATGGTTCTCTAATTGATAGAATCCTGCAAAGATCATCATTTAGATAAACCCCCCACTGAATCAACATCACCCATTTTATTTTCCTCAAAACTTTTTGTTGAGGAATGTCTATGTTTCCTCAAGGCTTCCATGAAAGAGTGAGTGGATGGCTTAAAATTCTGGGTAACATTCACCACTCCATATTTATTTCTAATAAGTCATATAAAAGTAGTATGTTTCCTGACTGCAATATGTTCTTTCACACATCCGTATCATTAACACTGTTACTTCCTTGGCTTAAATGCCCTGTCCCTCTGTCTAGGAGTGATATGTGAATTGTTAACAAGGACGGAATTCTCCTGTCCTTGCCTTTTATCAATCCATGTGACGTGTGTGTGTGTGTGTGTGTGTGTGTGTGTGTGTGTGTGTTTGTGTTTGAGAGAGAGACAGAGAGAGAGAGACAGAGAGACAGAAAGAGAGAGACAGAGACAGAGACAGAGACAGAGAGATTTTCTGCGCTTCTTCTGTAACACTTTATATGCCTCTTTTGGAGGTATATACATAACTCTGTTTCTATGGTTTGTTTGCCAATCTGTCATTCTGTTGTCTCTGTCTTACTTTGTTGTGACCTTCTAGAAAAAAAAAAAATGTCTTCAATTTACATTTTTATTCTCAGACCCTGAAATACTTCATGACAAATGGGAGACACTTGAAAAATATGGAGAAGTGAATGAGTGGCCAAATTGTTTTACATCTCAATCTATTTCATCATGTTGTGATAAAAGTTTGTTCTTTGTATCTTTTAACTTGTTCAAAACACAGTCTTTTTTATAGAAAGCAGAGGATTTTTAAAACTAAACTTTGAAGTTATATATGATTGCTATCATAACAAGTCAACTTTAAGATAGTACCAAAAAATCAGCTAGAGCATCTACCTGGAAGAAATCAAAAAGTTTAGAAAATTTCAGAAAAGAGATAAAGCAGATGTCTTCTGATTGGGGAAAAGAAGTTTCAGTGATTCTCATGATAAAAATCCCTTCTGTTTACCTGGCCCCTCCCTATATTCAATAGCAGTCCTAGATGAATTTGAATGTATGCCTTACACTGATGCTTAATTAAGGGCTCTGTTTTCATAATAGTAGGAATAAAGAAAAATAATAAAACTTTTTAAAAATCCAGAAAAGCATAGTGGTTATTTTTTTTCAAGTTAAAACAAAAAAAGCAAAAATGAGATTTCTACCCTTTGGTTATTACTGTAAAAAGTTTAAAAATTAAAGAAAGAAGAATTAAGATTACTTTATAGGAGCAGAAAAAGGCAAAGTTTAAAAATGCAGGTTGTTTGATGTCAAAAGCTACGAAAAAAGCTGATGAGAGTGAAATGAGGAATTAATGTTACTGCATCACTCAGCAGGGAGCTCTCAGTTTGATATAAAACTTGAAATTCTAATCACAACAGAAGATCATAAAGGGGAAGTGGTAAAAACACAAATATAACATCCACAGAATTACCATAGGACTGTAGTTTCTTTATTTCTAAATGTGATAATGAGTTTAATCATAGATGAATTTTGAGCATGGAATGTCAGTGAATTGAATGAAGAATTATTATTCTCATTAAATTTTAAAAACCTGTCACCATATTGTAGAGATTCACATTAAATGTAGCACCCACAATGATCTGGTAGAGATGCGAATGGTACACGGAGCATGATTCTAGAAAGTGTTCTCCTTTCTTAAAATGCATTCATTCCATGTAAAATTTGTCCCCTAAGATACTCATAGATATTAAAAAACAAACAAACAAACAAACAAACAAAAAACAGGTTCTGTGATCAATGAAGTATGGGAAAACTATTAAATTATGCTGTACAGGTACTTTGTCTTATGCTAATGTGTTATTTCTCAAACTTCGCTATTATGGCACCATTTTCACTGAAAATCACCACAGAAGAGACATTGGCAGATATTCTAATGGATTATCAGGGTGAGATGTAAGTGTAGTCTGTATACTAGTAAAATATATGATCATACTTACCAGATCAACTAGAAAACCAAAATATTCAGAAGCAGGGTCCTTCGAGGACTTCTGGTAAATTCATTTAATATTAAACAAATGTTATCTCTAAGAACTTTAGTTTTATTAAATTTATTATATGTTGATTTGTCCAAGAGAAATTAAAATGAGACTCTAGGGCAATAATTGCAGTTACACAATTCTGCAGGAAATATTGAAGAGTTTTGGTTTACTTTTGTATCCTCCCAGGCTGACAAGACATATTTCCTGAATTTTGGTAAAGAATGGAATAACCTACCAAATTTACCCTGTTTTTCTCAAAATTATCTTTCATTTAGGGATATCAAAAAGGACATTGGATTCAATGACTCTCTGTAAGTGAGAACAATATTTTACTCTTTTTCCATAACTAGAAATACTTTTAAGACTTTTATGAAAATATAGCTAACATAAAATAATACATTAGTTTCAGGTGTACAGTATACCTATTCAACATTTATATACCTAAAGTAGCGATCACCATAAATCCTGCAACTATCTGACACTGTACTATGCTATCAATATTATTCACTATATTCCCTATCCTGTACATCACATCCCCATGACTTATTTGTTTTATATCTGGAAAATTGGACCTCTTCTTGCCCTTCACCTTGCCCCCCCCCCTTTTAACTGTTTAATTACAGTTGACTTTCATTATTATTTTATATTAATTTCAGGGGTACAGCATAGTGGTTAGACATTTATATAATTTGGTTAAAAAATGATCACCTTAACTAGTACCCACCTGACACCAAAGCTAGTTATTACAATATTATTGACTATATTCTCTATGCTTTACTTTACATCCCAATGATAATTTTGTAACTACCAATTTGTACTTTTCAATCCCTTCCCCTTTTCACCCACCCCTGCAACCCTTCTCCCATTGGGCAGCCATCAAACTCTTCTTTGTATCTATCAGTTTATTTATGTGTTGTTTGTTTGCTTATTTTGTTCTTTAGATTCCACATATAAGCAAAATCCCATTGCATCTGTCTCACATACTCCACTCAGTACAATAACCTACAGGTCCAGTCATCCTGCCGCAGATGGCAAGAATGATTCCTTCCACGGCCAAGCAATATTCCATTATATAATATATCTGTACCACCTCTTCCTTATCAATTCATCTATTCACAGACATCCAGGCTGCCTCCACATCTTGGTCTTTGTAAACAATGTTGCAATGAACAAATGTATCTATACATCTCCTTGAAGTAAATTTTTGGGTTTCTTCAGATAAATACCCAGAAGTAGGATTGCTGGGTTCTTCTTTGACTCTGATTATATATAGCCTTTGTTTTAAAGTCTATAAATCTATTTTGTCAGGTATAAGTAATGCTATCCCAGCTTGTTTTTTTTTTTTTTTTTTTTCATGGAATCTCTTCTTCTCATTCCTTTACTTTCAGACTGTGTGTGTCTTTTGATCTGAAGTGAGTCTTTTGTAGGCAGCATATGTAAGGGCCTTGTTTTGTTATCCACTCAGCCACCTTATCTTTCTAATAGAACACTTAATTTATTTAATTGAAAGTAATTGTTGAAAGATATGTAGTTATTGCCATTTTATTGTTTATATTATTTATGTACTCTCTCTCCACCAATCTTAAAGAAGTCCCTCTAATATTCCTTCTAATACTGTTTTGGTGGTGATGACCTCCTTTAGCTTTTTTTTGCCTGTGAAGTTCTTTATCTGTTCTTTGATTCTAAATGATAGCCTTGATGGGAGAGTAATCTTGGATGTAGGTACTTGCTTTTCAGTACTTTGAATAGTCTTTGCCAATCCTTTCTTGCCTACAAAGCTTCTATTTAGAAAAAAACGTGATAGTCTTATGGAAGCTTCCCTTGTAGAAACTAACTGTTTTTCTCTTAATACTTACAGGATTCTGTCTTTATCTTGAACCTTTCCATTTTAAGTATAATGTGCTTTGATGTGAGCCTTTTTGGGTTCACTTTGTTTGGGACTCTCTGCGCTTCCTGGGCTTGTATGTCTATTTCTTTCACCAAGGTGGGGAAATTTTCCATCATTATTCCTTCAAATAGGTTTTCAACTTCTTGCTCTCTCTCTTTTCCTTCTGGTATGCCTATGATGTGAGTGTTGGCATGTTTGATGTTGTCCCAGATGTGTCTCTTCAAGTCTCCTGTTTTGTTCTTTCTTTCCCTTTTTCTTTCTTTTTTTTTCTTTCTTCCTTTTTCTTTTTTCTTTCTGCCATTCTGATTTGGTGTTTTCTGCTACATTGTCTTCCAAATCATTGATTCAACCCTCTGCTTCATTTAATCTAGTATTGATTCCCTCATGTATTTTTATCTCAGTTATTATATTCTTAATTTCTGACTGGTTCTTTGTAATGTTTTCTATCTCCATTTTTATGCTTCCTATCTCTTTGCTGAAGTTCTCAGTGAGATCATCCTTATAACCAGTATTTTGAACTCTACATCTGGTAGATTGATTATCTCCATTTCGCTTAGTTGTCTTTCTTGTGCTTTATTCTGTTCTTTTATTTGAGACATGTTTCTTTGTCTCCCCATTTTTCTGCTGCCCTGTGTTTGATTCTGTGTATTAGGTAGGGATTTCCACACCCTCCCCCCGCAGTCTTAGTAGAATGGCCTTATGTGGTAGGTTTCTGGGGCCCAGTGGTGCAGTCTACCTAGTCACCTGAGTTGGGTGTTCCAGGTGGGTCCCTTGAGTGGATTGTGTGTGCCCTCCTGTTGTAGTTGAGACTTGATTGCTGTTTGCTTGTCAGTGGCAGGGATTGACCCTCAGGCTGATTAGTTGGGAGGACTGGCCATGACTACAGTGGAGTACCTATTATTCAGGGGCTGACCCTTTGGAGCAGGATTTGCATTAGTAGGCCTCTGGTGCTTGCCTATTCTACCCTTTGGGTGTGGTGTCATCCTTGGAGGCAGTCAGATAATGTTCCAGCTCTGTCTGAAGCTGGCCAGTGGGTGTGCAGACCCCAAGGCCTCCTGGGATAGTTGAATAGGCTGGCCAATTCATCCTCATCCTGTGCCTTGCCCAGAACCACCAGGCATGATCCACAAAGCAATCCACAGATGACGACCACCCACTCTGGGCTTGGAGGTGTTTCAAGAGGCCACACCCTGAACCAAGGCCAGCAACTGCTAGTGCCTGGTGTGGAGCTGCTCAGCTAGAGGTACAGGAAACCCTGAAGTCAGATGATGCTTGTTCAGGTTTTGTGAGTCTTTAACAGATTTTTAGGAAAGCCCATAGCATGAACCAAGATAGGCTGTTTGTGTGGAAAAACCACTGGATGCAGCATTGGTGTGCCGGCAGTTTGGGTGGAGCAGGGTCACAGGGAATCACCAGGGTGGGGCTGAGAAATGGTGTTAGCTAGGTTGATGGAGAAACAGATATGGTGACTTCCTGTGTTTGAATGCTTAGGGTACGGGGTGTCTCAAAAAAAAGAACAATGGATTCTATCAGCCCTCTAGGAGAAAGCTGTCCCTCCAACCCTTGCCCTGAAGCCAGGACACTCATTTCCTCTTCGCATGTCCCAGTGCCTTTTAAGCTGTTGCCCCAGTGCTGGAGTTCAGAGTGAATGATTCCCTCAAGGAGTAAGTCCATGTGTGGGTTCTTTAAGAGGAGTGCCTTCAACTCCAGCGACCCTCTGGCTCATTCAGCCACAATTTCCACTAGTTTTCACAACCTGCAGTTGTGGGGACTTCTCCCCCTGGCACTGGAACCCTAAGCTGAGGAGCCTGATTTGTGACTGGGACTTCTAGCTCCTCCAGCGGGACCTCTGCAGTCAAGATATCCTTCCTAATTTTAAATAGTCACACATGGGTGTGGGACCAGACCATTCCAAATCTCCATCCCTCCCGTTAGTCTCAAGGTGGCTATTTTTCTGTATGTGCTTAGTTGTAGGTCTTTGTTTCAACAAGACTTCAGGCAAATTTCAATAATGGTTGTTCTGTAGTTTGGTTGTAATTTTGATGTGGCTTCAAAAGGAGGCAAGCAAATCTACTCTACCATCTTGATGCCATAATAATAAAATAAAATAAAAATAAAATGTTTATTTATAACTGTAATCACACATATTTAAAAGATATCACTTTATATTTTTACAAATTAATTCTTGGATGTTAGATGCATGGCCAATAATTACAAATACAACACAAATTGTGTTTATTTTAATTAAGTTTCATGAATTTAATGTGTACACTGAGGTTATGTTGAAGAATACAGTGGTATCTAGGTTTTCGAATGTAATCTGTTCCGGAAGATTGTTTGAGTTCTGAAACGTTGGAAAACAGCTGACAGCTAGTCCTGAGGATCTTGCACTCAGCAGAAGCTCAGTGACATGTTTGATTTCTGAGACATGTTCGAAAACTGAAGCATTTAGTTCTAGGTCTACAGCATTCATAAACCGAAATGTTCGTCAATGGAGACATTTGAAAACCGAGGTACCACTGTATCCTTGTTTTTAAAATATGTACACAAAGACACAGAGTATTCATTGTACACTTGAAGTTATGTCAAAGAAAAAATGAAACTAAAGAAATAAATTAAATGATAGTGTCATTATCAGGCTTTCTGTAAAACATGGTCTGAAATTTTCATCAATATGCTGTATTCTGTGGTTTCATCTCAAAATGAGGACCACTTTATGAAGGAGACAAATGGTGTCGAAGAAAAAGCTAAATTCCACTCAATTCAGTAAATGACAAAGCCTTATGTACATGAACATAGACTATTTAGTATTCAAGGATAAATAATTTCCTCCAAAAATTACAACCTGATAGGGCAACAGCACAAGTGATGGATAAACTACAATACAGTAAATAACAAAAGAATAGTGGAGGTAGTGGGGAAACAATAAATTTCATAAAGGGTATCCAGGAGAGATGGCATTTGAATTAGGACCTCAAAGAACAAGTAATATACTTATAGAAATGTAGAAAGAGTAACTAGTGTTAGAGTACATGTTTCCGAAAGAAAGGAAGGAAAGAAAAAAGGGAAGAAGGAAGGGAAGAAACCCTCCATTTTATTGTGATGCAATCTCAAATTAATTATGTTCATAAATATTTACTAACCTGTTAGTGTGTGTCTTAAGAAAATCATCTATGTCAACATTAAATATTCTGAAATGTATTTTGGAATTATTATAGAATAAAGTGTGACTTATTAAATAAATATTTATATATACAGATTCTGCACCTAATAATATAAAACCTAAAAATGATGTTTTGAGTTTGCCAGTCAAAACAAAAAAGAAGGAAAGAAGGAAGGAAAGAAGGAAGGGAGGGAGGGAAAGAGAGAGGGAGGGAGGGAAAGAAGGAAGAAAGAAAAGAAGGAAGGAAAACTGAAAGGCAACACTCATTTTTGGAGAATGAGAGGTTAATTCCTATTTGCCATTAATGCTTTGCATTATCTTTGGAACAATTTCTCTTCTGGGAATAGTTTTAGATTACGTTAGCACCAGGCACCAAACAGCACAGAGGATTTCTAACAGGCTTTTGTCACAGTCAATAAAAAAACCCACTAGAATTTGGTTTCTTGATATCATTTTTTTTTAAATTCAACTATAAAGAAAATTAAGTGGACTGTCTATCTCATTTCTCTCCTGGGTACAAGTTGCTATAATGTTTGTGTTTGATAAAAGACTTTCTATCTTTCATGAGGACATGGTATCTAATTTATCAAACAATGTATTTTGTAATTCTAAGCTCAAACATATATCAGAGAGTAGACAGGTTTGAAATAAAATAAAATGACACAAAAAGGAAAAGAGCAGTGTGATCCAGAGAGAAAAAACAATAAGAAAAAAAAATACCCCAGTTACATATGTGGCGCATCTATTTACTCCCTGCTATAAGTATCTTTGGTACTTTGGTTTTTTTCATCTTATTTCCTATCCACACTAGATAAAATTCAGCTCAGGATGATAATTATTGATTTCCCTTTGCTAGGTATGGAATCAAACAATGACAATTTAATAGTTACTCTCTATAAAAATATATTATTGTAGAGTAGATCTCAGATAATATATGATTACTGAATTCTAGGAGATAGATAGAGATAGATAGACAGACAGACAGATAGAAAGAAAGATAGATAGATAGATAGATAGATAGATAGATAGATAGATAGATAGATAGATAGATAGATAGATAGATAGATGATAGATAGATAGATTTTCTGTGAGCAGCAATGAACATGAAAAAGTTACAGAGCCTTTCCTTACCCGGAGAAGCACATGCCAAGATTGAATTGTCAGGAAAGCTTATTGGTATGACACATTTGAGAAATATGGATTGAGCTCCTCCTACCTGTGTGAAATACTATGCTAGATGGTGAGAATATAGAGATGAAACTCGTACACATGTGAAAACCCAGCAGGCATGCTGAGACATAGATGCCCATAGCTTATCACAAGGCAGAAAGCATCAGTGCAAAAATATGACGATGCTGTTAAGGAGGAAGGAGAGGATGTGTTTGGTGCTTAGTTTTTGACAGGTATTGTCAGATCTGCTCTGCATACATTCGCTTGTTTCTCAGAGCAGTAGAAGATCAGTACTGCTATTTCCCAGTTTGACAGAGGAGGAAATTGTGCCTTGGAGACATAATATCATTTTCTCAAGTTCATGCGGCTACTCAGTGGCAAGCCAGGAATCTACCTTGAGTTTATTGGACTCCAATTCTTATAATGCACATAGTCATATTTTTGATGTTCAGCAACTTCAATGCATGTGAGAAAGACAATGTGTGCAGAGCTTTAATAAGTAGGTTAAGGAGGGCTTAAGTGGTAGATTAAGTTGCTTGGAGAGTTGGAAAGAAAGAAGAGAATGTGTGGTTCTAATTATTTTAATGGTGTTCAAAAATGCATAGAGCAGAGACAGGGAAGATGTAATAATGAGTCTAAGGATCCAAGTTTGGAAAATTAGATGCTGTGATGCTACTAATGGAAACATGACCACAAAAAAAAGAAAAGCAAGATTTGAAGAGAACGTGGCTTTTGTTTTTAATGTATTAAGTTTGAAGTTTAAGTGAAGTGGCCATGAAGTCATGAAGGCCTCTGTTAAAGAAGCAATTATTTATTATTAGAAATATATAACACAAAATTATTCAATAATATTTGAGAGAAATGGAAACATATAGTGAAATATCATGGTAGGAGCCTCACCAAATATTGTCCATATCCTTTGAATGACTGGCTAGAAAGTAAATACCATACTATAAACATCTGCTCTCTGTCGTTTTTAATCAGACTGCCTATCTTAAAAATTGGTATTATTTCTAATGAATACTTCAGTGTCATTATTTCAGAAATGCAAATATCAGAAATTATCATCAGGTCTAAAGTTATTGCCCACTCTTAAAGCTTCATTAAGCAAATTTAAAATGAATAAAATTTTCTGTGATTAATATTATCAACATTTATGGAATTTCTCAAGAAGACATTTATGGATTATTATTATTTATAGTGAAGTAGCAAAATATGATTCTAGCTATGTTTTGTGGGTTGCAATATTATATTTGGATGCAAATATAAATGGGAAGGCTATAAATTTAGCTTGTATAATATAATTTAACTAAGTAAGTAGTTGTTAATATATTTGGACATAGTAGTTATTAACAGAAGATAAAATATAAGGTCGATTTCTGTGGAAGTATGTCCTAGTTACCCAAATTGTCGTTTCCTCAATTATTTTATTAGAATTACATCAATCTGTTAAACAAGGTTATTTCCAATCTCACTTATTTTATATAATTTTGCATGCTTTGATTTTCATTTTTTTCTAGAATGTTTCTAGTATAACAATTACTTAGCTGGAAACACAGGTTTCCTGAAGATACATTATAAAAGTATCTCACTTATCTTTTCCTATTTATAAAACAAAGGCTTAACCTGTCATTAGTTCATACCCGGCAATGTTACTTCCTGGAAGAGGAAGGAAGAAGCTGAGACAGGTGTCTTGACCTTGGTGATGTGGTTTCTCTCTACAAAGCACAGCCTTACCAACACTGATCCTCCCAGGGAGACCTTTCCAAGCTGGTTTGTAGTTGATAGGAGTATTGTAGGACCTGTTTCTGGGATTTGCATCTATGGTTATGCAGAATATTTAACCTAATTGTCAGCTTTTCCTGATTTGGTATTGTTGAAAACAGTTAAAATCTTATAAGTCGTTCTTAACTTTGCCACCCTTTTCTCCCAGTTAAGCAGATTCTGACCTGGTGACCTCTTGAGAGCTCTCACTTGTCTAGGGGCTTTTACATGGTAGTATAACTTGGCTTCTTTCATTTGGATGATAAGAACATTAATCATCTGACAAGTGAGATTTTTCTCCAAAGCACAATGACCGAAACGACGCCACTGTGGTAAGGACATTGCCATGCACACGCCTGGCAATGACTACACAAGTCATTATTGAATAGTTTCAAATGTATATGAAAATAAGACTGCACCCATGGTGCATCTCTTTATAAGATGTGTCCATTTCCTGATTTCTGGCAAACCCCCTTTTCACAGAGGATTATCTCTTTTACCTAGTTGCCCCACCCCAGAGTTCAAGTCTCATTTGCCTCTGGACATAATTTGCATGTGGATGTGACAGTAAGGAAGATAACTGCTTAAGGTCAGATTAAAAAAAAATGGTTTTGAGCATTTTCTCTTCTAGAACCTCAAAACTCAACATTAATACATTTTCCAAAGTATGACTATTTCAATATAGGATAGCCTTATTTATGAGGGTGCAGCAAAGTAGGTCAAGGTACAGGCCTTTCTTGTCTGGACCCTTTCAACTTCTACCACAGCATAAGGTATAGGGGTGTCCTCCTCCATTTAGGTTAATATCCAATTTACAATCGTGAGCTGTGGGCAAATTTCTGGGAAACAGCAAACACATATACGAAAGTCTGACAATTAAGTTTGTGAATTCATCCTAGAAAAAGTGCTACATACTTTATTGCTGAATATCATGATAGTCACCTTCGAAGTGCTCCCCTTGGGAAGCTATGCACTGCTGCCAGCACCTAGTCCACCCTTCTAAGCAATTTTGGAACTCTTTTTCTGGAATGGCCATCAGAGCTGTCGTTGTATTATTCTTGAGGCCCAGAATGTCATCCAAATTTCTTCCTTTTAATATTTTCTTTAATTTCAGGTAAAGAGAAAAAGTCATTGGGGGCCATATCAGATGAGTAGGGAGAGTGTTCCAATACAGTTACTTGTTTACTGGCTAAAAACTCCCTCACAGACAGTGCCGTGTGAGCTGGTGCATTGTCGTGATGCAAGAGGCATGAATTGTTGGCAGAAAGTTAAGGTGTTTTTTTTTCACGCAGTCTTTTCAGCACTTCCAAATAGTAAACTTGATTAACTGTTTGTCTAGTTGGTACAAATTCATAATGAATAATCCCTTCCATATCAAAAAATATTAGCAACATTGTTGCAACAAGTTTGTGAAATTAATTGCCCGACCTCATATATACACTTATCTTCTGAAACACTTATATTTTAGAACCAATAAATTATATTTTTTACTATGTACGTATTTAAGAAAATTTCCATTTCTTAATGTCTTAAGCCAACAACCTCATCTTTGCGTTACCTCTACATAGCCAAAGGATCCAATGTAAATATGTTTTTTTTTCCCTCAAAGATGAATTCAAGACTTTCTTAAGAAAAAGGAAAAAAAAAAAAAAAACTTGAACCTTTTCCTCAACAACTCTCTGATTTTTGTCTTAACTTCTTGAGTGCTTAATATTTTTATTAATTATTTTGGAATCTAATTGTTAACTTCTTTGTATTATTATCTAAACATTTCATGAGTCAGTTTTGAATGATAACAAAAGAAGAATTGGAATGTGGAGTCGTACGTACTGAATTTCAAATCCCAATGCTGCTAAAGATTATCTGGGAAACATTAGGAAAGATATGTATCTAATTTCATTCCTGTAGTTCATCATTTATTAAGTCAGGTAAATAGCATGGACATCTAAAGGCTGATGGGAATTAACAGCAATGTACATAAATCATATAGCCCAGTGCCTGGCAAATCGCGGCATTTAGTAAATGGTGACTGTAGTAGTTATTGAGGTTATTATGATTACTCTATTTCTCATTATGCAAATAAGTGCTCTTTAAGGACTCAGCCTGTCTTATATTTGGTTTATGTTCTCTACAACACTATAATACTACATGCCACATGCTAAGGAATGAATTAACACATGAATGAAGTATTTTCAAAAACTCTTCATAAATCTAGTTTAGCAAGGGGAAAATGATGAGGTGAATATGTCTTTTTATTTTCAATGTTTTTTTTTAATGCCAGTCATCATTAGGATCAGGTCCCCTGAGGCCAGTTGCTATTGACCGTGATCCTTCCAGCCAACAGAGCTTTAAGTCATTGTTTTGTGATAGTGAGATATCTCCCTGGGAACTTTGATTTGCCAGAATTTTTGAAGAAATGTTCAATTGTTGAGGTTGTTCTGTATCCAGTTTTGATTACACAGTACCTCTTAATGTACTTAATATTTTTATGTGCTCAGATAAATGGGATACTCATTATGATTTCTGAGGAATAGTTTAATCAGAGCATTAAGCAACGATTGCTTTTACCCAGTTGTTGCACTATCAAAAATAATCATACTTCTCAACTGATTTCCACATCTTCCTGAAGTCTACCTTTTAATGTTAATGAAATTTGGCATTGTACCACTATAGGATTCATGCCATTCTTAACTGCCAACATCTAGAAATAATTCAGATTTGACACCTTCATGGCCTGCAGTTTTGAAAATCTCTTTAGAAAGTTGCCTTGGACAATATTGCAGACTCTCTTCCAATAGTTCATCCTGCTTTTCATCACTGTATAATAAGTTGGATATCTGTGAAGTAGAATGGAAACTCTCAGGATTTTAAAGTCTTGCAGTTTTTATATGAACGTCAACAGGTGACAGGTGTTGCTGGTCAAGTTCCCTGGAAAGCAGACTCTGAGATTAGAATGAAAAAATCTGGTCAGTCAGCATCCAACCTGTGGGGAAGGAAAAGCAACAAGATTGGGCAGAGAAATTGGGTGGTGATGAAGTCAAACAAGGTTTTAGCTGATCTCAAGGGCATTCCGAGGCTGCCTTCAAAGTTGCCCTGAATTGGGGATGACCAGATTTAGGGCTCCGTGCTTCCTCAGTGAGCAGTCACTGGATATGGGTTACCCTTGGAAAGGGCATGTAACCTGGGGTGAGGCAGCTCTCTTCAGCTGAAGGCAATTTCAGGAGAAAGCTGGTAGGCCAAGAGCATCATACCCACCAGATGGGGCTATAAATTCTCCCATCGCCAAGAGAAGTCCATTGGGTGCAGCACAGCGATCTCTGTGGTGCTGCTGTAAGCATGGTTCCACAGAAATGTGAGTAATTTTGATTTTGCTTTAAATATCTTGTTTAATCTATCTACAATTTGGAAAAAAAAAGCTAATGATATCTTGAAGCTTTTCAATACCATTCTCTGACCATTTAGCAATGCTCTTAGTCCATTTTTATAAAGGATCCTCTATACATAAATCACATTCAGATTCTTTAGATATTATTATGTGGTTCCTAATTCCTTTTCTCAAATTATTCAGGCTTTGGTCACTTCTAAGTTTGACTGCAAAACATTTCACTGTTTAAATAGAGGACTTTCATGAATATTTAATGGGTTTAATGTTGATTTTTGAAGAGAATCATGAGCTCTTTTCTGGTACTCCTGCCACTTATGCCAGAAGATAAGTCAGGTTTGAAAACTTCATATTTTAAGACAAACTTCCTCCCATATCCATTGTGTCTTTCACTGAACAATCTGTAGTTCCCCATTATCTCAAAATTAGGTTGTTATATATCTGTTGCTATGAAGCAAAGTTAAGAGTATTGAAGTTTTAAATGAAATGAAGTTTACTAAATTTTGGACACATGGACTCTGTTTCATCATCATTAGTAGTCTTAGAAGGTTTAGGAGTTCTGTTATTAATAATTATCCAACATACTGTGGGGACAGAGTCCCAGAGAGCAGTTTCCAGGCTCTCAGCCTCACTTGGAAAGGTGCTGGCTCGGGTAGTAGATGGGCATCAGCTGGGACTCATTGGTCATCAGCTGTAACCATTTAACCAATTACCCACTGATGTAACTGCCAAGGCTCTGTTTGATTGGTTGGTTGGCAGGCAGAAAAGTGAACGAGGGATTGTGGTTCCTACTTCCTGTGTATGTGTGTCTCACCCGGCTGCCAGAGAGACTGAGGTGCAGGAAAAACCCTTGTTGGGGTACTGGCAGATGTTTGCTCACTGTGTCTCCAACCCAACCGCCAGCGAGAATATAGTGGTATGACTCCCCTATCTATGGCTCCGTGGGTGTTCCTTTTTGGCCTCACCATGTCCTGCATTCTATTATGGGGAGCGGGACTAGAAACACCGAATGACACCCGGCGTGACACTACTGTGTACCGGTAGCTAGAAATATCAAGGTGTTTAGAAGACCTTGCTGGTTCTTTTGGGTCATGGTTATAGTACAAATAAACATTGTATCTGCATTAGTCTATTGCCTTTGTGTCACAACGAACATATATAAATATTAAGTAAGAACAGGAGGCAAGAGAATCTTTTACATTAATATAAGTAGTATTAAGGAAACCATTTGGTAAAATAGTCCAATAAAATCTAATTTGTGTAATAAAATACGCATGGGAGAGAAAAATAGGACTGTCTCTCTCGAATAGTCTTCAGTTGTTTCAGTACTATTCTCTTCAGTTGTTTCAGTACTATTCTCTTTTAAATGAAACAAAATTATTGCCCTTTCATTGCAACCTTAAAGGCTTTAAAATTATAAACAGTATCACAGCTGATTGAATCATTATTCTAATGGGATATTCATCAAAAGTCTATGAAGATTCACAATGAGAGGCTTTAATAACTGAAATCCAACTGTTATGTACAATTATAATTTAAATGCCTGTGTTCTTTTCTGAAGAATTGGTTTGAAAATATAGAAGTCTTACTTTAAGAACATTACTATGGATATGAAAAATTATTGGAGTACTCTAAATGTACTGCATGATAAGCTGAATCTGACTCTGATTTAGATTGGTACTTTTTTTTGTTTCACCCCCTCTAAGTAGAAATTAATCCAATCCAAGTCCATTTCTGCTCTTTCTTCATTAATGTTTTTAATTTACTGACTGAAAGGAAGTAATCCAGGGATCAACTAGACTTAGCCTTTGAAATTATTTTTTTAAGTATGTTCTTAACTTTATAAATAACACCTGAAGTAAATTGGCATTAACACCAAGTCACATTTACTAAAACTGTCTTAATCCATTAGCTCAGTTAGGGTCCTAAAATGTGCTACTGAGAATAAAAAGAAGCTTTTCTAACTTTTATAGACCTTTTTGACTCTATCAATGGATAACTGTGAGGTAACACAAAAGATTAGATTAAGGATTGATTGTTAAATCATACTCAGGCAAATCATACATTACCCAAATCAAACTGTTCTAATAATATCAAGAAAACAGTCTATCAACAGAATAAGCATGGAAAGATCGTGTGCTGCTCATGTAAGCGTTGTATTCTTAGATTCCATACGAAAAAAAATGAGTCAAATTATTGGAGTATAACTTACACCAATCAATTTTGCTTTAATTCTTTATCTTATCAGGCATAAGGCAAAGTTTGCTATGCAAGATTTAATTTTTAGCTAAGAATCAAATTTTATTTTACCTATACATTTCAATTTTGCTTTGCTTTCTTTCCCCATTTATTTGAATAATTAATTGTAAAGAGAATCTTAAATTAGCAGGGTATTAGTTATGCTAACTCAGACCGTCTCTTTTAATGTGGAAATAGAAATGTGACAAAAATTTCTGTGCCAGATTTCTTATAATATTTGACATTTTATATCTTGCTTTAAATCTTTCAAAATGTTTTACTGGTAATGTAATATGTATTGCAGTATTCAATTAAAGATCTTGGAGTTCCATAAATGTTTCTGCTGTAATTTTTGGAACTAAAAAGTCTTGCTCTGTGAAGATTCAACCTTTTTTTTTTTAGAAAATAAAAGAACAATTTTTTTTCTTTTCTCTCAGAAGTAAAGTGACAATGAAAGATACTGCTTTCTTTTAAAATATTTCAAATGCCATTTTTAGTACCCTAACCACAAATCAATAGACGGTTCTATACTTATTTATATGCTGTCAAGAACTAATTTATTCAGTAGGTCAGACTTCTTTTTTCAAATTTATACAACAGTAGTTTTACTTTGTAATACTTGTAATTCAATAAATTAGTTTATTATAACATTTGTTCACCTCTATCATGTCGCCACCCAACTGTTGAATACAATTTTAATATTTGGTACAAAAAAGAATCCATATTCAAATGCAGCTTTGTAGGACTCTGAAAAGAACTAAAAATAATAAAGTCTTCTTTCAACTCCAAGAAAAGTTTCTCAGGGGAGGTTGTTAGGTTGAATAAGTGGAGATTTTTATTTGGTAATTTTCTGAAATAGTTATAGTTTCTAATATCCCTAAAACAATATTAATAAGATAGGAATTAAAATGAACAAACCTGAGACCTCTGTATAAATACTTCACATTTGTTTGCAGATTGTAATTATGACAATTCATTGTGTGCCCACTGAAAACGCAGCACTGGGGACCCTGCACTTTGTCATAACCATAAATTAAACCAGTCTGGGCCCAGTGCCCAGAGAACCAGTCAAACAACAAAACTGAGCAAAGAAATTCCAAAGATGAAAAGCTAGAAACTGACATAATTGAAGAGGTACTGAATTAACTGATGAGGTCTTTACCAATTTTGAAAAGATGCACAATACCTGATTCAATGATGTTGAATTGCTGAGCAAACACTTGAACGGTTTGTGAAGATAATACTAAATGATAGCAGGGATGCCCACATTAACACAACTGTGAACTGTGTGCAAAAATACATAATCTCTGAGGAAGTGATCAGTGTTTCTGTTTGGTCCCAGATTTCTGGGTTCCAGAGATAGCTCTGTGATCAACCAAGTTGTAAGAGTTGTTTTGTTCCTCATACCCTTATGTTCAAGGCCAATGTCCATTTCACTTCTCTGACTTGAAGAATTCTTTGCTTTCCAAATAGTTGAGTTTCCTTCCCACCTCACCCTCCCACCCCCGATGGAATAAATGGCTGCAACCTATTCAATCCTGGACATATTCTAAGAGACAGGGGCAGAAATAAAAAGTGTTTTTTGTTGTTGTTGTTGTTGTTGTTTTTTACTTTCATGCGACTCTGTTTGAGTACTAATGATTTATTATTTATTTATTCATTTATGTATTTATTTAGTTATTTAGTTATTCATATGTACGTTTGTATGTATTGTTTTTGAGTCCTAATGATTTAAAGATAGGCAGGAAATATTGATTTGTGTTGACCATGCTAACTTTCATTGATGTCTGTGTCAGCACTAGGTAACAAACATATTTGGGAAGCATTAATAAGTGGCTTCAACTATGCAGCACACCCATGTGGGCAATATAGTTAGAATACAGGCAATATTTTCTACCTCTACATATATGAAGGTAAACTATTAGAAACTAATTTATTAGATTGAAAATATCAACTACGTTTCCTGAAAATAGGAATAAAAAACATGGAGCTTTGGTTGCATCTGGAATCTGTGTCAAGTGTGAGACATTTCCCTGAAGCAAAAGAATATTAAATTCAGGCAGATATTTTTAAAAGTTGTGCAAATTATTTCTTGTCTCAAATTTTCATAGAGCAAATAAAGGAATTCTGGTACTCAGAAAGGCACTTACTGATAAATGTAGCCCAATTTCCTCATTTTATAGCTGAGGAAACAAGTTCATCACTTAACTGTTTTTCCCCAGAAACTACAGTTGTTATTTGCTTGATTTAGAACCTAAATTTAGGAATTCTAAGTTCAGTGGAATTTCCATTGTTCTGTATGGCTGGATGAATCTTGATTGTCTGAATTCAAATCCTGGTTTTGCCATTTCTAGCTAAATAATTAATATTTCTGTCTTTGCTTTCTCATCTATAAAATGGGGATAACATAATTCTTTCTACATAGGATTGGTGTGAACATCAAATCAATTAATCCATGCAAAGCACACACTTGCATACAATAAATACTCATAAACGTTGGCTAATTGCATACTCATTTGACAAATTCATAACTGTTTCTATTGAATATATATGCATACTTTCTTAGAAAACATACCTTCTTAGAAATATACTAGGGAGCCAGATAAAGATTCCGTATAAGACAGTTTGATAATCCAGAAAGTACAATTAATCCTTATGGTTAGGTGATATCTCTTTTAATAACATCAGCTACAGAAACCATCTCAGAATGGCACTTGTTGTAGAATCTGTACAGTAGCTCTTCCAAGGAATGCAGCTAGTGCTGGATTCTGGCCAACTGAACAGCATGCTTCATTTGGTGTTTTCCCCTACAAAGCAAGTGGCCTAATGGTAATGATAATTATCCTATCTGAACTGCATAATATGAAAGAAAATATGCGCCACATCTAAGATCATGTCACTACTAAAATAGATTTTTTTCCTGTGTAACATTTTATGATTTAATTTTAGAAGAATATTAGAACCCTGTTGTGCTACCACTATAAAAGTACAGTTTCAGGTTTTTGCATGATATGGTCCTAGGTAAAAGTGAGTGAACAAAAACAATTATCAGTTAAATGGGTAATTCTGTTATTTCACAATTATTAGATGTTATGGAATAATTTAATTTGAGATATAACTGGGTGTTTACTACAACTCTTGGTTGTAGGATATTGGATTTTTTTTTTAACCATGCATGGTATGGGAAAAGGAATATATTATGAGTCACTTGCAAAACAAATTACTTCTGATGACTTTTCATTGCAGTAACAAGGACTTAACCAAATTTTTTTGAAAAGAGTCATATATTGTTCATGGTACTGTGTGCTAATCCAGTTGGAATTTTAAGATACTACATCATTCTGTCTAAATACCATTTATTTCTTATCTCTTAAAAACACAATTTTATAATAATATAGCAAAGTAGATGCAGAAGTTCTAGACATTAAGGTTTTTATCACAATTTCCCTGATTATTTTTGAAAATATTTTTAATCTGTTAAAATTGATTCTTATAGTCTTAATTGTGATTTTCCATGGTCCTTTGTGTTCTAAAACATTTGGCAAGAATTGTAGAGGTGTGTAGGCTATTTCATACGATAATATTTAGACCAGTAGAACCACTGCTCAGTCTTTACAGCTCATCTAGGTTTGTATGAAAAATCATCAACTCAAATGAACTTTATAGTTGAATCCGCCATGAAATCACCTACTGTGAGGCATCAAATGTTTATCACACTGTGTGTATATGTGCTTTTTAAATGCATCCTCATGAATCTATAAGTTATTAAGGTATCTCTTTGGTAATAACTTTTATTATGTTTTTATTCCCTTTTCCTAAAGTTTGATCTGGGCATATATATTGCCATTGGTATCAAAAAGTTTCTCAGATTCACTGAACTAAGTTAACATAGCTGAGTTAATCTAGCTCATGATTTTGACATGACCCTGAGATGCAGTAGAAATGATTCTAGAATATGGGATTGGCAGCAAGAAGAGAAGAGCAAAGTATGTAGGAGTATATATCAACATTTAAGCTTAGCCCTTTAGCATTTTAGCACTGGTATATTATTAATAGTATGCACCAACAAAGTATGTTAGAAAAAGACACAAAATTACAAGAAAATATTAGTTACATAATAGGGACATTATATCGTTGATCCTCCCAATATCTTTTTATCCTGAAGTCCCACAGGAATATAATTCCAGATCTCTTACAGTCACTGTAAAAGGGGCAAGTATCTTTCTGTCTCAAGACCCATGATGACTTTGGTGTCACTCTCTGACATACACCCTTCCCCTTTGCTCAGAGGCATTTGCGTGTGACTCCTAGTGTTTTCATCAATCTACTGTCCTTTCCAGTCATGTGAGGTGAATATAGGTCTTTCAGATTGCAGCACTTGTCTTCTTCCATAGCATTACTGTGAATTCCATAGGTGTCACTTTCCAGAAACTAAAAGGAGAAAATCTCTCACACACTTTTGCCTGCACCTTCTTTATCTTATAAGGTTTGAAACCTGAATAGCCACCATCTCCTACCCAAAATTAAATAAAATCACTGGTTTCCAGAGAGGTACACCAAGATACTCTTGAAGAAAAATTGAGAAAGGAGGGTTTTTGGTGACCTATGTTTCCAATCTATACCAGAAGTTGTTCATCACACTAAACACGGACTCTGAAGTGACAATATTGATCTCCGTGAGTAACAAGTAACAAATAAGGAATTCTGGATTATTATTTAATTATAGTAAGATTAATATCTCCATATTTAGGATTCTCTCTGGTGGAATAATGAAACAATATTTAGGGACTGGGTACAAATACAGTTTGTTGAGAAAATCAAGTTGACTCATATTATAGATTTTTCTGAACTCCCTAACTGCTTCTAAAGCTCTAAAGCTAGATCTGAAAAAAGGGTTTTGTGTTAAATAGCTGTTGCTTCAAGGCTTAACATGATAATTTGTTATTATTAGTTTCCAGTGTACACAACAACATAGTGATTAGACATTTTACACACCTCACAAAGTGATAACCCCAAACAAGTCTACTACCCATCTGACACCATACATAGCTATTGCAATACCATTGAATACATTTTGTGTATTATACTTTACATCTCATTTCTGTATAGTTTTTAAATGATAGTTTACATTCAATATTATTTTTATTAGTTTCACTATACAGTGTAGTGGTTAGGCATTTATATAATTTATAAGGCGATCCCCTGATAAGTCTAGTACCCGTCTGACATTACACAGTTTTTACAATATTATTGACTATCTTTCCCATACTGTATTTCACATCCCTATAACTATTTTGTAATTACGGATTTGTACTTCCTAATCCCTTCCCCTTTCACAACCCCCCCCCCTTTACTCCTTCCATCTAGCAACCATCAGTTTATTCTCTGTATCCATGCCTGTATTTTAGTTTTGTTTGTTCATTTATTGTGTTCTTTAGATTCAATATATAAGTGACATCATATGGTATTTTTATTTCTCAGTCTAACTTATTTCAGTTAGCATAATACCCTCTAGGTTCATCCATATTGTTGCAAATGGTGAGATTCCATGTTTTTTGTTTGTTTTTTTGTTTGTTTTTGTTTGTTTTTATGACAGAGTAATAATTCATTATATAAAAGGCCCACAGTGTCTTTATCCAATTGATAGACATTATGGTTATTTCCATATTTGGGCTATTGTGAATAGCACTAAAGTAAACATAAGGGTGCATATATCTTTTTAAATTAGTGTTTTGAATTTCCTTGGATAAATACCCAGGAGTGGAATTGCTGGGTCATAAAGTAGTTCTATTTTTAATTTTTTGAGGAACCTCAATATTATTTTCCACAGTAGCTGCACAAATTTGCAATCCCACCAACAATGCACAAGGGTTCCCTTTTCTCCACATCCGCGCCAGCACTTGTTGTTTGTTGATTTACTGATGATAGCCATTTTGACAGGTGAGACATTATATATCTCATTGTGGTTTCTATTGACATTTCTCTGATGATTAGTGATGTTGAGCATCTTTTCATGTCTCTTGGCCATCTGTATGTCCTCTTTGGAGAAATGTCTGTTTAGGTCCTTTGCCCATTTTTCAATTGGATAGTTTGTTATTTTGATGTTGAGTTATATGAGTTTTTATAGATTTTGGATATTAACCTCTTATGACACATATCATGGACAAATACCTTCTCCCATTCAGCGGGATGGCATTTCATTTTGTTGGTTTCCTTTGCTGTGGGGAAAAAAAGGGAAAAAAAAAACTTTTTACTTTGATGTAGTCCCATTTGTTTATTTTTATTCTTTTGTTTCCCTTGACTGAGGTGATATATCAGTGAAAGTATTACTAAGGGTAATGTCTAAGAGTTTACTTCCTACGTTTTCTTCTCAGAGCTTTATGATTTCAGGTCTTAAATTTGTCTTTAATCCATTTTGAGTTTATTCCTGTATATGGCATAAGAAGCTGGTCCATGTATTTTTCTTTTTACTTTTTATTTATTTTTATTTTTTGCATATACCTGTCCAGTTTTCCTAGAAGCATTTATTGAATAGACTGTCTTTACTCCTATGAATATTCTTGCTTACTTTGTTATAGTTTCAATGACCATATAAGCATGGATTTATTTCTGGTGTATCTATTCTTTTCCATTGATCTATGTGTCTGTTTCTATGCCAGTACCATGCTGTTTTGATTATTACAGCTGTGTAGTATAATTTGATATAGGTAGGGTCATAACCTCCAGCTTTATTCTTCTTTCTGAGGATTGCCATGGCTGTTTGGGATCTTTTATGGTTTCATATAAATTTTAGGATTATTTGTTCTGGTTCTGTGAAAAATGTCATTGGTATTTTGATAGGGATTTAATTAAATCTATAGATAGCTTTCGGTATAATGGACATTTTAACTATATTAATTCTCCTACCATAAACGTGACATGTTTCCATTTATT
This sequence comes from Rhinolophus hipposideros, assembly GCF_964194185.1. NCBI lineage: Eukaryota > Metazoa > Chordata > Mammalia > Chiroptera > Rhinolophidae > Rhinolophus > Rhinolophus hipposideros. The sequence goes on from NC_138050.1 coordinate 26,420,266, forward strand.
GGTATCTTCTTTAATTTCTCTCTCCAATTTCTTATAATTTTTTGAGTGCATATATTTTACTTCCTTTGTTAAATTTATTCCTAGGTATTTTTAATGCAATTACAAATAGGATTATTTTCTTAATTTGTCTTTCTGATAGTTCATTATTGGTGTATAAAAATGCAACTGATTTCTAAATATTAATTTTGTATCATGCTACTTTGCTAAATTTATTTATAAATTCTAACAGTTTTTGGTGGAATATTTGGGGTTCCTTATATACAGTATCAGTCATCTCCAAATAATGACAATTTTACTTCCTTCTTTCCAATTCCAATGCCTTTTATTTCTTCTCTGAGTGCTGTGGCTAGGATTTCCAGTACTATGTTGAATAAAAGTGGGGAAAGTGGACATCCTTGTGTTGTTCATGATCTTAAGGAGAATCCTTTTCCATTCTTCCCACAGAGTACATCAGCTGTGGGTTTGTCATATATGGCCTTTATTATATTGACATATGTTCCCTCTCTTCACACTTTGTTGATGATTTTTTTTTTTTTTTTATAAATAGATGCTGGATTTTCGTCAAACACTTTTTCTATATCTATTGATATAACCATATAAATTTCATTTTTTTCATTTTGTTTATGTTGTGTATCATGTGAATTGATTTGTGGATATTGAACCGACTGACTTTGCATTGCAGGAATGGATGCCACTTCATCATGGTATATGGTATTTTTAATTCATTGCTGAATTAGGTTTCCTAATATTTTGTTGAGGAGTTTTGCATCTGTGTTTTAGGGATATCGGCCTATCTTTTTGTTTGTTTGTTTGTTTGTTTGTAATGTCTTTGATTTTGGATGATGTTGGCCTCATAAAATGAGCTTCGGAGTCTTCCCTTCTCTTGAACATTTTGGAATAGTTTGAGAAGAATATATGTGAATTATTTTTTGAATGTTTGATAAAATTCACCTGTGAAGCCCTATGGTCCAGGACTTTTGTTTGTTGGGAACTTGTTGATCACTGATCTGATTTCATTAGTAGAAATTGTTTGGTTCAGATTTTCTGTTTCTTCTTGGTTCAGCCTTGGAGGATTGTTTGCCTCTAGGTCTTCATCCATTTCTTTAAGACGACGTGATTTGTTGGCGTGTAGTTGCTTGTATTTTTTTTTCTTTTTTTGTACTTCTATGATGTCTGTTGTTACTTCTCATCTTTTGTTTCTGACTTTATTTACTTGGGTCCTGACTTATTTTCTTGATGAGTGTAGTAAAAGGTTTGTCAATTTTGTTTATTCTTTTCAAAGAACCAGCTCTTACTTTCATTGATCTTCTGTTTTTTGTTTCTTGTGTGTGTGTTTGTTGTTGTTGTTGCTGTTGCCTCTATTTTCTTTATTTCTGCTCTGATTGTTATTATTTCCTTCTTTGTACTCACTTTGGATTTTGTTTACTGTTAGTTTTCATTTGTTTGTTGTTCTTTTTCTTCTGCTTGCTATTTCTTGTTCTTTTACGTATCAAGTTAGACTGGTTATTTGAGATTTTTCTTGTTTCTTGAGGTGGCCATCATTGCTGTGAATTTCCCTGTTAGAAATGCTTTTGCTATGTCCCATAGATTTTGGGTCATTGTGTTTTCATTTTTGTTTATCTCAATGTATCTTTTGATGTCTTACTTGATCGGATTGTTGACCTAGTCATTATATAGTAGCATATTACTTAGCCTCTATGTGTGTATGTGTTTTTCAGGTTTTTCATTTTTTCTTGTGGTTGACTTCTAGTTTCAAAGCATTGTTGTCAGAGAAGATGCTTGATATGATTTCAATCTTCTTAAATTTATTGATACTTTCTGTGGCCTAACATGTGGTCTAACTTGGAAAATGATCCATATGCACTTGAAAAGAGTATACATTCTGCTGTTGTGGGCTGAAGTTCTCTAAAAAATATCATTTAAATCCATCTGGTCTAGTGTGTCATATAAAGCTGCTGATTTTATGTTGATTTGCTGTCTGAAAGATCTGTCCATTGGTGTCAGTGGGTGTTAAAGTCCCCTACTATGATTGTGTTGCTGTAAATCTCTGCCATTATGTCAATCAGTATTTGTTTTACATATTTAGGTGTTCTTATGTAGGGTCCATTGATGTTTACTAGGGTTGTTTTCTCTTGTTGAATTCATCCCTTTATAATTATGTGATATCCTCTTTGTTATTATATAGTCTTTGTCTTGAAGTCTACTTTGTTTAAATATTACTACCCCAATATTTTCCCTCATTTCTGTTTTCATGAAATATCTTTTTCTATCCCTTTACTCTCAGGCTGTGTGTCTTTCAATCTGAGGTGTGTCTCTTGTATATAGCATATGTGTGGGTCTTGTTTTATTATCCATTTAGCTACCTTGTCCTGATTGTTGCATTTAATCTATTTACTCTTAAAGTAATTATTGATAGGTACATAGTTAATTGCCATTTTATTCATTTAAAAAAAAATCTTATGTCTCCCCCCTTCTTTTTAAAGAGTCCTTTTAACATCTTGCAATATTGGGTTGGTGGTAATGAATTCCTTTGGCTTTTTCTAGTCTGGGAAGCTCTTTATCTCTCCAACTTTAAATGGTAGCCTTGCTGGGTAGAGTAGTCTTGGTTGTAGGCCCGTGTTTTTCATCATTTTAAATATATGCTTTCACTCCGTTCTGACCAGTAAAGTTGCTGTTGAGAAATCAGCTAATAGTCTTATAGGAGCTCTCTTGTAAGCAACTAGCTGTCTTTCTCTTGCTGCTTTTAGGATTCTGTCTTTGTCTTTAACCTTTGCCATTTTAGTTATAATGTGCCTTGGTGTGGACCTATCTGGGTTCATCTTGTTTGGGACTCTGGATTTCCGAGACTTGTATGTTTATTTCCTTCTCTAGATTAGGAAAGTTTTCAGTCATTATTTCTCCGAATAGGTTTTCAATCCCTCGCTCCTTCTTTTCTTCTTCTGGTACCTCTATGATGCAGATGTTGTTATGCTTGATGTTGTCCCAAAGGTCCCTTAAACTATCTTTTTTTTTTTTTTTCTTTTTCTGATTGGGTGTTTCCTGCTATGTGGTCTTTTACACCACTGATTTGATCCTCTGCTTCATCTCATCTGCTACTGATTCTGTCTAGTGTATTTTCATTCCAGTTAAATTTATTTTCTGATTTTTTTTATGGCTTTTATATCTTCTTTAAGTTTACTTTCTCTTTGTTGAAGTTCTCACTAAGTTCCTTAAACATTCTTATAATCAGTGTTTTAAACTCTGTCTCTGGTAGGCTGATTTCCTCTTCTCATTTAATCCTTCCTGGAGGTTTATCCTGTTCTTTTATTTGGAACATGTTTGTTTCCTCATTATGACTGCCTCTCTGTGCTTGCTTCTATGTATTGAATACATCCCCTATGTCTCTCAGTCTTTGTAGGGTGACCTTATTTAGTAGGTGTCCTGTGTGGTCCAGTGTTGCCGTCTCTCGGATCACATTTGCATGTTTTCTTGGAGTATCCCTTGTGTGTATTTTGTGTATTTTCCTGTTATAGATGAGCCTTGATTGAGTTTGGCCCAGCAGTACGTGGGATTGACTCCCAGGCTGACTCGCTACGTGGCTTGGTTACACCCACTATTTATAAGCTGCTGTGTGGAGGCCGACCTCTCGGGGCAGGAAGGGGAGGGGATTGACCTAACTCACTCTATATGAGCTGCTTTATGATGGCTGACCTCTCAGAAGGGTATTCACCCCAGTGGACTCTTGTGCCCACTGAGACCATCCTTTGGATGTGCAACTTTTGGGGCTAACTGGATAGTGTTCTGGTGTGGTCTGAAGCCAGCCTCTGGGTATGTTGTTTCTGGTTTCTTGGGAAAGGCTTCTTTGTGAGCCAATTTCAGTCTTGCTGTGATCATCCCGGGGTTACCTGGTAGGAGTCACAAAGCTATCTGTGTTTGGTTACCTACCTGTACTGGACCTGGAGGCATATAGGAATGGCTTCACTGTGAACCGGCTGCCATCAGTATTGTGCCTGAGGCAACTTAGCAAAAGGCCCAGAGCCCCCTCTCGTTGTGTTGCTATCTGCTGGCTGCTGGTAAGTCTCAGACACTGAAAGAATCTCCTTAGATGTAAGAGTGTGCCGGATAACCTGGAGTTGAGAGTGTCCCTGATGATGCAGCAGCTATCTGGGCAGGTTGGGTTCCAGGGAGTCACAGGGTGTAGGCTGTGGTTTTATCAAAGTTAATGCAGATTCAGTTCTTGCACCAGTGATGGGCCATGACAACTTTGTGAAATGCCCTGGAAACACTGCAGCCTACCACTGCTCACCTCAGGCCTGCAGATTCCCTAGAGCTGTGCAAGAGAGGCTGCAGCTCCAGTTGTGGCTAGCTGCCCACTACCAGGCATTCCCCAGGCCTCCACACGCTGTCCACTGTTATAAAAGTCTTCCACACTTCAAGAGGCAAGGCCAGAACCCAAGAGTGCCCCAAGTGATGCAGCACTAGCTGGACCCAGAGAATCACTATCGTGGTGTGCTCACGTGGATTTTACCAGACCTATGCAGTCTCAGATTTTGTCCTTTAGGGGAGGGTTAAACATAGAAAAGATTGCACCCTCCTTTAGGCTACACATGAGGCAGGGTCCACACAGCAATTATGGTGGCTGTTCTTGCAGCTGTTGCCCCGAATTCCCACAGCTCAGCCTTTCCCTATGTGTCTCTGGTGTTTCTCAAGTTCCCACCTTTCCACCCAAGCCTAGGTGAGTGTTTGCATGCGAGTGAGTCTATGCACAGGCCCTTTAAGAAGATGTCTGGGTTTCCATCTGCCTTCCATCTCACCCAGACGGACAGACAGCGTTGTTGCAGCTTTTCACTGCCAAATGTGCAGCGACTCCTCCTCTCAGCACAAGACCCCTGGGTTGAGGAGATTGGTGCGGGGATGGGACCCCTCCATCTTCAGAGGGGCCTCTGCCAACGGGGTGTTCCTCCCAGTATTCAACCACTACCTGTGGGTTTGGGGTTAGCCAGTTTCAGTTTCTGCCCCTCCTACCAGTCTCAATATGGCCTCTTCTTTATATCCTTAATTATAGAGTTTCTGTTCAGCTAGTCTTCAGATGATTGTTGAGGTTGATTGTTCCAAAGTTAATTGTAATTTTGATGTAATCCTGGCAGACAGAAGGCATAGCCTTTATTTAATCCACCGTCTTGGGTGCAGGTATAGATATTTTGTTTTTGTTTTTTTACAATTTTAAGTGTTGGTGGTCTGGCCAAACCTGAGTCAGTGTCAGAGGACACACCCAAAACTTATGGATCTAGGGAGGCATGAACAATTGGAGCCATTTATAAAGTTAATCTCAAAATTTTGCTAGTGCAGGAGGCATTGAGAAGTAGAATCAGAAAGCAAGACATGGAACTATTTTATAGCATGTGGTCTAGGCAGGACATCTAAAGACAGAAATTTAGGTTAGCTCTAATCAAATTTTGCAGTGTCTAAAACTGACAAAGAATAAATTGAAGTCTTTATAAAAGTTCTCTCAGAATTTTTTAAAAAATAGCCTTTAAAAAATAGTTGTATTTTTTAAGGTGTGGATCAATTTGGGTGTTTCTATACACTTTCCCAAATCATTATTTCATTTCGTTTCACAGTGTTTTCTTTTGTGCCAAAGAAAAACCTAAGAATTGCGTTTTTGTGAAACTGAATAATCTCCTCAGATATAAGGTTAAACAAAACATAACAAAACAAAAAAGCTTTTTCATCTTCCCTTAGATTTCCAAACTTTTTGTGGAATAATGAAAGTGTAATATAAGGCCCAGTTAGCTGACAAATACTGCCTCCTGCCATTTTTGAACCACAGTCCTCAATGTTATTTTGCTTAGAACATTAAACAACAAAACCTATTCAAATGTTGTCAGCAAAAGTTAAATAATGCCAGCTTTAAAAAAAAAAAGAAAAAGAAAATGTCAAGTGAGTTAACAAAAGTTTTCTGTGTTGAAAGTAAATATAAAAAAGGTAAAATGCTGAGTTCTTTTCAAGCTAGTTAAATCCATGAGATTAATAAAAATGGCTAGATATTATGTTATAAAATTTAAGAGTAATATGTATTTTCCTAATAATTTTAATTTAGCACAATAGCATACACAGTATATATTTTTTTAGTTATTTGTTTATCACATTAATTTATCTTAATGTATAATAATCAGTACCTGGCATATCTGTTGTACTTCATTGTCATTAAAAGTGTTATTTATTTTTAAATGAATAACTGATTAAATATATAAAGGACAGGCAAAAATAATTGCTAATTATATTTTAAATAAAACACATTTACAACAGGAAAGGGAAGGAAGTGAATAAATTAATTTAAAGGTAGACAAATGCAGGGAATTAAAATAATAGTGATACAGTTCCTAAAACAGACATGAGGGAGTTATTTTTAGAAAGAAATAAAATAAAAAATATAGATAAATTAATATGAAATTAAAATGAAAACCAGAGCTTTATAACAGAAATAGTCTTTGTGGGCCTTTAATTTTGGAGTGTAAGTTATACTTGAAAGAAGGAATCAAGATACTTGCTTTCTCTGAAGTCTTTCTTGTTTAACAGGCTGTGACTCTGTCTCCATTTTTGTTAATATCAGACTGTTGGTGCCTGAAAACCTCTTCAGTAGCCAGGTGCCATGAGATGTAGAACACAGAGCTGGCATCTCCTTTAAGTGCCTTTAGCCCCCTTTCCTTTATGTCCCATTGATTGGTCTCTGTGCTAGACCCATAGGGGAGAAGGCAAAGTGAAAATGGCCCTTAGGGTGTGTCTGGAAAGAGGAGGGAAGAAAACGTGAAAGAGCAAAATAGCAGTGATTGGAAATGGGTGAAGATAGTCAAAGGCTACAACACTTCCAGGTAGAAGATGAATAAATCTGGGAATTCAATATACAGCCTGGTAGCCATAGTTAACATTACTGTACTGTATATTTAAAAGATGTTAAGAGAGTGCACTTTGGAGGTTCTCACCACACACACAAAGTTTATAACTATGTGGGGTGATGGATATGTTCACTATCTTAACTTTACAGTGCTATTTTCATTTTGCAACATGTACACATATAAAATCATTATATTGCATACCTTAAACTTGCACAGTTTTATGCAAATTGTATCTCAATAAAGCTATGAAAAAACAGTGATTGCAACAGATATTGTTATCACTATCATCAGATTCCCACACTTTTCTGCTGTTTAAGTGATGGACAGATTCAAAGACCTTCATTTTTTTTTTTCTCTCTGCCACTAAGTAGTTGTGAAATATTCAACAATCCATGAATGTTTTTTTGCTGATTCCATTCACTTCACTATAGCTCACAGCTTCCCAGTAGCTGTTTTTTTGGTCAGGCTGCTAGGAGTCCGGACTGCATATGTGCCCCTTACCATGTTGGCAAAGACAGAGCTCAGGAGGTTCTTTGAATAGCTCACTTCTCTCTAGTACTCTGCCCCACACATCCCATCAGCCTCAGCAGCCCCCAATTCTGATCTCTGCATCAGTGAGACCTCATGTTCTTTTTGGAGTCACTTGCCTGAAATACAACCTGGAAAGTGTTCAAGAAGAAAGCCTGGGTGATAGTGAGGACCACACCATTGTTCACCTTCTCTCAGGATGTTCTGTGCTGCCTGTTCACCAAAATGTGTATATATTTGTTTCATATATTACCATGGTTTCCTGAAAATAAGATCTAGTCGGACCATCAGCTCTAATGCGTCTTTTGGAGCAAAACTTCATATAAAACATGGTTAGATTAGATTAGATTAGATTAGATTAAAGGCCTGGTCTTTAATAATATAATGAAATATAATATAATCAAACTTGATCTAATATGACCTAATCTAATCTAATCTAAATCAACAATTCAAGAATGTTTTTTTATATAAGACCCAGTCTTATTTTAATATAAGACTGGGTCTTGTATTAAATTTTGCTCCAAATGACTCATTAGAGATGATGGTCCAGCTAAGTATTATTTTAGGGGAAACACGGTATATCCAGTTCTAGAGTTTGTTTTAGCAGAATTGGTTCTGTCGTTCCAGTTAATAAGTGATGGTCAGAAGGAGAAGATTACATTGGAATTCATATTAGTCTAAGTATTTTTACATTACTGCGTTATAAAAGGATAAAAAAATAAGAGATCCTATCCTCGCCTTTACTTTTTTTCTATACATGGAAAGAAAATGAATTACATTAATATCTTTTATTAACTGCAAATGGCACAATTATCACTCCCAAATGCAAAGGCAATGTAATATTCATTTTTTAAAATATAATTGTAATTTCATCATAAAATTTGTGTGGCAACCACTTTTCCCAGTGTAGTCAAAGCTAACATGCAATAGTAATTCAATTAGTGAAATATCCATATCTGTTTTCACTCTTTTCTTTAAATTTCTCAAAGGGCTCATTATAGATGCGTATCACTGTCAGAAACCTAATTATTTGCCTTCATATTCTAAGCAATTCATCTTTCATCTTTAATCTTCCTTGAACATTTTCTTCTTCTGTGTTCCCTTCAATTTTAGGTAAATTGTTTTAGGTCATGCTATTCCTTTAGATTTTCATTTTCTGGGTTTCCTGTGCTTTTTCTTCATTGCTCCCTTATAATTAATATTGATCACTTTTCACTTCTAGTATATTTATACCTCAAAAGTATATCTACTTATTGAATATCTTTCTAATTAGCTCAAGTATTTTCATTATGCCCTTCCTCATATTCAGGGGTATCTGGCTCAAAACAAGCTTATTCTATACTTAAAATCAATTATACTTAGCATAATTAATATTTTACTTTTCTTGTTTAAATCCTCACTTAGAATTTTCAGTAAGCATAGATTTTTGAGTTAGAATATGCAAATATACATTATTGTCTTACCCTCGGGTCTTGAAACATAGAGTACTTTGTCATTCTAGATAATAATCTCATAAAAAATTCCAAGATTTCACTTTAATATTGAATGTTGATTTGATTACAATAAACACTAGGCACCCAAGGCCATTCACTGCATTTCTTTAGTGATATAAACAGTTATCAGAATATTTTTCACTTTAATGTCATTTTTCCTCTACTTTAAGTGCTACTTTCCTCTGTTGAGTCACTTTATTTTCTCCCTTCCTCTCTCCCTTTCATCCTTCCATCACCGTATCTTTGTTCACTTTTTTCCCTATTTTTCTTCATTTCATTTGAGCCTTATAACTACTCCCTAAAGATACATTCTGCTTTTAAATGTGAAATTGAGATATAAGTATATTGTTAAAAAGTATACACTTGAATAATTAAGAAAATCAAACCCAATTCTATTTGATTCCTTATTCCATGCTCTTAATCACCATTATGTATTGTCTGCAAACTGAAACTAACATGTAATTACTTTTTAAATGGAATAAAATCTGTTCAGGGTAATGGTACTTCATCACTGACTACTTTAACTGTTTCTAATTTTCAGGTAGTCTCGCAGGTTAAACAATATGATTAGAAATGTTGCAGCTATACTAGAAAAACAAAAAAACAAAACAACGAGGAGTGCTGGAAATCTAATTTTATAATAGAAGCAAAGTAAAACAGACACAGGTTCCACTTTAACTTTTTTTTTTCCTTGAATTTAACATTTGAACAGTGGGAAATTCTAGTCAATGGAATCTACGACATGTGACAATTAAGTTTGTGAACTTTTTGCAATGATATTGCTAACCTTTTTTGATATCAGAGGGATTATTCATTATGAATTTGTACCAACTGGAGAAACAGTTAACCAAGTTTACTATTTGGGAGTACTGAAAAGGCTGCATGAAAAAATTATACTACCTGAACTTTTTCCCAATAATCCATGACTTTTGAATCACGATAAGGCACCAGCTCACACAGCACTGTATGTGAGGGAGTTTTTAGCCAGTAAACAAGTAACTATCTTGGAACACCCTCCCTACTCACCTGATCTGGCCCACAATGACTTCTTTCTTTACCTGGTAAGGGAAATATTGAAAGGAAGACATGTTGATGATATCAGGACATCTAGGGTAATACAAGGACAGCTCTGATGGCAATTCCAGAAAGAATTCCAAAATTGCTTCGAAGGCTGGAGTAGGTGCTTGCTTCGGTGCATAGCTTCCCGAGGGGTGTACTTCAAAGGTGATCATAGTGATATTCAGCAATGAAGTATATAGCAATTTTTCTAGAATGAGTTCACGATTCTAATTGCTTGACCTCGTATGCTGTGACAACCAATAGTTATTTATAACTCTAAGGAAAACATGTCAAATGTATGATAAAGCAAGAAAATAAATTTCATCCAAACATCCATTCATCTTTGCATCTGCCCATTCACAAACTCATTTACTTGCATAATAAATATTGATTAATCAATGATTTTGTTAAGCAGCGAGAATATAATAGTAAATCTAATAAAAGCATTCTCTGCCTGTCCTTAATGAACGTTCAGTTATATTAGAAAACTCTATAAAGGGGTAAAAGATTTTGATACACACAGAAGTGAAGGTTACATACCATATCATTTTATTAAATTCTTAATAATTAATATTCTCTGTACTTAACTATTTTTTACCAGAAAATTATGTATTTTTACAGAATACCCTGGATTTCTCACATTTTGATAAGAAACCTAGTTATGGCAATAATTTTCATTAATCACTGTTTCTAGTAAGTGTGGTAATAATTCATTTTTTAACCTGTACACTCTTAATTTTTAAGGTTGCTTATCTTTCTGGGTATGAATAGTATTTAGGAATATGTAGGTACCCACTTTTCGCTATCTTCTCTGAAACGTTAGAGTGGGAGTTAGCATAAAATAAGTGGCCTTAGATTCTCTAAGGAGTTCTGAGAGGCTCTTGATAAGAGTTGTCAACACAAATGTATCATTTCCTAAGAAATCTAAGGATGAAGAAATTTTCCTCCAAAATATGTATTTGTGCTTTCATACTCTGTGAACTTTATTAAATAAACTGAACATAACTCTTTACTGAAAATTATGATACATTAAAATTAGGTCCCTAAATGTATTAAAAACAAAATAATTTGTAAAAAGTAAAACAAACGTCTTTATCATAAAATAATATGTTCTGACATTTCAAAAAAAATCTTAGGTGATTTTTATTGTACAGGAAAAACATTATTCAATGAGGAAGCAATATTTAAATGAGCATGGTGATTGTTTAATGATATTAATAAACACACATTTACAAAATGAGAGAAAAGTGGGAATTCTTGCCTTTTGTGGCTCTTTTAAAAGAGAGAATCACAAAAATATTAACATATAATTAAGAAAAGTTCATCGTCAGTTATCAGCAAACTTTTTCTCTAAAGGGACTGATAATAGTATTTTAGGTTTTGGGGTATATGCTCTCTGCTGCGCTACTCAGCTCTGCTATTGTGGGAAAGAAACCGAGACAGGACAGGAACAGATTCGTGTCTGTTTACAATGAAACTTACCCACACAGGAGGATTGGACATTTGACTTATACAGTTGACCCTTGAACAATGTAGCATTAAGATCATCAACACCCCCCACAGAATCAAAAATCCATATATAACTTTTGTCTCCCCAAAACTTAACTACTAAAAGCCCACTGTTGACTAGAAGCCTTACTGATAACATAAACAATCAGTTAACATGTATTTTGTATACGACATATATTACATACATACTGTATTTGTACAATGAAGTGTTCTAGAGAAAAGAAAATGTTAAGAATGTTATAAGGAAGAGAAAATACATTTATATAATTTATTAGAAAAAATCACGTATGTATGCACCTGTGCAGTTCAAACCCATGTTGTTCAGGATCAACCGTAGTTTGGTGACTCCTGTACGAGGTGCATGATGGACATCTAAAAGAGTCTAAATGATGGAAAAATTGTTTGGGGATATGGGCCTAACAGTTTCATAGTTCACATAAATTATATAAATAAAACTGTCAAAAATTAGCAAGTTCACAGATAAAGTGCATAAAAAGGTAATATATTAGAATACATAAAATGGCAGACTTTGTTTTAATATTCCTTTAGAAGTACTTTTGTTCCTGTTTGTTAATAAGTCTATAAACAGTTTTTGTACATGATTGATGCAGACTTTTTTGTTTTATTGAAAACCAATCCACTCTATTTAAATTCTGTATTATAATAGATAAAAATAATACAATTAACATATGGTCTTATTTATTCAGTGAAGTTTTAATATTTATATGGCAGGATTTTTGCCCTCAGGGAAAAGACTTGGTGATTTTTTTTGAATGATATTAATTGCAAATAAAAAATTATTCTGAGAAAAAAATCTATAAAGTTAATAGTGATGCTCACATTTTAGATGACTTATATCTATTTACCTCAGCTTTAGGATACATGTCCTCAAATTTCTGTGTAGCTATTAATTTTTCTGTCAGAAAAATGCATTCACTTTTTTAAACATTCTATATGCAGCACTTTCTTTTTTAGAGATTAATTGAAAAATATTCACGTTTGACTTACATATTTTAATATATGCTTGCCTCGATCGATTATCTAGTGCTTTGGTCATATAAGTCATGAGTCACTTTCTTTTCATTCCCAATACTGCTTTTTGACTTCAGATCTTTGTTTTATAATCTGTCTCCTATTTCTTGTAGCTTCTTGGATTTCTTAATTCCCTCTGCCAAGAATCCTTCTTACAGAACTACATAAATGAAGCCTAAAATCTTTGCTGACTTTCAAAGGTGTCTAGTCCCTTGACTAAGTTGTGTCCGTGCTCTTTTACACTGCTTCACCGTTATTCAATACTTGAGGATCTTTACCCTGGAAATTACTTTTTTTACTGTCTGACCTTCACAATCACATACATTCATGTAGGCTTAGATCAGATACCATCTTCTCCAAGAATCCCTTCCCTGGTTACTGTGAAGTATTCATATTTTGTTGTTCTCTAAGAGAAAATAAGACTGATCCCTGCAGGCTGATGTTCCTGAGAGGAAAAGGGTGCCCTACAGAGGCCAAGGCTCTGTATTATAATACTGTGGGAGGATATCAGTCCATGGTCATCTCAGAGGAAGGTCTGATATCCTCTAATTATGGAACTAAAAAGCCCCTATGATTTATGGGGTCCCTGTGTGGGTTGTAATATCTAGTTCAGAGATCCTTAGAGGCCCCAGCATGTTCTGTCTCTGAAGGCTTACAGCGTTTTATCTGGTCATGGCTTTTGTTTACCAAAATCTTCACATTGGCAATGATAGGTTTAGAGACTATAGATGTCCAGAGTACATTAGAAGGCTTGCATACTCATTGTGATAACACCACAGCAGAGATTGTGGACTAGCCCATCTCCCTTGTAGTTCTACCCTTTGGCAGTGGCTGAATAGTATTAATAATCAAAATCCCCGGGGATGGGAGAAAGGGAGGAGGAGATATATGCTGGTAAAGAAGTGATTTGGTTGGAGCCCCGAGTCGTAGTCCAGAAGCCTCATTGGGTTTCTGTCCACAGCCCGAGTTTCGGCCTCCTTTCTCTACTGAGAGTTAGAGGTAAGGCCAACAAAAGATTCAGCTGCCTCATTATGGCTCCTCTCTAGGGAGAGGTGAGCAGATTCCAGGTCCCTGCTGAGTCTTGTCTCCACGCCGTAACCACTGTACTGAATTTGACAAAAATATGGGAAAATTGACCAGAGGCCGATACACACACACGCACGCACGCATGCACGCGCGCGCGCGCACACACACACACACACACACACACACTCGTAGCAATTCCTGATGCACATGTACATCTGTCTTTGGGGGAGAGGCAGAAGGCCACTATCCTTAACTTTAGAGGGTCATCACTGAGGATTGGGTAAGGAATGAGAACTCTCCTCAGATTAAGGTGCAGAGCTTCTTAAAGGAAATTCAACCTGTGAATGTTTAGCGAAGGAAGGGGCACGTGCAACCCTCTCGCAAGAGCATGTGTCATTGAGTTATGGAAGCTCAGGGTTTTAAATTCATGGAACCCATAATTTACTGATCCCAGATGTGATGACCACATACTTTCTGTTACCATACATATCTAGTTGGTTGTACATTTTGAATAAATGCAATTAGGCAATTTTGGAGTATTGATTCTCTATGTGATTAATCACATCTGGCTCTGACACCCCATTCACCAGGCTATGCTTTCACTTACATGGCAGTTGGGCAACCCTAATATGCTAACTCTGATAAGGAAGAGTGTACTTCTGTAGCATTTATGTGGCTCTTACCTGTACTGGTAAAGTGTTAGGCCTGAACAGGGACTCAGTATCGTATTTAACACACTTCTTACACAACACTTCAAGAGCATTCATCGGTACACAAAATGAAACTTTACCAGTGTTTGATTTAAGTTTTATTTCTCCTCCTCCCCTTCTCTTCACTAACCAGTTTAGCTATTGATGACAACAAATATGCATGACATTTCTACTAACATGGCAGCTCCTTCAGAGTTGAGGCCACATTTTAATCAATTGTGTGTACTTAAAAAAAAACCCACTTGAACTAAATAGTTTGTATCATTGTTATCTCTTTATTACACGCAGGCTTCAATACAGTAAATTTAAAATAAGCATATTTCTTTAAAAATACATTGCAAAATACAGAAAAAATTACCGTTGAAAAAGTCAATTGTGATGTTAGTTGAAGCGAGCAAGTCTGTCCACTAGTAAAGACTAAAATAGATTTCAGAGACGCTACGTAAGACACAAAACTGCCAAAGTCTGCAGCTGTGTCTTACCTGTATTGCCATTATTGTTGTTATTGCATTATATTATCAGCTATATTTTCAAAATTTTGCTTTAAAATTCAAAATTATCATCTAGGGAGACAAAAAAAAGTATTTAAATCATGGGAAGTGAGGGAATAAGTGTTAAGATAAATAGACAGCAATCCAATTCAAAAATTAAGTGAGCTGCTAAGAAAAAAACATTCAAACACCTAGTATTTAAAACTCTAGGTGTTTAAATAGGTGTTTGAAACGCTAGGTGGTTAAAATAGGTTGGAAATCACAGACAAAGAACACATTTCCTGTGCATGGAGATTGTCAGTGGTTGAGAGTCTGAAAGATGTTATCGGGTGAGTGAGGTAAATTTTGTAAGAACAAAAAACAGTAACAAAGATGAACGTTAAAAAAAAAAAAAAAAGAAAAAGAAATGACAGTTAACTTGCTTGCATACCCAGAGAGAACTTACATGAAGTCAGACACTTAGAGTTTGTACAATTGAAGCTCTAGCAAGCAACTTGAGAGCACAGCTGGCAATTATAAACCCATCTCCATGTCTATTTCTAACATATTTCTTTTTTGATATCTTTATATGCATATCCTTGTGGAGGAAATTGTATCATTTCACTGTTCAAATAAGATTTGATGTCTGGTTTCCTAAACAGAATTTCTTTTTATTATTGTTTTTTTCTGAAAATATTTCTGTCAGGCAGAATGTAGGTTTTGCAAACACTGTTGTCTAATAATTAGAATAGGACAGAATCTGTGCTTATTACAACATGTCGAGATTCTTATTTTCTTAGTAGGAGAATGTCCCTTGCCTCCCCCAGGAAGGACCTGTTTCATGTGGGTGATTCCTTAAGATACATGCCTAAAGAAGAGCAGATAGCCTGGGACCGTATTTACTTCACTACTTTATTTTTGCTGAGTGGTATGTACTAACTAAAGACAGATGCTGAATAGTCCTAGGTAATAGAAATGATTTTTAGTGTCTGTAAAGAAAGAGAGAGTGGAGCGATAATGCAACAAGTCAGAGAGAAGAACTTTATGAGGGTACATAGAGTTATCGTAGGGAATTGAGTTTCTGCTGTGTGGATAAGTGAGTCCTCTTCCCTGCCACCCCTTGAAACCTTTGGTGAAAATATCCATATTCAGCTAACGTTTATGAAGGTGGATTTGTGCTGAGTATGGCTTCTAAGTGGGCGCTCTGGAGGGGCCTAAACCACGACAGCAAGGTTTTAAACCACTAACTTTCCCATTGTGCACTACAGACACACAATGAGGCAATCTACAGACAGATACAACAAGGCAGTGAGTTCTGTGGAAATGGTGCAAGAAAGAGGAAGGATTTGCTGAAAGGGCTTTATAAACTAGAGTTTAGTAGAAACGGGTGACAATCCAAGTCATTTAGCCCTTTGAGATTGTAAGAAATTTGTGAAAGGCAAACAAGTGTTTGATTTTCTCCCCCACTATTAATACCTGTCACATATTTAGTTATACTGTAATGAAATAATTAGAGTCAAACTCATAATTAGAATTATGAGACTTACAAAAACTGTGGTACTGTAGTGCCCTGAGGACCAGCAGTAAATTTCAAGGCAACTGAAACAACATATTATCTGTCAAGTAAATAACCAAGAATAGTTGATATCATGTCTCACTTACACTATTGCTGTAGCCACCTAATGCCTCCAGTTCTTTCCATCCTCCATACTGCTGCTGGAATGACTTACAATTAATCCTAATGTGATCAATGGTCAAAACTTTCCTATGTTCTGAAGAACAGTCTAAGCTTTCAAATGTGGCTCCTACCTGGAACCCCTACCTATGCCTTACTTAATATCATTTTTCACCATCCAATGAATGCATGTTTGCTCATGTTGTTTTTTGTTTATTTGTTACCGAAATACAAGAACTATTTCCTTTTGCACACATGTTTTTTCAAATTACTCATCTATTCAAGAGAAGCTTAGCAGATCGGCCCTTGCTCCCTCCAGGGAAATGAACCCTGAAATTCCCATGTAGGTTAGATGCTTTTCATCAATGCCCATGGAGTACCCCAGGCATGATTTTGCTTAAGCATTTAATAGAAAATATTAAAACAATCGTTTATGTGTCTGTCTTCAGCAATAAATTATAAGTTTTGTGAGGTTAGGAATTACTCATTTTATGTGACTATAGAGGCAAACAGAGCCATACAGAGCAGGAAGACAATAAATGTTGGTTGAGGTAAAGAGTCATTAGGAAAAATAAAGAGAATGTAAAACTGGTCCTATTACCTATTATTTTGGGTCTTTTCTAGCATGTTTAATTTCATATACACATACGCAGTCATATTTGGCAGTAAAGGATACTTTTACTGGAGAATCATAATGTATTTTATTCCAGTTTTACTTTGTGATAAAATTGTGTCTCTTTCTAAAACCTTCCTGTTTGTTTATATTCTCTATTATTTGACAATCCTGTCACTTCTACTCCAGAACTCTTAGCTCAAATTAAGAACTACCTTAACTCATTATTTATCACTAGAACTTTAATTTAGGCTCTCATTACAAAGGCATCTAATGGGTCTTTTTTATTAGTTGTCTTCTTTGTCTTACTCATCATACAAACTGTTGAAGTTAGTTCCAAAAGGTACAGGCCATCAATACAGTTAAAGAATAAGTGACACATATATACAATGGGATATGACTCAGTCATAAAAAAAGACTCACCATTTGCCACAACATAGATGGACACAGAGGATATTATGGTAAGTGATGTAAGTCAGACAGAGAAAGACAAATACCATATGATTTCATTCACATGTAGACTCTAAAGAACAAAATAAATGAAAAACAAAGCAGAAACATACTCATAGTTACAGAGAACAAATTGATGGTTGACAGATGGGAGGGGTTTTATCAGGCTGGATGAAAAAGGTGAAGGGATTAAGAAGTACAAATTGATAGTTACAAAATAATCACAGGGATGTAAAATACAGCATAGGGAATACAGTCAATAGTATTGTAATAACTATGTATGGTGCCAGGTAGCTATTAGACTTATGAGGGAAATAACTTTGTAAGTTATGTAAATGTCTAAGCACTATGCTGTACACCTGAAATTAACATAAAATATATTGAATGTCAACTATAATTGAACAATAAAAAAAACAAAAAAATAACATCCATTTTATTACAATATCAGGGAAATTTTTAATATTATAGCTGTTTGTGTTTGTATAACTCACTAAATTTTTAGTTATATCCAAGTAGGAAAACAATGCCTTGTAAACTTCTGAGTTCTTTTATAATGTTTAGTACTATTAGTACTGAAAAACTCAATGTTTAAGTAAGCATATTGGAGTTGGAAGGGATCATGAACTCTATACGTATGTCTAAATGAAGAACCAGGATACAGAAAACTGTATTTCTTAACATAATTGAAATTTGAGGAAAGAGCCTAGTCACTTGTCTTCCAATACATTTCTCTTTCCATGATACCGTTTGGTCAATAGATTACATAATAGCTTTTCCTAAAGGAAATTCTAGAGAAGCACTGTCCATTATAACTTTCTACAATCATGGAAATATTCTCTAGCTGCATAGTCCAATATGGTAGTCACTGTCATGTATAACTTTTGAATACTTAAAGAATGTCTATTATAACTGAATAACTAAATTTATCATTTTCTTAATTTAAATAGCATGTTACATGTTGCTAGTGGCTACTGTATTGGACAGTGCACTAGAACTGTATGACCATTTTCCAAAAAGCATGGTTTCTCTTGAGAAAGGGAATGGGCCAACCCCAACAATTCTGTCCTTAAGAAGGAACAGATACTATTACAGTTTTCTTTTGATGTTGAGATATTTTTCTCAGTGCAGAAATATGTAACATCCACTTATTCAGTGGAATATTTTTATTGGACTTTTTTTTCCCCTGGCACAGAACAAAGAGTAGCTCATAAAGACTAGATTGCAAGTAAATAGTGTGAAATTGTGAAATGTGATGAATTGGGTAATCAAGGAGATGGCTTGACTCAGACTACTGCAATCGGGGCAGTGTTCATTACCGAGGACCATCTCAAAGAAAGAGAAGGGAGCCTGGGGTTTTATGGAGCAAAGTAGACAAAGGAGTCCTGGGGAAAGAGATAAGGATGAGTCTTTTTCTGAGTGATTGAGGAAGGATGGAGTAGGACTGCACGAAATCAGGTGTTTATGTACCTAGCCATATCTCCGAATGCAAAATGTTGGGGGGATTTTGCAAATATACCTGCTTTCCAGAGACATTAATATATGTATATCTGTATGTATATGTATATAGTATATACTTGTACACATAATTTCATGAAAAATTCAAATTTCATGTATTTACATTTCCTCACTTCTTCTACCCAAAGGTCTGGGAAGTCCAGGTTATGCATTTGTGATCTGTGGCTATCTACAGCATTTTTAGTGGGAATTTTAAAAATTGTAAAGAGAGATTGAATTACATATTTCTAATTTAAATGAATTATCTAATATTTAGAATCAAATTCTGAAACATTTATTGAGCATCGGGTATATTCTAGATAAGCAGTAAGTAATTTAATATATTTTATCTTGTGTTGTTCTACCAATAATTGCTACTTTACAAATAAGGAGACTAAGGCTGATATTGTTGAAGGTATTTGTCTCATTTAGATCTGAATCTTCTTTTTCCATGTATGTAGTTAGATATGAGTCATTTCAGCATCTTGTAACTGAAATGTCATCTGAGATCAGTTTAGCCCTATGATTACAGACTGTAATTGACTTGAATTTGGGGATTGGTGGATAATACCTACCATGAGATTTCTGTAGATGCCAATGCACTTATTATCTGTTGTCACCTCAGATTTTGAGCTTTTGTTTCAGATTATTTCCATTTATGAAGCACTGCACCATATCCTTTGTGTATATAATATCTCTATTTTGAAACAAATCAAACTGATTTTGAATCTTAGGATTGAATTTGAACCTTTCCTTGAATTACAAACACACACACACACACACACACACACACAAACACACACATACACACATACACACATCAGTGTACTCACTCTCTGATGTGTTTAGAATGATAGCTGTGCATATTTTTATGACTCTGATATTTCTCTATTCACTCAAATTCTATTTTGAGGAGAGAGTGTTATCGATACCACAATTTGATGATAAATTGTTTATTCATAGTTTGTGGTTCCTGAACATATTAATCTGAAATACTGTTATATCTCAGAGCTTCTATATTTTTAAGGTGGTAAGAAAGTTATATGTATATGATTAGCACACGTACAGAAACAATTAATACTTGAGTTGTAAATAACTACATTGATGCTGATGAAAATACTTCCTTATAAAGAAATTTTATTCTAAAACCTAAACAAGGCCTCGTGAAAGTAATTGTTATAATACTATTTACTTTCCTGTCTAGACTATTTTCTTTCTCTCTTTCTCTGCTCTTTACAGTTTGATGGATTTTCAAACAGGTCTGACTGTTACTCACATCCTAAGTGATTAGCTGTGGAATGAACATTTTCTATTCAGGCGTGGCACAAAACTTGCCACTTTTATTTTCAAGATGTGCTGAAAATGATAGTTTACATTGATTCTTTTTTAATATAAAGGATTTTTTTATAAATAATTAAAATTAGAATTCTATTGTTGTAGGAAACAACATGGTATTTAAAAATAAATTCTAAATGTCAATGAAGTGGTTTTCCTTCTATCAAAAATGTTTAAGTCATGGATTTTTCTTTTTTTAATCATTCCCAAAAATATTTTCAAAAAAATTCTTCAAGAAACTAGTATAGCAAACATGACATCTAAATTTAATAAAAAAAGAAATGGCTGTTTTTTAAAAAACATTAAATTTCAAAGCTTGTTCAAATGATAATATTCTTAGAGTTTTCTGTAATCATTTACCATAGTTGCTAAGAAAGAAAAATAAATTTATTGATTAGAAATAAAAAAATGGATTCAAATGAAAATATATTGTTTTTTCAAGAGGACAGCCAGAAATCAATTTTAGTAATCTTGAACAAGTTGCTTTATGTTTCTGGCCTCATTTGCTGCATGTAAATAATGTAACATTTGTATCTAAGCTCTAAGATTCTAGTTAAGATATATGAATTAATATTGAAAATCATTTAGAACAGTGCCTAGTTTATAGTAGCTACTCCAAAACAATAACTAAGATTATCTAATTAACAAGAATTTTGTTATGAAGTTTTCCAGTATTTTCACAACTAGCTAATAAAACTCCAGAACGATAACCTAGTTCTTATTTAAATAATTGCAACGTTTTCTAAAATAAAAGCATGTTCAATGGGTACACCAGGTAGGAAGCATTAAGTGTTTCTGAAAATGGGAACAGGGAAAGCTTCGTGGAGGTGTTGCTTGACAGAAACGAAGATTCTAGGCTGATGGAAAAATGCTATAGGGCACATAGACAGGCTCTGTGAAATTCTTGCAGGCCCGGAGTAAGGGTACAGATAGACACTCACTTACTGTAGATCTAGGTACTTGAAACCTATAAAACACTGTTAAGTAAAATACGTTTTTATGTATTTCTTTTCTTTACAACATGGTTTTATAACAACCTGGAACATAAAGATCAAATTCATAATTCTTAGACTCTTCAGAGCTCTCCACTACAACATGGTGAAATAGAGGGATTCCAGAGCTCTTGGTCTGTCCACTTACCACCCCAATTCCAGTGACCTCAGCCCAGCCCATATGTCTACACTCTTGTCTTCCTGCTCCCCAAACAGATGCCACTTGGCCACTTTTCAGGCTTACAAGTGATCAGACCAGCAAACTGTCCTCAGGAGGAAAGACCTGAGGAAAAGATTCAAGCAGGCCTTAGAAGCTACCGCAGTGGATGACAGAGATTACAGTGCCGGGGCAAAGATGTAGAAGGCTCTGGATGGCCACATCCTGGTGCCCTGTACATTTTTTGCACCATAATGGGGAGGGCATGAATGGAAGGAGTAAAAAACAAGGTGTTCTAAAAGGTGGAGCCCAAGATAGGGATCCCTCTTGCTTACCTTAAATTTGTGTGAGACAATGTGTCATCTCTACAATATATAAATTACTCTGGAGGCAACATGAAGGAGGGTTGAGAGGCATAAGGCCCAAAGAGCTATGTAATAGTCTAATCTACCAGAATTGGGAGCATGACAGAGAGGGTAGAGAAGACGGAGTGAACAGATTCAAGACACACTTAGTAGGTGGTCTTAAGTGTTCAGTAGAGCTCAATTACTAACTAAATCTTGGAGAAGAAGTTGGAAACTAGGGAGGCCTGAAAATGGAAATTTAACTTTATTCTAGTATTTGTTCCATTGCACTGTGCTATCTCTCAGGGTTGAAAGCAGTTTGCAATGAAAATCTGGAAGCATGGCTATAATTTTAGAGGTTGGTTTTAGTCTAATAAAATGAAAACTAATTATCATTGTATTTCTTAAGCATTAGCTGCCTAAGAAATATATTGTTTAAAAAATACACCTGTTTATATTTCTAGTTATATATACCTAAAGGACATAAATAAAATAATTTATTGTTCTATAGATGCTTTTAAATCCCATCAAAACAAGCAATGGTGATTATTTGAAATACTGTTATAAATAACCAGACTAATTCCTTTTTCTTTTACCTAGTTCACTAAGTTTCTTGAATATTTTCCTGAACCCAACTTGACCCCTTAAAGTATAGATGAAATTCCTTCAAGCTACAATGCATCCAGTCTAATCAGGGCTCTTATAAATAAAAATGAATTGTGTTTAAACAAAGGCTATGATGATAACTACTGAATTGGAAAGAAATTGTTTAATTATTTATGTCAATTTAATTATACCCTTTTAAGTAGAGGCTTGTCATAAATATTAGTCAAACAAAAGACAATTATTTGAATGGCATTACCTCTAATAAAGAAACATAAACAGACTGAACTAATTAGAAACTAAAATGCATATGCTGTGAACTTAGTATGAAATTTTCAGTTACAATATTGCATTGTGTAACTTGATAAGGTGGAGTTTATTATTGCTGCCCTCATTAAAATAAACCTTACTTATAGCACATGTAATGTTGGACTCCTACAGATAACATTATAATGAGAGTACGATGCATTTTGATTGAGTTACCACATGGGAGAAATTTAATTTAATTAAATTGGTCTTCATTAAAATATTGCATTCAAGTGAAGTAATTATATGGCACATAGAATATGGAAGAAATCCTGCTGTTTAAGAGGGAGAACTTTTACAACACATCAGCCATGATTTTATTAGAGAGCACCTGTCTCAATAATTAACCTGTGACTTGAACATAATGATATAGTGAACAATTTAACATTTCTTCACGCTCTGGTTTTTAAAATAAATATATTCCATATGTATAAATGTATCAATATATTTATAGATACAAATATATCTGCACATATGTATACATATCTGTGTGTATGCACAAAATATGTATGTAAAAATGATAAACTATATATGTATTAATGTTTGTACTCAAATAATTAGTAAAACAATATATAAATACATGCATGTTTTTTGTTACAAATATGGTTCTGAGAGACATCTTCTCTGCTCACCTGAGACAATTACTGAATTTACCTGTCATCCTTGAATAAGCACTTAATTAAGTTAATGTTAATAGATTCAAAAAGTATTTGGGGGTGGGTATATAGGCACAGTTAAAGTTTTAAATTGTACAAATATTGCAGAAAAATTGCAATGGCATTATAGCAGCCTACTGATATTTCTATATTTCTACCAAGTTAACATTTAATATGTAGATAAAAAAACCTGACTCTGTATGTTAAAGAACACGGAATAAATGATGACAATTATTACTACTTTTTCTTTCAGATTCTAAAGTTCATAAAAACAAACCTATAGTAATGATCATACTTGTAAATGAATATATTAATTAACTGGTTACTTAATTGGCTTATATATCAAAATAAGCAAAATATAAAGCTTTAACTTCCTTTATCTCTTGGCTTTATTGCCCATAATCACTTCCTTGTTTCCTTAGCTACCTTCTTGAACACTTACCAGTCTCCTTCCCTGGATATTTCCCCATTATTGAAAGGGCCCATATCGGTTCTTTGCCTGACCTGTCAGTATTTATTCATCAAAGTATTGGAAAAATTAGGGGCTGAGTGAGGGTGCACACGTTCTGAAGTTTAACCGAAGAAACAGTTTTTGTTTTTTTCTTCAAAATGGAGACAATTATGTTGACTCATCTTGGGCCAGGCACATTTTTCTAGAAGAGAATACATATTATACATACTCCCTTCCACTCACTACCGTTTCTACTATTAAGTCTGTGATGATTTTCAATCTCTTCTCTTCTAACCAGGATCCAGATCGTATTTCTACAAATCTTTTTGACAGCTCTTTCATAGGTCCAGTGTAATTGTCACGTTAAAGTAAACCTGTCTTAAATCTATTATCTACCTTCTTCACAAACATCACATTTCCCTTTGGAGTTCTTTCTTGGTGATTAACACCATTCTTTACCTGATAAACCAAACTATAACCTTCCTTATCTCTGTCTTCCCTCTTGTATTTCAATTATAGATCAAATGACAATCAAATTGCATATAAAATTGTACATCAAATGAGTACATCAGTCTGCATGCACCTTATAATTGCATACTGTTCTGTCTGCACGTCCCCGTCCCCACTATGAGTGCCCGTTCTAGCTGTTTGGTATCCAGTGTCACTGCTGTTGGCAGTACCAGCTTCACCAGCATGCAGCTCATGTACTTGCATTGGATCTCATGCTCAGAAAGGCCCTGCAGTTGGGTTTAATGCTTTGAGACTGCATCTAAAATTCTTAATTTCATTTTTGAGTTTGTGTTTTATAAGTGAATTCTGAAGAAATAATGGAGCATGGTCTGGGCAAATAAAAAACATCATGACTTCTCAAAAGGAAGGCTGGAGAAAGAAAATGTGTTATATCTGAGTCCTTTTAAGGGCATTTTCCTGCTTTTTGAACAACGAGCCTTGCATTTTTAGTTTGCACTGAGCCCTTTATGTTGTCCACCTTGACCCTTGCGGTAAGTTTCTAACTCCTCTCCCACCCTCTGGCGTCTCTGTTCTTGAGTCCATGCTTATGTGTAAACTATGGTATCATTCCTAACCTCTCAGCACTGAGCACACCAAGCTCCCCACATCTGGCCCAATGCAACTGCCTCATGGTGTTTACCATCATTCCCCTGGTCACAGCAGATAGCCAGTATTTTCTCATACCATTTGCAATTGTCCTTGTTTTTCATTTCTTTATGCCTAGATTTCTACCCTTTTTCTGGAAGCCACCCGTTTCTAACTACTGAAATAAACCCTCGTTAACCTGCAGCTTCTTGCTAAAATCATTGTTTTCATCAATAATGTATATAGTGGGTCTCATGAAACATTTTTTTTCTTGATTGCTTCTCTTATATTTCTTCTATAATGTTTAAGTACTTGTTATAAATATATTCTATATATATCAAACCTGAAGTGCAGAATCTGTGTTATAATGATTTGCATGTGTCC
This sequence comes from Rhinolophus hipposideros, assembly GCF_964194185.1. Taxonomy (NCBI): domain Eukaryota; kingdom Metazoa; phylum Chordata; class Mammalia; order Chiroptera; family Rhinolophidae; genus Rhinolophus; species Rhinolophus hipposideros. Next base: position 26,445,523 of record NC_138050.1, read on the forward strand.
AGAAGGAGAATAATGCCATAAATGCAATGACAGTTGAGTGTAGGTTCTTTGGCTCTCAATTGCTTCTTCATTAACAGTCAATGACATTTCATTGCCATATAAATGAAGTCCAACAGTATTATATAGCTCTACAGTTTTGCATACTGTAGAAAATACTACAGTATGTTTTGTTAAATTGTTAAAATACTGAAATGACACAGAAATATTTCATTTTTAACTATAAAGCCCAACTTTCATTTGATTAGTTGCAATAAAAAAAACTTTTGATTATTAAATTTTATTTCATGGCATGATAGAGTCTCAAGAACCCCTATTAAATTCATATTTGTTATTACGGGACACATTTGAAGAACAAATTCATGTGTTGTTTTGTGGGTTTTTTTGTAACAATTTCAACATCTTTTTATGTGAAAGAGTTGGTTTTAATGTATTATTAATATTATATTAGATATAAATATTTTAGTAAGATTTTTTGAGTGACAAGATTTAGATTAATTAATTCTATTTTTTAGTATGAGAGATATATTGGCAGAGATTTATTGCAAATATAACTATTTTAGCAGTGACTTAGAAAAAACCTTGATTCATAGGAATTTGTAATATTTCCTAAGAAACATGATTTAGTATAATTGAGTTTTGCGACATGCTTATGTATACATCTTCACCAAGCTCTAATAGAAATGTCTACTTTATCACTTGTATTCTCTATTTATTTTAAGTTCTCATTTATGGCATACACACACACACACACACACACACACACACACACATTTGAGTTTTGAAAATGTGCATTCTAAATTTTCTGTTGCTTTTATATGTATAACCATTAGACTATAAGATGAGAGCATTGATTACCATGTTTTCTTCTTTTTTACACATTCAAAGACCCCTTCCTTCCAGCAGCATTCATTCCATAGACCAAAAAAAGCTTTTGTATTTTATAAAGTGTTGTTCATTATTTAACTTCTTTAAAAGTTAGAAATAGAAATCAAAATAAAAGCTACTTTTGTTAACCTTATGTGTTTTTTTTCCCCCCGTGTTCTTGGTATACAGTAAAATAAATGTTTTAAAATATAATGCCGATCCTTCAAATAAAAACTAAAAAGCAGGTTCAATTTACAAATGAGTATATGGGATACTAGGGATAATTGAATTTTAAATTTATGTGAAGATAGCAACTTACAGTTTTGCAAGTTGCTTTAGTCAGCAGAATCTCATTTGAACCTCTTAAAATCGTGTCTAGTGGATAGTTCAGCATTGTTATCATTATTTTTCAGAGGAGGAAGTTGAGGTTCATGGAGGTTATTTGGTTTGCTCACACTTAAACAGTGGAAGGTCTAGAATTCCAACTCAGGTCTTCTGACATGGTCTAGTTCTCATCCACTGTTTCTCATGGCTAACAATTATTTTTTTCCCCTCTCCTTGTTTTCTAATTTATCAGCACTTCTAGAAATGAATGAAAGATGATGAAAACAAAATTTGAACATATATACTAAAGCCTTCCACAAATACCATACCTTTTGCATATAATGAATGCAGATGTCTTCTCTAGGATTTTTCCAGAAGTATATAAGATGCTTTTCAATACCGCAGTTTAATTTTAGTTCAGTCTGAAAATAGCTTCTTATATCACACTAGAAGAATCCTAGTTTCTTGCATATATATTGGTAAGAGTGTCTAATTGTTTTTACCTTGCCAGTATGAGTATCCAGTATATTCGTTATATCTAGATTCTAATTCCATAATTCTTCCTCATTCATAAAATTGGAATTAATAATACCTAGTTTGAGGAATAAATGCAATCATATATACATATATATACATATATACAATATTTGACAAATCATAAATATTCAATAAATTATACCTTAAATAGCATAATGACTACAGCAGGAAATGATGTCACCCAGCACGAGAGTCAAGTTCTAATAAACAACTTATGGGTGATTCAGAGTAGATGATCTTTTATTCTGTGATGCACACTGTTTTGTATTTGACTTTTAATGTGTTCTTCAAAACTCTATTTGAATCAGCTTAACATAAATGTAAATTAAAAATCAGACTGCATATACATTACACACAATTTATTTCTAGTTATATGAGCCAAACAACTCAAAAGCTTTTGTACTCTTTGGGGATTAGTTATTCTATGAGAACAGGATGCTCTTTCATACTCTGTTAATATTTTATCAAATTACAGTTATAGGATATATCTCAAAATTATATCAGCTAACAGTATTATGATACTAGCAAATAATTCAGTAAAATCAAGAATTCTATATTAGAATTTTCTGGTAAAACTGACATTATGTTACTTATGTATTGAAATTTTTAAAGAGATATACCCACACTAAATAATCCATGTTAATAAAGTGAATATTCTTTAAGGAATGAAATAAGTTTCTACATTTAATTGCTGATTCTACTATATTCTTGAAAATATTGAATTCTTCTCTGTAGCTTAAAATGCCATTCATAACTGTCTGATTAACTTTGACTAATTAAATTTGTGTCTTAATTCTTTTTTCACTAAGCATGTACACTGTGATTTGAGAGAACTTGTTAAATGTTTGATAAGTTAAAAAATCCAAACGTGGGGAGTTTTAAAAATGAATGATCAGTATATTTCTATACACATTTTTTTTCTTTCTATTTTATCAAAGAAGGATATTGCACATACCTTTCATGTCCTGTTACAAATTCAGCACAAACACAGTCATTCAGAAATGGAGGTTATCTTCTCAGCTGGATTTGCTCTGAATTTCCTCTCTGCTCGCGTCTTCTTAACGTTTAAAAATTCTGCCAAAATATGGCATGGTTCTTTAAGGATTTTAATTTTTTTTTCCTGAGTTCTGATCTGGCATGACTTTTTAATGTCACCTGTGTCTCAACACCTACAACGTCGAAAGACAAACTCTTCTATTAATTGACTTGTAGTACTACCGTGTTTCCCCAAAAATAAGACCTGCCCCGAAAATGAGCCCCAGTTAAGATCGTCAGCCAGATGGACGCATTTAGTAGGTTATGACGATGTTCCAGAAGATGACAACGTGACTGTATTTGAACAAATGTAGGTTGTTGTACATGAAAAAATAAGACAAACCCTGAAAATACGTCCTCATGCATCTTTTGGAGCAAAAATTAATATGAGACCCAGTTTTATTTTCAGGGAAATATGATACAAGACCCGGTCTTATTTTGGGAAACATGGTAGCAAGTATGTCTCACAGAAAGCTTGTAGAACAGGAGCAACTTGTGTATAAAGTGGGCTACTTCCATGAACCTATGAGAATAAAAACACACGTTTCTTTTTATTTACCATAATTGTGTCTTCCAAACACAATGTCTAAAACTTCAATGTCCGTAATTTATGATTAATTGTATAGATTGCCACATTGTTATTGATTCTTTTTTTTGAACAATAGTCAATCAAAGTGATTTGTTGGATTTTTGGTTTGTGTTTTGTTTTTAAAGAGAAATTCCATGTAAGTAGACCACTAAAATAAATATGTAATGGAAAAGACTATAAATGTCTTTCCATAAAATTTGAATGCATATTTTACCTCTAACATGTGGCCGTCTGCTTTTCTGATTATTTTTTAGCTGTTACAGTTCCATTTGTAGCCCTCATGGAAGGCTAAGAATTATTCAAGACTTGGCTCAGGTTGCTATTTCTTCATTTTGCTGTCTGCTTTCTTTTCATTCTTGGTGGTTAAGTTTTTTCTTGCTGCACTTCTCAGTTTGTCTCCATGAGTCTGCTTTCTCTAACTTACAGGGTACTCAGCTTGTTGTTTTCCATTAAGTTTTCAATGGAACCCCTGCAGCTTCCATTGTTTCCTACTCATGCTCCCCATATCCCTGCTGATTTGAATCAGTGTGCTTCCCCTCCACCCCCACTCCCTGTTCATCAGTAGTCAGCTGGTTGAACTATTATTTGGAGCCCTGTGTATTTCCTGCTGATTTTATCACTAATTCCCTACCGATCTTTTGTTATACATTTATGTCATTTTCAACTCAATTCTGTCTTCAGGAAGCTGGCATCATTTTGTCAGGCCCAGTGCTCGGAGAGCAGTTTGCCCACAAATCCTTGATCTAGAATCTATTTCATTAGTTTCCCTATTAGAATTGACCAAGACTGAAGTATAGTTCCCACTGTGTCTACTGGGACAACTATACTTACATTTGACAAGGTGTTTATACAAATATATACTACATCTACTTGCTGTGAAGTTAGAGTTTCAATTCTAAAATATTCCCCCAGTGACTTGTTAGGCAACCAACTCTTTTCACAGACTTCACTGTGATATCCTGAAGGTGGATACTTTAAAGGGAATTGGTATTACTTACTATTTACATTTTAGGAGGAAGGATCCTCGTGTTTCTTTGTGTGATCCAGCAATTGTCTATGGTACTGTCTTGATTACTATAAGGTCCTATTCTCGGGAGGGTTGTTCATAGTCTAGATCTAAGGAAAATTCTTCTCATTACTGAATTTAGTAGTTTTCCTGTTGGGTGTCACATAAGAATTGTAAGGGACTCCTGCAGGACTCCTAAACCCCTAGAGGCCAACAGAAGTTTCACATCCACTCTTATTGTGATTTCCTTGTACTCACACAAAATTTCCGAAGCCTAAAAACTTTCTAAGGAAACATAAAAAGAATGTTTTGCCTCCTAAGAAAATAATATTTTAAAACTTAAAAATAGTCTTAAAAATAATCTAACTTAAACTTAGAAATTGCAAATGGACTCATTATGTACAACTTTTGGCCAGATGTACTAATGTATGTAATGCAAAAGACATGTAACTGATTCAAAAGAGTAATGTAATTGTAGGAGTTTAAGCTGTATAGTATGTAAATATAATGGAAATAACATTAGCTGCGGAAGGAGACATTTTTGTATTTAAATTTAGCTTTTGGCATATTTTAGCAATATAATCTCAAGCAAGATTATAATAATTAACTGTGGTTTAGAGCAGACCAGTGATTTTTTCAAAGGTTTTTTTATTTTTTTTAATTAGCTTCAGGTGTGCCAAAAAATGTACTATGTTTCCCCGAAAATAAGACCTAATTGGTCAATCAGCTCTAATGAGTATTTTGGAGCAAAAATTTATATAAGACCAGATCTTATTTTACTATAATATAAGGCCAGGTCTTTAATATAATATAATATAACATCACATCACATCACAACACCGGGTCTTATATTAATTTTTGCTCCAAAAGATTCATTAGAGCTGATTATCTGGCTAGGTCTTATTTTCAGGCAAACAGGGTAATAGATATTTACATCCCACACAAAGTGATAAACCCCTAATTTACTACTCCTCTGACATTGCATAGAGCTGTTACAATTTCATTGACTGTATTACATATGCTTTACTCCACATCACGTGAATATATACACGAGGTATGACAGTGAAGTTCATGACTCATCTTAGATAAAGCGCTACATACCTCACTGCTGAATATCATTAAGGTCACCTTCTAAGTGCTCCCCTTGGGAAGCTGTGCACCAACGCCAGCACCTAGTTCACCCTTCTAAGCAATTTTGGAACTATTTTCTGGAATGGCCATCAGAGCTGTCCTCGTATTACCCTTGATTTCCTGGATGTCATCAAAAAGTGTTCAATAATCCTTTATCTTTGGGTAAAGGAAGTCATTGGGGGCCAGATCAGGTGAGTAGAGAGTGTGTTCCAATACAGTTATTTGTTTACTGACTGAAATCTACCTCCCAGACAGTGTCCTGTGGGCTGGTGCATTGTCATGATCCAAAAGCCATGAATTGTTGGCAAAAAGTTCAGGTCGTCTAGCATTTTCAGGCAGCCTTTTCAGCACTTCCAAACAGTAACTGTTTACCCAATTGGTACACATTCATAATGAATTAACCCTCTGATATCACAAAAGGTTAACATCATTGCAACAAGTTTGCGCAGTTAATGTCATACCCCGTGTGTGTGTGTGTGTGTGTGTGAGAGACTTAAATTATGATCTCTTGTCTCATGTGTCTCCTACTCTTTGTTTTGCAGGACTTCTATAATTTTTTCAGTTGTCTTTTGTTGTTGTTGTTCTGTTTCTTTGTTTTTTTGTTATTTTCTTTCATTCTCCACTCTCTAAAATAAGTATCCCTTACCTTCTTCTCTGTACATAAATCTCTAATATCTTTTCCCCCGCCTATGTTATTAGCTGATGACCTTCATTCCCAAAAAACAGAGACAAACCTGTACATGTTCCCATCAAGACACATTCTAACTTCCTCTATTTTTCTTCTACCTTCTAGTTCTATAGATCAGCACTCTGCCTTCCTATGTCCTTTGGAACTCATTTCTGTATTCAATCATATCTATAGCAATTACCTCTGTTTTATGTCACACATCAGCTCTTCTCTCCATATTGGGTCATTCCCACCAGCTTACTAAAATTTGACAAAATCTCCCATCTTAAATCCCCCTTGATCCCATCTCCCTTGATCCCATGTCCCTTTCCAGAGATTTTTTTTTTTTCATTTCTATACTGCAATATTACATCAGAACTCCTTAAAAGAGTTGTCAATACTCACCGTGCACCATTCCTTTGAAATAGTTCTGGAAATTACTCAACCAAAATTACTAGTATTAAGATAAAATATGTCCTCAATTTTATTAAATACATTATTAATTTTCTGTCCTTGTCTCATTTGACACTTTTCTCACCTTTGTCTTTCTTGAAGCAATTCTTTTGACTTCTGGTACTCTATTGCTCTCCTTTCCCCTTCCTCTTTTCTCACAGACCATTTATTTAGTTTCCTTTGTTAGTGTCTTCTCATCCTCTTAACCTCTCAATATTGAAATGTCTTCCTTGGAATTCTTGTCCATTACCACCTAGGCAACCTGTATCTCATCCAGCCTATGCCTTTAGATAAGATCTTCTAGATATATATCTTCTCTTGCACCTCCCCCTTTGTACACTAGACTCATATATCCAGTTGTGCTTGGATGTCTAATAAACATCTCAAAAGTAAGATGTCTACACCTAACCCCTGACTTCACCCATGCACAAAGCCTGAGCCATGCCTATCCTTTTCCATCTTGATAAATGGTAACTTCAGTCTCTCGCCAAAGCCCTTGGAGTCATTTGGATCTTTTTTCTCTAGTATTTCACATCCAATCCCCTCTCAAATTGTGTTTACTTTCCCCTCAGATTTTACGCAGAATCACCAGTTCTCCCAAAATCCAACTGAAATCCTCTCGTTCAACCCACCGCAAAAATTTTTTTCTGGGTCATTTCAATACTCTAACTAGTCTCTGTGCTTCACCTTGTACTATTGCAGTGTGTACTTAGTCCACCAGGCAGTGATTCTGTTGTTTGAAGAGCTGAAACACCTCTAATAAAATTTTTTCAATGAGTTCCCATTTTACTCATGTGAAGTGCTAAAATCATTACAATGAGCTATTATTAGGGTGACCATATGATGTACCATCTTATCTAAGCACTCTTCATGGCGCAAGGTGGCCCTCTAATAATCACTCCCAGATAACATTCGTAAACCGACAGTCACAGACTAAGCACAAGCGGTCTCCTCCTGCCCTCCAACCAATCAGCTCCTACATAACTGACCCCACCCTCTGTGAAGTACTTGAGGTCATCTCCTTCCCCCACCCTGTCACACACCTCTCACATACTATACCCCTTGACTTCCTAGAAGCATTTTTCTGCATCAGGGTTATTTGCTCTTGCAGATGTCTTTGCTTGCTCTACTTTCCTTCACATATCTGCAGAGATCACTGCCGAATTTCTTTTGTTTCTGCTCAGATGTCATCAGAGAGGCTGTCTCACTTTTCCTAAATAGCTTCTTTCCCCCACATCTAGCATATTCTTACTCCTTTATTGTCCTTTATATTTTTTTCATATCATGTGTCACCATCTGATAGATTTTTAATGATATATTTTAATATTTTTATTGTTGCTTGCCCTGCCCAGTGGAATGAAAACTAGAAAAATGTAGGGACTATTTTCTGTTTTGCCCCCTACTGTACTACTAGCCTAGAATAATTCCTGAAACAGACAAGATGTTCAATTAAAACTGGCAAATTAATGAATAAAAAATGTCTGCTTCATGCTATATTGGTTCTAATACCCTAGCTTCTCTGGCATTGATCAGACTGTAAAAAGTCAGATCCTACTGCACAAAATTAATATAATTCTCATTCATGCACAGAAGGCCAATATAATTTTATAATGTGGAAGATTGTCTTGTTTCCTATTATTGATTGATATGTGTTTATACACATGCACATAAATACAGATCTGCACAGATACATATATCCTCTCTGAAATGTTTTTACATTATAGCTAGTTTTCAATAAAGTGTACCTGTAGTCCACATTAATTTTATTTTCTATCACACATTTAAAAATCACACACAAACTATCATGTTATTTCTTCTTCGTTTGCTCTATGACTTGTCAAATAATTCCAGGTCCAAAAATATTCATTGATTCATTGATTGAATAAGCACATATTATGCACTCACTTCACAGTTAGGACATCGGTATGAGTTCAGAAACATTATTTCATGAATGTAGAATTACACCCAGAGAACAGAATAGTTTCTATAAACTGAGAAAAAGAAAAGGTCTAACTTCAAACTTAGATAAAAACTATATCATTTAATTTTCCAATTCCTGGCCTCTAAGCAATATTTTTGTCAGCCCATTAACAAAATCTATTTTCATGATCATCATATTCTAGAAGACACTTTATCTTGGCTACAATCAGGATATCATATTTATGATTTTCATCATTTCATCATCATTCCTTGCTACATGTTAACATGAAGTATGATTCATTTTTTAAAAATATTTTATTGGTTTCCCCTTCTACCGTATATAATTTATTTCCCATTGTGACATATTATTTGATTTTGTCCAATTTAAGCACAACTTTGATTAGCTCTTTACAAATCCATTTGTTGACATAAACCCATTAACATTTAGCATTACCAAAAGCATATCCTTTCTGAGTATATATCTTTTTTTTTTTTGAGTATATATCTTAATCCCATATTTCATTAACATTAATAAGTAGGTTATTAGGAAACTTCAGAACTTTAAATTAGGTTTGAAACATTGTAAGAATTTTTTTTAAATATTTGAATTTCCAGTGTGCTCGGCTTTGTTTATCTGCTAATAATAAAAACTATTCCATTATTGAACTGCTGCCAGATTTAATGTTTGTTTTATCTCAGGTAGAATAGTTTGCCAGATATTACACACTGCAGTATAGTGTACTAAGTCAAACCAAACATATAAATTAATGAAAGAAACAGCAAGGATTTCTAGGTACAAACACAGATTTAATGATAATATGACAATATGTCAAACTTACACCAATTATTGTGAATTAAATACTTTCAATTGATGAAAAGAATATTTGTATATAAAATAATCTAGTCGTCAGTAATTCATTAATTAAATGAAAAACATAACGTTGAAGAACAGATAGAAATAATAACATTGGGAAGTAAGATGATCACTTTTAATTTTGTTCTTACAACTTTTAAATTGGGTTGTTTTATAATGAGAATGCATTAATTTTATAATTAAACTTTTTTATTTCTCCTCCCCTTCCAAAACAAGCAAAAAAAGAAACAAGTAAGACAAAAAAGAGACAAACTATCAGTCACCATATCTTGGTAAATGATTCTACTTCCTACACATCTATTTATGTAGTTTAAATGTTAGGAATTCTCCCTTGTATTACACCAACATCTTAAAAAAAAAAAAAAAAAAAAAAAAACACACACACAAAGAAAACAAACAAAAAAAAACACTTTTTTTTTTCTTTTATCGTGGTGATCTCTAATCCATCCTCCCACTGTAGACAGATTTATCTTTCTATACCACAAAAGAAACTGTGTTCCTTGTTCAGATCTTATTACAGTTGGCCTGTGATTGCTTTCAGGGTAAAATTTAAATCCTTAGCACTTTGTCGTAGACATGATGAGTCCCTGGTCCTCTTCTTCTTAGGCTCTGAAGTTCCAGGCAGACTGAAAGACTTGTGATTCAACAAATGTGTTGTTCTCCCTTCACATCTCTTCTTCATCCAAGCGATATTCTACCACGTTTGCCCATCTCACTTTTGTTCTTCAGAAATCAGCTCAGCCACCTTCTCTGTGCTATGATAATTAATCTATTCTGAATCTTTCTATGTGATTCACCTAGACCTGCCATATGCTGGTAGCCTAGCTCTGACACTGTATTATGATCCTGGGTTTTCTTTTGTATGTATGCATTAAACTGGGTGCTTTGGAAGGTCCACATAGCTTCACCATTTCTATGTCAACCATTTATGCAACTGCCCGTCACCCAGAATATGCTCAATAAATAGATGATGAATGAATCTGAAGTAAATTAGTGTCCATTGCACTGCTGTTAGAGTATCTCTACAAACATAAATAATGCTGCAGGAAACAATCCAGGGGAACACAGTTTCCAGAAAATAGATATTAAAGGGGTGCTAAATAGATATTACACATATTAAAGGTATGTAGAGCATGTTAATCTAATATAAAATTGTTTCCTATAATGTCTTCAGATGGACTAAATATTATGGTCGTTTAACCTCACTAAATATAACAAGTAGACACTCTTCCTTGATAGAGCTCTTTGAAAAGTTCAGTAGCAGTGTCTTCTACCTCAACATTTTTATTTTTATGAATATTCCTATTCTGTTTCTTAAGTGTACATATTCATATTGTAAACATCTGCAAAACAAGCATTATTAAATTTAAAATAATTGTGGTGTGAATAACGTGTGTCACACAAACTGTTTTGAGATCTTTATTAATTATACTAAAACATCTTCTTACCTAGTGAAATAAGCCAGCTATTTTCAAATATGCATTAAGAGCCAGGCTAGATATAATTTCGTTTTTAATTTAATTGTTATTTTGTTTTGGCAGTTTTCCATGATTTGCATATAATTCATTTATGTGTCTTTATTTCAGAAAACCCGTTTATTATTTTTTACTTCCCAAAGGGCATTGCCCAAAGACCTGTGGTAGCTACTGTGCATGATAAGCAGGCAGGCACTATATACATTTTGAAAATGCTACACTGAAATAATTTTCAGTTGTCTAGGTGTTTCTTTTTACTTGTTTGTTTGCTTGAGACAGTGTTGTTTGCTTGAAACAGTGTTCCCATTTGTTCTAGACTATTGTGGTTTTATATGCATGAATGAGGATTGCATCTACCTCATTGTCACTCAGACATGATTCATTAAGGAAGCAATTTCATTTACAGATGTGAAAGATCACTGCATGTTCCCCTTAGCCTACTGTGCCACCTGGAAAGCTTTTCCTTCTAAACAATCAAATAAGATGTTAGGGGAAAAAAAGAAAAATGAGTGACAGGTCTAGACACTGTGCAGGAAGTTTGTAGAGCTTATGTGCATATCAGATATTACGGGCAACAATTTATGCAGTTTCAGTTATATTGTTGACAGACTACTTCTGCTCAACTTGAGACACATTGAACTATACAATATATACTGACATGATGCTGAGAAACAAATTACATGCTGTTTTTGAAAGGTTTGTGTTACCAAACTGGTAAACAAAAGTCTGTCCTTATTACCAAATGTCTAATATAGCCTTTTAGAAGTGGTGAAATCCCAGAGGACATATAGTTTGAGGAAGATGAACCCCAAGAAGCACGCTCTAAGCCATAAAGCTCTTATCTGTCAATATCATACACGGCAAATGTGTTAAAAAAGAGCATAATGGTGTGCTATTGTTATTGCTGAGACATCAGTCTTCTTTATGTTTGCATTAGGGACTTGTTAAGGTGCAGAGCGTTTTGCCCACTAAATGTCTATGAGACAAGATTGTCAACTCAGCTGTAAACAGAGGCCACTCTTCCTAGAAAGAATCTGACAATGGCTTCCTACTCGTAAACAGCAGAAAAGATTCTCAATTCTTATTTTCACTTGATAATTGTTTAAGGGTTTGAAAGCAAACATAAATATGAATGTGATTTTTTAAAGTCTCAAAAGGTTTACCTTAATATTTTGTTGTTTTCCTTCCATTTTTATTAAAGACGGAATGTATACCAGACAGAGGCCATAAAACAACCACTAATCTCTTTTGACCACTGAATTCACAATATATAGAACACTCTTTGAGGAATACTGTAGTTTATCCACTTTTTGGTGAATTTTTCTGGGATTGAGAAGAAGACTCTTATTACAGTGTTAGAATGGGAAAGTTGTTTTCTATACTTCTTACAGTTGTTCTACATGGAGAACTCAAATAAGGAGACTGGGATTTTAATAAGATTATTGTGGGGAAAAATAGGATAAGACTTTTGATAATGATCTGCCTGAGGGCAGAGGGCAAATAAGGAAAAAAAAAAAAAAAAGGAGGGCCCATGTCATCCACTCCTGTGTGACAGCCTAGTACTCCCTTCCCAACACGTCATGGCCTCTTTAGGCACTGATTGCCTTGGCCACAGAAACCATCAAATATCCTCTTTATTTATCTGCCATTTAGCTTTATGAAGCAGCATAGTTAAACAGAATCAATGACTAACCATAAGTGGCTGCTTGTTAATTTGTCTTTAAATAAAGCTCAGGGGGAGGGGAAAGTAACTATGATGAATTTCAACAACCAAAACACCAGGACCTGTGCTATATTTCTGCAGACTATGAAAAATAAAGTGCAATAGAACTGCTAAGGAACAATATTGTCATTTGTTTGTCCATCAGTTCTAAATCTTCCATGGTAAAAGTGGAGATCTTGTTCCAGTCCAGATGAAAATGCAAACTTTAAAACAATTTCTAAAAAAGTTAATTTGTAATAAATACTCTTAATGGCTTATTCTTCTGTGAAGAAGAATAAAATAGGCTTTGGGAAATAGAAATATAGACACAGATATCACATTATTTTAATATTCTAAGTCTAAGTTTACAATGTTTGTCTCTTAGGAATAATTTAGATGCTCTGTATAAAACATCATGCCATTATATCATGCCATTCATCAGAAAAGTGTTTTAAAAAATGAAAAATTGAATGTTTGTTACAGAAAAGAAAAATATTAAGGATGTTCTAATTCTTTTTTAAAATACATATGCAAGGAGGTCTAGCTCCTTTAAGATGGTATGATGCCAAGAAGGCAATCAGCAATAGAGTGACTAGTGTGCCATCCACAACCCCATCGAAAGATGCCTCCCCCATTTCTCTGTTAGCCCCAGCTCTCTGTGATCTATAGGCTTTGAGAAAAAATGGGAGTGGGGTAGGGTGGAGTTATCACAATCCTAGACCAATAATGCCTCCTTCTCTCCCACTCCAAGTGCAAAGATGGAAAGAGGAGTCCGAGAGAAGACTAAAGTACCTTTCCCATCATGAGGTCACCTGAGCTGAAGCTCTGGTCAAAGCTCTGGTAACCATAGGGGATGGGATCAAATTTATATTGAACTTGACACTGAATATTTAAATTGGACTTGTTTTAATAATTGAAAGTGACAGAAAAGTTATGGACTCTGCCTAAGAGTCTATATTAAAATTGAATTGAGAACCCTTAATCTGTTACATTTTCATTTCTTAATCCAAATGGAAATTTCACATAAAATGTGAAGCTCTGCTGGAAAATTAAATGCCTGTTAATGGAACAGAGCTATCACTTGTATGAACCGGAAAGAACTTTGATAGCTCCTATCCCCGTACTTAATTTTGTAGATGTGGAAATTGAGAAAGGTTGAACAAATGTCCTAATTTTATAAGATTAAGTCAGAACTAGTTGTAAAAGTCAGATGATTTGATTTACAGTTCACCACTGTTTGTCCTTAAGAGGCTTCTGTAATAGGACTTAAAAAAAGTTAGCATCATTAACATGAAAAGATAGCAGTATAAATAAACTTCAAAATTCACCTAATGTGTCAGCATCTCCTATATGGGCTGCTTTAGAAAACTTCTGAGCTCAGATGGGCTCTAAAATTATAAAAGTGAGTTTAAACTATGTAGTGTTTTACTTTAAAATTGTTTGTGATGCTTTTCGATAAAAGAGCCTTAATTCTTGTTAATATAGTTCAGTGTGAAAAGAGTGAATGCATTTTTTAATTGTCTGATCACAGTTCAGAATATCTACATCTTTATAAGCAAAGAAGAGTATTTGAGTGATAATATAGTATTCTCTGTGCTTGTAATAATTACAACAAATTGTAAAACATTTATCCAGTTATGTCCCAAGTGCTGCTAATACTTTAAATGGATAGTTGTGAACTACTTATGAGGCAGGTAACATTGAGATGCCCGATTTACAGATGAGAAAGCTGAAGCTCAGAAAGTCTAAATAACTTGCTCAAGATCACAAAAAATTGTGAGCAGGACTCTGACCCAAGCCTCACTATTCTAAATGCCTCAGGCTTAACCAGTACACTGCCACACTTAGATAAAATGTTCCTTGATTTTGGTAAAAGGAATTTGTACTAAAGGGAATGTTAAAAATATTTTAGCAATTAAGTAATAACCTTTTAAAATGTATTTTTTTGTTTTTTATTTTATTTTATTTGTATTTATTTATTTTTTATTTTATTTTTTAAATTTATTGGGGTGACAATTGTTAGTAAAATTACTTAGATTTCAGGTGTACAATTCTGTATTACATCATCTATAAATCCCATTGTGTGTTCACCACCCAGAGTCAGTTCTCCTTCCATCACCATATATTCGATCCCCCTTAACCTCATCTCCCACCCCCCACCCCCCTTACCCTCTGGTAACCAGTAAACCATTGTCTGTTTCGATGAGTTTTTGTTTCTCATTTGTTTGTCTTGTTCTTTTGTTGTTTTTGGTTTATATACCACATATCAGTGAAATCATAGGGTTCTCTGCTTTTTCTGTCTGACTTATTTCGCTTAGCATTATACTCTCATGATCCATCCATGTTGTCACAAATGTTCCTATATCATCTTTTCTTACTGCCGAATAGTATTCCATTGTGTATATATACCACAACTCTTTATCCATTCATCTATCGAAGGACATTTTGGTTGTTTCCATGTCTTGGCCACCATAAACAAAGCTGCAATGAACATTGGAGCACAGGTGTCTTTATGTAAAAATGATTTCATATTTTTTGGGTAGATGCCCAGGAGAGGAATTGCTGGGTCATATGGTAATTCTATTCGTAATTTTTTGAGGAACCTCCATACTGCCTTCCATAATGGCTGCACCAGTCTGTATTCCCACCAACAGTGTATCAGAGTTCCTTTTTCACTGTTTTTTTTTGTTTGTTTGTTTTTTGGGGTTTTTTTTGTAATTTTTAAGTGCATCATTTCCAATGCCTATTTCATGCTTCTCTTCTTGATGTTTCTCTAACTTAAGAGAAAACGTACTTCCTATAATGCCCTTCAAAAAAAAGTGGGAGACCATAGCAAAATCAATGAACATTATTCTATTAAGAACTTGAGTTAAACATAAGAAAAGACTACCTGTAATGACAATATTAAGGGGCAGTGCAGAAATAATTGGTGTTTTAACAAACGGAGGGATTTTACGCATGAGATAACTCAGGGGTTGTCTTTTCAGTAGTTAAGGAGATGGCTAGCTCTCTTCACAGCCACCAGTAGACCACAGTTTTTAGTGCTCTCATGGCTTGTTCTTATTAAGTTATTGCAGGATATTTATTACTAGAAACACGAGCAGTATTTTGACTTGGAGCCATAATGCAAACCCAAATTTGGCACAGTATATTCAAACATCACTTTAAACTTGGAAAATTACGACTTTAATTAAAGATTAAGCATAAAGCCAGCAAGATAATAAATCTGAAATTGATTCTTCGGTTTGGGTTACATTCTTATGACCTCCGTGGTCACATAATCTCGCTCAGTGCTGTTAATGCCATTCCATGCTTCCCACCATCCCTCCTCCTAACCCTTCCCCTTAAGCGGCTTTCTTCTTTCCCCCCTCTGGACTCACGCTGTTAAAGAGTCCAAAAGTTTAGACATGTAATATCTAATGACATATAATTAAGTTGTAAAAAATTGATTTCTGAAGCTGTATTTGGAAAATATGTGTAATTGCTCAGTTTAAAATGAAAGCAAAGACTGAATCGTAGCTAAATGTAGTTTTATTTTTATTTATTATAATGTCTCAAAAATATTCAGTATAATCTAGAATTGTTTGTTTGATAACCTCATCTGTAACCTAAATGAAGATTAATTAAAAACAAGAAACAGAGATTTTAACTTTGCAATTAAAACTGAATTTTAACTCCTCTCATTTTACAATAAATGTTTTGAATTTCTGTTTCAGTATGTGACCTTCTTGTATATTGCATTACCTTGTGACTGATTTGTCCACTAAGAGCTGTTGGAATACTTATGCATTTTTTTGTTTCCATTTTCCAATTTCTGGCTTTTTTTCCGTGACAGCAATGTCCTTTCTATTAAGGTGAAAAGACGTAAGACAAAGATGTGAGTAAATGCACTCGTGCAGTTTCGGGGGAGAATGCGAATAGAAATCAGGTGGGTGGAAATAATGGATTCATTTTCCTGTTATTACGTACATTAAAGTTTGAGGAAGTTAATACAAAGGGAAAGGAACTAAAAAGTCAGAATTAGAAAGAAAAGCCTAGTGAGTTTATCTTTACAGCTGAGGCTGTCATTTCTTAAAATATTGCAACTTCGTACAAAGGAGATCTCAGAACAGCGGGTGTTTTTACATTTACAATCCATGCTTCAGTTCCTTACCATGACAGGATGACTGGAGGATGGAGTCTGCCATATTGTCATTTCTTGAAAAGGAACACCTCCCCAAGTGTCAGTCTTAACTTATTATGAAAAAAAAAACTTATACTTGTACCCCAAATCACAAATCATTTTTAAACACAAAGTCAATACATTTTAAACTGATCTCCAAAAATCTAGCATATCTCATATGTGCAATTAAAAAAAAAAAAGAAAAGAAACATTGGATCTATTAAGTTAGTATATTGGGCTTGATGTCATTTTCAATATAATGGCCTTCTGAACTTTTCCTGCAGTAGTATGGACAATGAAGTTTGAAACACATCTTATGCAACACTGCATGCATTTATGAGATGGTCTAGAGAGACCAAAGGTAATTAGTACTGGAATAGGAGAATTGTTTAATATACACATTTAAAAGGAAAATCATTAAGGTACTCTAAACTTTGAAATTAATTGCCAAAGAATATGTGCCATTTTGTACAAAACACTCAGATACCAAATAAATACATTAACAACTTGAAACACATTAATTGAAGACTATTTTCTTGCTGAGATTGTTTTGTCGAGTTGAAATAGTGCAGCTTTACCCAACATTTTGTTTCTCTGACTTACACAAAGTATAAATTTGTGATACATTTTCTTTTCCCTCAAGTCACTCTGTCCTAGGAAGCTCATAATTTCTATCATTTGCTATACAGGAAATGTGAAACTGGAAACATTATGGAGAAAATAATGTGTATAACTTGATTATAATTTACATTGAACTCTAAGACCTCGTGTTGAAATTTGCCTATGGCAATTTAACAATACATACTAAAGGTTCAGCTTTATTTGGAAGAAGCATTCTGTGTCTTTTCATATTCCCTCAAAGATATTAGACTGATGACTCTGGGCCACTGGGATGCCTTCATTACAGTCACAATTTTGTTTTATACCTAAGAAGCTCAAATCTTCCATTACGAATAGAAACTCCACCAGAGCACTTACTAAAATGCATTTGATAAAAACAAACAAACAAACAAAACAAAACTTAAATCCATACTTTAATATCTCTGGAGATTTTAAGTTTTTGTTTTTTGTTTTGTTTTGTTTTTTTCCCGACCCCAAACTAGATACTGATAGTCTTCCTACATGGCCGTTTTAGTATATTCAATACACTATATTGCATTTAAGATCCTACATGAATACATATACTAAAGTTGCATTTGCACATTAGGATGCTGAGAATCATTTTAAATGAATTTAATATGATCATTTAATAGCCAGTCCAAATCATACAATTTTCAATGTCCTGCTGTGCATAACAATGGGGTGGGGTAAAGCAGGAAGTTTGAGTAGTTAATGAACAATATTTTTATATTCATTTCTTTAAAACATTCTAATCTCTTTTTCATGAAGAATAGGCAGGAGGTATGTTTTTTCTAAGAGCTTAAAGATAGTCTCTAGCCCTCTGTCAGAGCTAAAGCATTAGAAAACTTACTTGAGTTTCCATAAGAAATTGTCAAAGTAGAATTGACAGAATAACATTTGGCATCATTTCTTAGAAGATACCTGTTTGTCCTTTTGTGATCCAGTTGAATAAAATATCACTAATTATTTCACTCTTTCTTAAATAAACCTGTAGTAGCAACATGTATTAAAGGTAAAACATATTGAACCAGAGCCTCAAAATGCTAAGAGATAAATTTCTTGACATAATCACTGAGCTGACTAGTCTCTGATTAAAAATATAAAAAAGAAACTTACCTCTCCTGATCAGGGCAGGGGTGACACATTCCATCACTCCAATATTCCACCCATTCAGAATACTGGAATATAATTATCTCTCCAGTTAACAAGGTAGCTCAGTTTTGGGTTCTCCTTGTCCACACCTTGGTACTAATTTAGCCATTTCACCCACCCCTGCTGTTACCTGCTATTACCCCTGCATGTTATCTACTGCTCCTGTCCTAGGTTTAAAATGTATCTTATGTCATTTATGTCAGCTAGAAACATATTTAGTTGCAAGTAATGGGGGAAAAAGTTCCTTATACATTGGAAACACATTTTTCCACTGAATTTTGTATGAGCACAGTTAACAGCATTGTTTCAGCTTCTTAGACTGTCATATGGATCAAGGCTCTTTCTATTAGCCATTATTCAGTATTAGCTTTTACTTTCCATGTTTGTTGCCTGATGATCACAATATGTCTGCAGCATTTCCAGGTATCACTATCATATTTACAAGCACAAAGCAACAACTAGAGAGCAGGGGCAGTTTGCATGGGGCAGGCTAGAAGAAAATTCTCCTAGTAGTGCCCATTGAAAATCCTCTGCTATCTCATTGACTAGAACTGGGTCACATGGTTACTCTAAAATATGAGGAAGGCTGAGAAAATATCTCTTTTTTTGCCCAAGAATAAAAGGCAGACAGGAGATGGGTCTATTGGGATTGGTTTTATGAATTTTCCAATCAAAAGTACCTACCACTGCAGCCCAAATTAGCCTCCCCGCTGTTGTCTGCACATTTGTGTCATTCTTTACTCTCCTTTCTTGTGTGTTGTTCCTGAAGTACACTGGGCTGTTTTTTTTTTTTTTTTTTTTTTTTTTTTTTTGTGTGTGTGTGTGTGTGTGTGTGTTTTTCTTTCTTTTTTTTCCATTCATGTTTTTCTTCATTCAGAGATCATGTGATTGTCTAGGTCATGGATGGCCCTAGGGGCATAAGCAGGCAGTGCTAGTTCTTAGCGCTCAACCTACAGGTTTTGGAAATCCATTGGTTTGAAGAGGTTCCTAAAGAGGCATTTAACCCAGAATTCAGGAACTGGGTCAAATCGGGGCTTATAAGGTGAAGCTCCATTATTTAATCAACTGTGGAAGATGAAGACAGCTATGGTGATGCTGGAGTAACAGCCCTTATGTATGACAAAACTCCCCTTCTATTGTGAGAACACATTTATATTAACAATTTGTTCCACTTTGACATTAGCAGTGGATAACTTTTCCTACAACTCTCTCGAGTGGACATCATGGCTTTTGCATCTCTTCCAAAATCTTCATATCAGAGGGATAATCTTGCTCTCTGGCATTACCTGCCTATGAAAATTCCACTTCATTGTTCAGTCAAGGTAGTTTAACACAGTTTCCACTTTGGAAATGGATTTTTAAAAACGTCTTTCTATAGTCAATCCTGTTGTTTGCCAACTTCAAAACACTATCTCTTCTTTAAAAAACACTGTTCCTTGCTCAGAGCTTTACCATATAACCTACTTTCTGCCACTTAAAAATATGGTGCACTCATCTAACACTCTGATCTGAAAGTTTCCTGTCCCCTTTAAGAGCGTTTCAGCCATCTCCACTAAACTTGAGTCACCCACTAGATGATTCCCATATGTCCCTCCTTAGCCTCATTCATTACAGCTGCTTCACCTCTAACACCTGAGGTTCAGAAACCCTGTGTCTCTGGCAAAATCTCTGTACTTTCTTCCTCTTCTATGTCGTGAGTCCTCCCAAACACTAAAATTCTTATTTTCTTTTTCCCCTCTTTATTTATCCCCCAAACTAATGTTAATTTTTGGTTCATTGGCACCTTGTATTTATTATTCTTGACTCTCAAGACACAATGTTAGACAATGGTCAGATTGGAGCAAGAAAATTAATTTTTACCTATTAAAGGTCTACTTCACGGAGCACGCTGCTCGGAACTTTGCATATATTATTTCCTCTGATCCTCAGAATTGGAGATAGTCCTTAAATCCATTTTACCACCTTCTCCCATTAAATGTTCAAATGAGAGCTCAGGTACTTCGTAGCTTCAGTACTCTCCTTTCATAACCTGTTTCTGTAGCCATTCTTTGAGTTGTGGTCTTTCTCCATCAAGACCAGGTTTCATGATTTCAAAGGTGAACTTCAGTGTGTCATGAAGAATTAATACCTTTCTTTCAAATCCTGTAGTGATCATTCTTGTTTAGACTATGAAATTGCCATTTTCTTGGGCTTTTCTCTTCCAGCTTTTTTCAATCCAATCCCTCCTACTTATTACTTCTAATGTCATTTTTCTAAAATGATGTGAATGATCTCAGTTATTCTAAATCATTCCATTATACCTACTTTCCTATCATATTCATTTTTACCTTTTTATGCTGGCAGATAAAGCTTTCTACAGTAAACCCAGATCTCACTTTCCAGCCTCATCTCCCTCGCTCCTCCGTGTGTTCTGTGTTTCTAGTTGTCTGAACCATTCCCTCTGCCTTGCAGCCTCCTGTGTTTCTTTGTTCTTTCCTTTCTTCAGTCCAAAATGACGAAGTGTTCAATATTCACTTGCTGAAATCTATTCTTTTTTATTTTTATTTTTTAGGGCACAGATTACAAACAACTTCTTTATTTCCTTTTCACCCTAAGGTAATACACTCTATTTCTCTGCCTTGTCTTCTTCCTATGATAATTTATACCACTTATATAGTACTTACAGAATACTTCTTTTGAAAGGAATACTTGAAAGTAGTCTTTGTGTGGATAGCATTTTATTATCTTTAAAGCCAGTTAAACATAAAAAAATGTGCCATGTACTTTTTTGTAATTGTATGTAGCTTCTGAACCAAAAATATTTCTGAATAAATGTTTAGCATTTTAAAAAACAGCAATCAAAGATATCTTCACCCAGTTAAGTTAATATAAGAACTCAGAGGTAACAAGAGTAACTTTAGGGGTGTTGCAAAGTCATCAAAAATAAAATATGAACAGCAAGATGAGATAAATATCCTAAGAAATGCAAAGTGCAAAATTTGTGACATAGTAACATGGAGCAGGAAAGGTAGAAAAAGTCACACAATCTTGTCTCTCAGTCATTAGAGAGTACCTCTTAGGTCCTCTCCACTTTATATTAGGTTGGAACAAAAGTAATTGTGGTTTTTGCAATTTTAACCCTTTAAACCACAATTGCTTTTGTACCAACCTAATAGGTTTGCAGTTTTAGAAGTTACAAAGAAAGAAAATCTGTGTCTCCTTTGGAACAATTCAGATGCTTGCTAATATCTAAATTGCTATGATTTTGCAAAAAGAGCATGGGCAGAATGGAGACCAGGAATAAAAATATGTGTTAATAGAAAATACACCTTAAGAAATGAATTTTGTTTCCATATGATCTGATGTTTTTTTTTCTGTCAGTGCTTTTCATAGCATGGTTCTAGGACCAGCAGCAACGGTATCACCTGAGAAAAGGACCAACTGAATCAGAGATTCTGAGGATAGAACCTAGAATCCTGTGTTTTCATATCCTCACCAGGTGATTCTGATGCACATTGGAATTCAAAACAACACTGACTTAATCACTGTAATACTTCTTTGCTCGTTTGTAAATTCACTTCAAAATTACAGAACATAATATGCAGTCAAGAGATATTTTAGAAAAATATCCAGTCATCTTCCCAGAGAACATTTAAGTTCTCGATAATGCCTAGGTAATAACTGAATTGAATATAAAAATGAAACTGAGAAACTTTTATCTGATTAATAGAGATGTATTTATGGAGCACCTCCCACTGTCAGTTTCTGTCTATTTATTAGAGGCCCTATCTCCTCTCCAATAGCACCCTCAGTCTCAGTGAGCTTCTGGAGGTCAAAGACTGTGTCTGTTCTGCGCATCACTGAGCACTTGTTATTTGCAGAACACAGATTCTAGAAATCAAATGTATACAAGACAGATGGAGCTTATATTCTATTCAGGGAGACAGATCACAAACAAATTGAATAAAAATTCCTAACTGGAAAGGACTAACTAGGTCATTTGAAAAACAATAGTCCAACAGTCTTTAGATGGGTGGGCTGAGAAGGTCTCTCCAAGAAGTTGACCTTTAAAAGGAGACCTGGAACTTGAGGAAGTCAGTGGAAGATCTGAAGGGAGAGCATCCTGGCAGAAATTAAAGAAAGGCCAAAGGCCCTGAATGACTAGAAGAGTTGGTGTTGCTATGGGAACTGTCAGTGTGTCTGCTTAATTAGTGAGAGAGAGATTGGCAGGAAATGAGGTTGAAGAGTCAGTGAAGGGTCAGAGATCCAGAGCCTTCTATGCTAGGACAAAGAGTTGACTGAGAAAAAAAGAAAAAAAAAATGTTGTCTCTCTTTAAACATCGGATGATTCTACAAGGTGATAGAAGGTAATTCACTCTTCTTTAAATTGTGATTGTTTTTAAAGAAGGAGGAGTGAAGAGAGAAGCGGGGGGGATCTAATTAATAGGTGCTGACTTTTTAACACTGATGGAAGAGATTTAATGTCAGTTTTCACATTCTAATATCTCAGGTGTCTCGTTATTGGTCAATAAATGTCTGATGAAAAGCTCAGTTCTATACAGCCTCCTGGCTTTTCTTATAATACCAGGAACATTTCAGATTTTGTTTTTTTTATGTGAAAGTTCAAAATGTCAACTTTTACCATCTGTTCTTCAAGATTGAGTATTGGACACCTCAGAGAGTCAGGATAAACCTGCTTGAAACGTAACTAGAAGATTGTGAGACAAAGAATGCTGTTGGCTAAAGATACCATTTCCTTCCCTTCCGCAAGCCTTGGAAACCCATTGTTAAAAACTGGGTGCCTGGCAGTTGAAGGCAGGCAGAGCCTATGCATTGAAAACCTTTATCAGTGATTTCTTTATCTTTAATCTGAGTTACTGCACATGATGCTAGGTGATTAAATATTGCCTTGAATTCGAAAGGGAGAACAAGGTACACAATTTTCCACCTGACTTATATAGTTACTTCATAATGTTAGTGTTAAGGTCCCAGTTGCTTTTATGTTTTACTTATTGAGCAAACCTATATTCTCCCGGGCCACCCACAAAAATGAAACCAGCATGGTTTGCTTGTGTATAAATGTTTTGTTCCTTCAATCTTCTGCTTAAAAATCTTTCTGTAAGTTTCTGATTTCACTGTACAAAGCTGTCAATCATAAGCAGCAGAATGCCTGCTTTTGCTGTGTTAAATAAAGCACACAACATTTTCCTATGTATTTATGTAATTATGTATTTTTCTATATCTTTATATAATTAAGTGGTATATGTCAATTTTGATATATTTGTACACTAGCACCTAATTGCTAGTCTCTTTTTAAAAATCATTTGTTTCTGTATTTAAAAGCATCATCCTTTTTAGAGACCAGGACACATTCTCATTTAATATGCTGTCGTCAGATTTTACAAATAACTTTTTCCCTCTTTTCAATATTATCAGGATTTTGTGTTGTTCGTTAAGGAAAAGCAATACCTGAATGCCTTAATTCCATGCTTTGTAGAGCATTAGAGTTACTGTACAACCTAGGGGATATTATCATTCTCAGGTTAAATTGTAAGAGGTTTAAATAACATTTGAAAGTGAAAATAATTCAAGTTTGGTGAATTCTTCTTTTTTTGATGAATTTCTCTTTTTGAGCTCTTTTTTTTCAATGATGAAATAATAGAAAACAATATATATGTATTTTTGTAATACCACTATTTAGCATTTTCATATCTGAATATTTATCAGAGGATTTCAAAGAAAATGCAGTGACGTATTTTCCATTAAGGAAAAACAAACTATTCCACATGGCAATTTCATGACTTCGTGATAACGTTTTTGATGTGCCTCATTAAAGAAATAAAAATGCTTAGTTTTGTCAGTAAAGTGTAGCATGAGTCAATTCATATGAGTTAAATGGTGTTGGATTAAAATAATAACCCCAATAAAATGAGCATTGATAATTTAAAAAATTTTTGTATTGTTTTAATGATAAAGGAATAGTAATAGACATTGGTTTCACTGTAGACGTTTAATCACTTTGGTAATGACAATTCAAATACATTAAAATTCAAAATGGTGATATGCTTTATACTATAATATGTTACAACTAAAATATTAAAGGAATAATTTGATTTTATTAAATAGGCATGAGTTTGAGACAAAATGTAAATAAATAACATGAAAAGTAAGAGGTCAATTTTATGATCTGTTAATCAGTGTTATATAGTTTGGTTTTTGCAATAGAGCTCCTCTGAATTATTACATAATTCTGAGAAGTCATATACATTCTAAAACAATAACTACATTATTCAAAATCAGGCTTATTTGTTATGTAGAGTAATTAAATGTTTTCAGATGCAGTAGTTAATATATGAGCATACTACATGTATTCTAGTAATATGAGTAAAAGAAGTGGCCTGGCATGCATTCAAATACTATGTAAAAGGTCTTATGATATAAAATTATGTTAAAATATATTCAAAGTGATTAATGATAAGCTCTGTACATAGTTGGTTTGCTTTACTCATCTAATTATTTCCCATTCAGTAATGTCATTTTCAGTTACATGGTTAATATTTAACAACAGAGAAAATTAATATTTCAAGCTTTAAACACTATGAAAGTAGATTAGCTCCAAATTATACATAGTATTCACTCTTTTGTTTGTTTTGACCCTGTACAATTTTTTTTTCAATTTCCACATCTGTTTACACTATATACACACTTAACAAAACTAATAAATTAGATGGAGGAAACCAGTGGAAAAACTCTAAGTAGAATGAAACTTGGATAATCCAAAGGTTAATATTTGAACCAAATTGGATTTTTAGCATAGGCTAACAACAACTAAAATTATCCTTTAAACCAAAGTTAACTTTTCTTTCATCTGGGACATTTTATATTAGCATGGCTTTCTCCACCTATTCACGAACCATTGTTGTTTTAAAATTACATTTAAGTTTTATGCTTAGCATTGTATCCCAATAACTAAATGTAGTATTTCATTTCTAATTTACCTTTAAGCTGCTCCTTTTATATCGGTCAGGCAAATAATTCCCAGTTCCTTAA
The DNA here is from genome assembly GCF_964194185.1 of Rhinolophus hipposideros. Taxonomy (NCBI): domain Eukaryota; kingdom Metazoa; phylum Chordata; class Mammalia; order Chiroptera; family Rhinolophidae; genus Rhinolophus; species Rhinolophus hipposideros. Next base: position 26,471,064 of record NC_138050.1, read on the forward strand.
ATCCATGATGATTTTGCTTGATGATACACCAAGTATTAGTATTTTCTGTTATGTGTCTCACTGTGTTGGATTTTTTTTAACTGAATGGTATTGACTCATGTGGCTCAAGTTCTGCAATATAATGAGACCAACCTGAGAGAATTCAAGAGTTGGCCACTCAGCTTGGTCAACCCTCCTTTCGTTACTCCTACACATATTACAGTTGCCACACCCTCCATTTCATGGTCTTTTTCCCGGCTAAATATTTCCTGAACAATGAATTTCAATAATTAAGGTCCTCTTCCTATTACTAATTCTTGCTGTCAATTTCCTGTCTGTCAATCTCCAACTCATCCAGGAAAAATGATCTCCTAGTAGCCACCTGAATTACATGGCAACTCCCCTGGATTCAGCCAAAATTATTTCTGTGACCAAACCCTTACTATCAGGAGTCACAAAAATCTCACTTTCTCCTAAAAGCATTTCTTGCTCTAAGACACTCCCGCATACATATCTACTAAACCTAACCCCAAAACTACTCATATGTCCTCTGGTGACTTTCTTCAGTTCACCAGCATCAGAAAGGGGCTCTTCCACCTACCCTGGTCTGGAATTTGGGGGAAAAACTGGACTAAAAATTAGACAACAAAATAGTCATATCTCTGTTCATTTAGATGGTTAGTATTAGCCACAGTGCTGGGACTTTTAACATATGCTGTTATTTATCAACATCTGTATAAAATGAAGTCTTACTTTCCCTTTTATTCTTTTCTCTGATTACGTTCCTCTTTTTTAATAGGAAGGTTATATATGTCACTTATCGAAAGCCTACTAGGCCCTGGGAAGTGTTAGGTGATTTGTATGTGTTACCAGTTTAATTTTCACAATATCCCTTTAAGTAAGAATTGCTATTTTCACTTTATAAGTGCATAAACAAGAGCTCAGAGAGGCTCAGTTTGCCAAAGATAGCCATGGCTGGTAAGTTATGGAGACTGTGTACACCCACTTTATCTGAGGTGAAAGCCCATGCTCTTTCTAGTCTGTGGTGTGCACCTAATGCTAATTAAATAATCACATTTAATTATGTCAAATATATAACAATATGTATTTTCTGTGTTTTAGAAAGTCCTAGAATTGCTATCTTTTTACCCCGGTGAACTTCCCAAAGTAGTGTTTATGACCAAATACTTGGATATGTGACTTATATTTGTTCGTGTTTACTTTCTTCTTCTCCCCGCCCCCAACATAGTACTTATGTCAAAATGTCCTGCTTTGTGTTACCTTCTTATAGTTTACAAATCATGATGTTTTATTTCAGCTGCAACATTAGTGCTCATTTCTCTATCTTAACAGAAAACGGAAAACATGGCAGTAAAAGCATTCATGTTGCCTCAACTCAGTTCTACTTTCACTTGAAAAGTTAGGAAAACTCATCTGTACAGGAGCAAAAAGTGTTGAACATGGCATTCATGAAAATGCAATTGACATTTTTGCTGAAAAAAACTTTCCAAAATGTATCTCAGCAGTTTTCTCATAAGAATACATAAAAAGGCTTGAAGCATTTTTATTGTTAGTTTAAAATTAGGGGAATTATGCTATGTGTGACTGTTTAGGAAGTCATGAACTAGACAGCCACATCAAGTTAGCATTTTCACAGGATTAGCATGTCCTTAAGGCTAGTAAAACTGGAAGGAGGTTACTTACTGAGGGGAAACAAAGCTTCATTATTATAAATTCTGCCAGCGTCATTTAAGACAGTCTGTTTTCCACAACTAGAGTTACAATATATGATTTCTCTTGCATTATCCAATAAATATAATTTTAAAAGGCATAATTATAGCACATAGTGGGATAGATGGAGATGAGAAATATGAAATAGCACTTTGTTAACCTAATATGCTTTACACCTACTCATTTACATCCTATAAATACTGTTTCTTGAAAAGTGGTTTTAGAGCTGGCTGACTTACTTCCTCAGTTTTTACATCTTTGATAGTAGCCAACCCCATACATACACATTAACCTGTCTTACAAATCAGCTTAAAATATCTTTCCTCATTTCAGCTAGTATAACGGATCAAAACAGAGGCATTTAGAGCATTGACTTCATATTGAAATTTTGCGAGAGTGCTTTCCAAGTCAGTAATTGCAACCTCTCCCTGAAGTATATGGTATGATATTGATCCTGGATACATCGCTCACAGCTAGTCAACCACTTGACTCTATTGACAATGACATGGAATGTACAGCAGGTAGGAAGCATTAGAGGACTGTGGTTTCCCCCTGGTTTCACACTTCATGTTTTCTAATTTGATATTGTGTGTGGCTGCTGGAATCAGGAGTAAGGAGGAGACAGCAGTTGGGAAGATAGTGATATGGAGTTTTCTATAAAAAAGGATTTTTTGGGGGTAATTTGTGGCAGCTATATTAAAAGAAGCACTTCAAATTCTTCAGTAAATTCTTACACATGCTAGATGACTAAAGTTTTACTTCTACTGGTCTACTTCTATTTTCTTTTCACTTGGAGAGTAACAGCTGAGGAATGTCATAGTAAAGAAAGACTGGAATTAATTTAAATATGATTGTGTGTCATCTCTTTTCGCCTTCCCCTGCCGTTTCTACCCTCTCTCCCTCTCCAGATAGGCAAGGGTAATCCCATGCATTCCTTAATTGTATACCCATCAGTTGGGCATCATTTGGATACTTCTGTAAAACTCCAAGCCAGTTTTTGTGTAAAAATACTAGACCGAGATCTCATTCATCTAATACTCTCTGGGAGTCTCACGCAGGCTTTAAAAACCGTTTTCTCTGGTTAGCCATCACAACGGTCAGTTCATTGTGACTTTTGTTAAGAATAACTTAAGATATAATATTTTGTAGCATGTATTTGACAATTTGCTCAACAACTTCTTTGTGTGGATTTGTGTGTGTGTGCATGCATGCACAGGCATGCACACACATTTGGTGTGTTTGTACCCTCATTGAAAGACATATTGGAGATACAAAGAGGAATGACATAAATTTCCCACCCTCATAGTATGTAAAATCTAATGGGATTGTGGGAACAGTGTATATACATGATGAGAGTGTAACATGATTGGTGCTGGGAAAAAGAAGTATTATATAAACTATTATTAGAGCTTAAAATATACATCTGGTGGTTGGGAAAAAGCTTCTCAGAAAACTCTTATTTCATGGGTTCAAACCTGATCTCATTAATTTACTCAGAACTGCAGCTGGCGGTGCTAAATTTCCAAGTTGACATGCACCATGTAATGGCAAAATTTTCAAAAATATACCTTTGATAATCATAGATATTGGGAGTGGACTTTTTCACAAATCCCATTTCAGTGGGAATGGTATCTTTTTTAAAAATAAGCAGTAATAACTTATAAATATTTCTTGGTTGCCTGAATGGTTATCCGTCTACCATAGCAAACAGGCAATCAAATGTTCTCCTTACGCTGATATTGATGGTCTTAACTACTATATATTCGTACTGACTTTTAGATTCAACTAAAATTTTTGACCAGCTTTTCTCAGAAAAGAAAGGACTAAATATAAATAATAATAAAACAGAAATTGGTTTTGGTATTATATATCATCAGATGGATAACAATAAACAACTCGACTCAACAGGTTAACTAGTTTTCTAGGAGTACATTTTACAGACTCCTGGCAAGCCCACTGGAGAACAGTCTGCTAAAGATTTTATTTTCCACAAGAGTCATATTAAAGTCCTCCAATGCTAGAAATAGATAACTGACAACTTCAAGTTCTTCCAGGGAATACCATCTTTTGTTCTCTCTCTCTCTCTCTCTCTCTCTCTCTCTCTCTCTCTCTCTCTCTCTCTCTCTCTCTCTCTCTCTCTCTCTGTCTCTCTCTCTCTCTCTCTCTCTCTCTCTCTCTCTCTCTCTCTCTCTCTCTCTCTCTCTCTCTCTCTCTCTCTCTCTCTCTTTTCCAAAACTATGATTCAGAGTTCAAGCATCAAGTAGATCCAAAGTTGTTTGGATAAATAAATACCCCCTTATGTCTGCCTGCAGGCAATCTTGGAACTCTCCCATTAAAATTTTATGCCGCTTTGGAATTAAGTGGATTTGAGTTCTAGAACAGGCTTGGACTACTATTATAGAAAGAGAACTGACTCTAGGTGGTGAACACACAATGTGATATATAGATGATGGATTACAGAATTGTAAACCTAACAATTGTCACTCTAATAAACTTTAATTAAAAACAAAAAACAACCACTTCCCCCCAAAAATCATTCCTACTACCTTTTTTTAATTAAAGTTTATTGGGGTGACAATAGTTAGTAAAGTTACATAGATTTCAAGTGTACAATTCTGCAATACATCATCTATATATCACATTGTGTGTTCACCACCCAGAGTCAGTTCTTTTTCCATAACCATATATTTGCTTCCTTTTACCCTCATCTACCACCCCATTCCCCCCCTACCCTCCAGTAACCCCATTCCCCCCCTACCCTCCAGTAACCACTAAACTATTGTCTGTGTCTATGAGTTTTGTTTCTTCATTTGTCTTTGTTCCTTTGCTTTTTTCAATTTTGTATACCACATGTCAGTGAAATCATATGTTTTTTTGCTTTTTCTCTCTGACTTATTTTGCTCAGCATAATAATCTCGAGTTCCATCCATGTTGTTACAAATAGTACTATTTCACCTTTTCTTATGGCAGAATAGTATTCCATTGTGTATATATACCACATCTTCTTTATCCAGTCATCTATGGAAGGACATTTTGGTTGATTCTATTTCTTGGACACCATAAATAAAGCTGCAATGAACATTGGAGCACATATATCATTACAGATAAATGTTTTCAGATTTTTTTGGTAGATACCCAAAAGATGGATTGCTAGGTCATATGGTAATAAAAGACATCCAAATAGGGAATGAAGAAGTTAAATTGTCACTTTTTGCAAATTACATGATGCTATATATATAGAAAACCCTAAAGACTCCACAAAAGCTTTTAGAAACAACAAATAAATACAGTAAAGTTGCCGGCTACAAAATCAAAATTTAAAAGTCCATTGTATTCCTATATGCTAACAATGAAACCTAAGGAAAATAAAAAGCAATTCACTTTGCAATTGGAACAAAAAGAATAAAATACCTAGGTGTAAACTTACCCAAGGATGAGAAAGACCTGTACACTGAAAACTGTAAGACACTTTTAAAAGAAATCGAAGGAGCCACAAAAAAAATCGAAAGACATTCTGACTGCCTTTTAAACCTCACTGAGATTTGGTTTCTTAATCTGAAAAAAGGGGGCACTGTTTTTTAACTTCAGAGAACTACTAAGGAATTAAAAGGACAATACCTAAATTGGCTTGCACTGTTTCTGGCCAATAGGAGGTTCTAGGTAAATTTTATGACCTTTATCTTCATTTGCAAAGTTTAGTGTGTTGCTTATTAGATAAGGAGAGCTGTATAACCTGTTGCATTTTCCTTTTCATCTTGACTGTCAGAAAGTATAGTTTGTGTTTCATCACTCATATTTTATGGATTGCAATTAATGTTACAATTATTTGTGCAATCATTTAGCTCTTAGTTTATGACTCATATTTGATTTTTTTGTCTGCCTCTGATTAGAAATATTAAAGAATTTGGATATAAATAGTGAATAGGAATAACTTTGTAAGGACTCAATTTTCATATATATTTGTAATGAGTGTTATCTCACATACCTTTCAACTCCAATATTTATGGTTTAGATGTAAAACACACTAGTTTGTTTTCAGTGTGATTATTATCATATTTTAAGTATTATAATGTGTATTTTCTCTGAAGAAGGTTGGAAAGTCAAGTCAAATGAATGATTTCCTGGATTCCAAATTATTTAATGGTTAGTCTTTCAAGGAGTTTGCCATACGGTTATGCAAGAAGCCGTGCATAAATCAGAAAGTGTGCAATGTGCATGTGAAAAAGTCATAAAATGGATGCACATAATCATATACAAAATGAGTGTGATTCAAGCTGAATCATGAAAGATATATCTGAATTTAAAGAAAGAGTAAGGATATTTTAGGTATGGAAATGATGGAAACAAAACATAGAAATGAAAATCCATCAGTGATACTCACAGAAGAACTAATATATCAGTTTGGTGTACAGTATTTTTTTTTTTTTTTTTTTTTTTTGCAGAACATCCTTTCTCAAACTGTATTCCATAAAGAACTGTGTTCTAATGAGGTGTTCCATTTTGGAAAAAAAGAAAAAAAAAACTTTCCATGATTGGATAAGTTAGAGAAATGGTTGGTAAAATTAAACACAATTGTTTACCAAAGGACTTTTTAGAGCCTTCAACCCTGGAAAGATTCTTTCATGCTCATGGGACCCTGGAAACTGTCTTTGAGGAGGAGTACTTACTGACATCTCTTGAGACTGATAGATGGATGAAAGATAAGATTAGAAAGGTAACTTGGAGGCAGGCTGTGGAATCCCTTGAGTGTTAGACTAAGAAATCTGAGCATAAACCTGTGAGGAGTGGACATCATGGGCCTTGTGACAACAGGCTCTGGAGTCAGCCAGTTGGGCTCTCTCAGCTGCATCACTTTGCAGACAGGCTGATATAAGAAAATTTCTTAGTCAATCTCTCTTTTAGAATCTACATGGATATTGTGTTTAATAGTTGTTTATTTGCTAAACTGTTGTGAGAATTAAATTAGTTTATATATCAAATTGCTTAGATCAGAGCATAGTGCAGAGCAAGAAACCTAAGAGCCTTAAGTAGTGTTAATGGAAAGTGACTGTAGAATTTACAGCAAAAAAATGGCTCTGTGTAAAAGAAGGGTTTTAGCAAAGCTAATCCTGTGTTTCCCCGAAAATAAGACCGGGTTTTATGTTAAGTTTTGCTCCAAAAGATGCATTAGGGTTCATGTTTAGGGGATGTCATCCTGAAAAATCATGCTAGGGCTTATTTACAGTTAGGTCTTATTTCCAGGGAAATATGGTATTTTATCCAAGGAGAAATCTTCGGTTAAAACCCTAAATATTGTAGGAAGCAAAGGAAAGAATAGAATTTCTTATTGTGAAAATTCCTTTTCCATCATCATAATAAATGGAAATAGTTTCTTATAGGATTCAAATCTCTATTGAAAATGTTGGTGTGCAACTACTTTAAATTGAGGACATTTCATTTGATTAAATGGAACTGTATTAATATTTCCCCAAAATATCTCGCATGTGTTGTGTAAATATGATTGTGTGTGTGTGTGCGCGCGCTACACAACCTCTCAGGATGCATGATTTTTCTGAACTATTAACTCTGCTGCTTCTCTTTGAGGCATTTATTTTAGATCTTCACTTTGTCATTTCTGTGGCATTTGTGGTTAATTGGAAATTAGAACTGACTTTTTAATGAAAGAAGTTTTCCAATCAGAGGATATTTTTGAAAAAGTTATTTTTTTATTATCTTTGGCATGTGGGTGCTATTTTCTTTTCCAGTGTGTGACATTACTTGGGATGCATTGAAACAGACTGAGGTTTAGCAAATATAATAAGATTCTAAGTTAGGAGAACATAACTATTAACAACAATTAGGAAAAAATTATTTCTGTTGTATTAGAGAAAAAAATGTATAATGTTGACACATTTGTTTTCAAGTATGTTTTAATAAAAGGAATGTGAATCAAATATAAATATATATATATATATATATATCTGAATAACAGACTAAAAGATGGAAAAATAGGAATTAGTGACAAAAATTGTTTGGTTAAGTAGTAAATTATAAACTACATATACATTTAAGTTGAATTGTATCAAAGATTGTATTAAATACGCTTTAGTTCTGTCCAAAGATCTATAGTTTTTTATAAAATTGAAATAAATCTAAATTGAATGAGAATTTCAAGGATACTCGACTAAATGATGTTATAATGTATTTTTCAGAAAAATGTTATGAGATTGACATGATAGTCTATAGTAAACAGTGAGGTATAAATTTATTTTGCATGTTCATGTTGTCATTTAAAATATAGAAATATGAATATAATAATAGTGCTTCAACTAACTAAATTCTAAAATAAGTGTTGCTCATATAAGTTCACTGTAAATGCTATTAATTCTATGTACTATAAATTATATATTTCAAAAAGTTTTTACGTTAACATTTTAGGTAACTTTTTTAAGGTGGTCATGCTGTTTCTTAAGTGAACCAGTATTTATCAGTTCTAAACTATGCTCAAGTTTAGACTAGAACTAAATCACGAGCTGTAGAACTCGCAAGATTTGCTCCCCTCTTTGATGAAATGATTGGTATCACTTAAATCAGTGTGAAATACAGCAAAACAGGAAAAACCTAGTTATTCCCATTCATCAGTAGGCACTTTCATTAAACTATTTTACCTTAAATGTATGCAGATAGAAGGAAAAAAAAAGTCTTTAGTGAACCAATGCTAGTATGGAGAAAGGAACTTAGCAGTTCCTTATAGTAAAAAAATACATTAAAAAATAAATAAAACACCAGTGTTTATAAATCTATCAAAAGGAATGGAGAGATCACTTTTAATTTATACTGTTATCCCTGTATAAAATATAAACTGCTTTATGTCTTTGTTTTCATGACACATCTTCATGACCGAAATGTGTCTATATAAATTATTTTTTTGGTTAATCTCAAGTGGCTGAATTGTTGGATATGTTTTTGTTTTGTTTTGTTTTGTAATCTGCCTAATAGGTACCAGTGACCAGGAATAATATGTCCATTTTTTGAACACAGAAACAGACAAATTGATTAAGGATATCTAGATTCAGCAAAATTTTTGTTTGACACCAAATGCTGCACTGTGAAGCTGAAGACGTAGGAAGCAGCATACCTTGTTTGGATATCATTCACCTCATATATCAAATTTAAAGCATTCATGGGAATGACTAACTAGTTAATTCCAAAGTAACCCCTTTGCCATTCTAATTTCAGCTTGAAAAGAGTTGGGAGGAAAGGAAACAAAAAAGAAAAATGGTAAAGAGTCAAATATGCTCGTGTATTTTTCTATTCTCTCTAAGATGATTCTCTTTTATCCATTAATCACACTCCTTAATTTTAAGCTCCTTTAACTATTCTCCTTTGGAGATAAGTTTGAGGCAGTTGACCTAACTCGCCGATATTTTAGCTCTGATCCTTCATGTGGCCCTTTTGTTTTCTCTAAATATCCACTCACATTACTTATATCTTCCATGTTATTAATGAAGAGTATGTTGGACACGTACCTCAGCATATCTGAATTAATAAATTTTCTGCCAGACAGTGATCTCAAGCTTAGCATTCATGTGGACAAAGCATATTTCTTACACCTGGATCCTTCTGCCCTTGTGCATAGACAAATTACCTCATCATAACTTCATTGGAGCACTGAAATAGTTATAAACTAGGAAACGAATGCAAAATCTCTCAAATACTCTGAATGTATTTAATAATATTTCCATTCCTCTAGTGTATCCTTCACCGTGAGTAACTCCCAGATTAATACAATGCATAGATTAAAAAATATTAAGCAACAATGTGAATCAAAACAATCATAGTATTGCATATTTTTTTGTAGATTACTTTGAGAATAAATTAAACGCTTTGTTGAGTTATAACCTATTTGATTATTAATTTTCAACCTTTGGGGTCCATTACAGCTAAACATCTCTATACAAAATCACATTTTCAATTGGGAATTTTCATGTAATATTTTTCATGTGATATAGCCAACAACCTCACCTGCTACATACCTCACAGATGACTCTGCCTTTTAGGATTATTAGAACCATTATTGTCTCCTCTAGGGCGTAGGGAAAATTTCTTCAATTTTGCTCAGCTGAATGGTCAAGAGGGTCTTTTCCAACTAATCAGCTTGACAGGTTCTCCTTATGAGAAAACCAGTCATCTTAGGCGTTCCCAGACTTTCCCTGTGTGTGCTATAAATATGTGTGGCATGCATGAGCTTGGAGGAATTTGAAACTCATTATTGTGTTCTCTATTATGTTTGCAATCTCTTATTGAATTGATTTACTTCAGTGGCAATCAACTGGTCATTTTAGGGAGGTTTTAGATACCCTTGGAGAATTACGCCTGTGGCTTGATGTGCTCGGGGTTGTAGACTACGATGTGACATGTATTTTTTTTTTTCCCCTTGCTCCCAGCTGGCTAGCATGGTTTAAGGGTGTTGCACTAGAACCAGACTGCCTGGGTCCAGATCCTGTTACCATTCTCTGGTTGACCTTTCCAAGTAACTCAACTGCTCTGTGTTTCACTTTCATCATCTGAGAGATGCTATTGTGAAGAGTAAATGTGTCACTACAGATACAGTGTTTAAAATAATTCTTCACATATAGTGAGCTCTCAGTTAAGATTAGACCATTATGATTATTATCGCATTTAGTATGTCATGTCTGGGCACATAGCACTAAGGCATGACTTCTTGTTTCACTAGAAAAACTGTCATAAAACACATTCAGTCCAGGGTTAATTACAATAGTCATCTCTTCACAGACCAAGGCCAGGATGGTTGAAGTGTGTGGAAGAGGCCTCAAAAGTAGACTTAGCTTTCCTATGTATCTTCCAAATAATTTGAGAAATAAAATAGGATCGTGACTGATTGAGGCCAAAATATATTTGATATTAACTGGTAAGGAAGAGCCTGCCTCTGGTGGAGCACTGAATTATTTCTCTCTGTGGGAAGGTTGCTCACAGGAAAAAGAAACTCATATTGCTTATTCTTCCCAAATATATTAATATGATAATTCTTCTGCCCTTACTCTGATGGTAGTAGAGCGCTGGAAAGTCAGAGTTGGTCTGAGAATCAGCATGCCTGCACATGGAAGGAAACATCCAGTGGAGTAGGAAAGTTCTCCAATTGACCATAGTGTATATGATCGGCTAAAGCTCCTAATTTTCTGCCACAAAATCCTTAGCCAGATACAGTATCTCCACAGAGGCATGTATTTTTTGTTTGGTGGCTGGTGACAAAAGCATTATCTACATTTTATCTATATTGAACATAAAGTCATAAGCAGAGCAAAGCTATAGGTCCCACAAAAATCTACACAGAAATATGAGCCTCTCTTGACTATAATCTGAGTGGTTTTAGGCCATTTTGCAAATATTCATCTGTCTTCTGTGAATTTGAAATGCTGTTTCAGTTTTTACTCATGTTAATCTATTTTGTGAAGATAGGTGGCTATCTAATACTGCCTTATTATTCCACTAGTTTTCAAGCGCTTCAGGAATTTCACATCTGTATCTTCACCTTAAGTCTTCTAAGGAACATCTGTGTCTTTTCTCTCTTTGAAGGTGAAATATTGTTTCATCAAGATGAAGGAAATGCATATTGGTAGTGAGCTATCCGACAAGAACCTGTATGCAAACACGTAGTTTCAGGTGCTAGATTTCAGGTAAAGAAGAAATTGGCCAATGTTCTTTCAGTAGTAATCAGTCCCTCGCAAATCAATTGCACATCGATAACCTTGAAAAGTGGGTTGGCATTTGTACTACTAACATGAATGTTATTTTTTTCTTTATAAATGAAGCAGTGTCTGCAAAGACGATGGATCTATTTGAAACCACCAAGCTCCAATTGATAATATAGATATTGATTTTGTGAGCCCTCCTTATTACTCTAGAAATGAGGAATCGATGTCTTCAGCGACGGTATGATAAGAAATACATAGAAAACAAGAAATTTCTTTGAACAGCAGAGAAATTATCTGGCAAAATTTCAAAGCTATAGTAGACTACACAAAATCTGTGGATGCAATATGACATGAAGGTCAAGTAAAGACATGTAGGTGAATTTTGTCATTAGTTACAAACCTAATAGTTACAAGACAGCATTAAACATAGGAGTTGTCTTCAGGCATGGTTGGATGACTAACTGCAAATATTGATAGTATAACCTTAACCAACCTTTTAGCATACTGGCTCTGCCTCTTGACTATGAGTTCATTGACTACATGTGCATTTGTTATCACTTGCATAGAATGGAAATCCTGGAATTCAGGACATATGTCTCATTCTATGATTTCCCAGGTAGTTTCTTATATTGCAGTTTCTTGATAAGTGGAGGTTATATTGATGATATCTTGGGGGAAGATTAGAAGAATAAATAACTATAGGATATCATCATATTATGCTGATGGATTAAAATGTAATGAGTTATTATTTCCCAGATTCTGGGCAAAACATTAGTCACATAATCACTGCTATGCTATGCTACACTATCCATGAGGAATCTGATGGTCAGTTGAGCAAGCAACACAGCAGTGACATGCCAATATAAATCTCAGGAATTTTGCCCATATTTCCCTCTACCTGCAGTGTTTTTCTCTAGGTATTCCATTAGCTTACTTATTAAGATTTCCAATCTCAGTGAAACTTTCCTCACTATCCTATTTAAAATTTCAACTATCACTTCTTGCCCTATTTTTCTTTTGAGTTTCAGTCATCTGTGTTGTGTTTACAACCATTTTACATTCTGTATATTTAAATTATTTTATTGTGTTACTTCCCAAACTTAAAGATAGTAGGGTTTTATTTTTCCACTGATAAAAACTTGCATTCCTTGATATTTTCTCAGAAATAGTAAACAGTTAACAAATAATTATTGAATGAATGCAACTAGCTTAAATGGGCTAAGTCACTTAAACCATGGTGAAGTGTTAAAACTAGCACATTTTTCAGAGCGTGTTGCCTGAGTAATTCCTAGAATGTTGAAATCTTGCATATGGTTCTATCCAATAAGATTCTGTATTCCTTCCATGTATTTTATATTGAATTTTATATATATATATATATATATATATGTGTATGTATATATATATATATTTTCTCACTGTGAATGTGTCTATCAAAATGTTGAATTGCAAAACTATCTGGAAAACATATTCAAACATAGTGGTGTATTCTTAAGACAACAAAGATACCCTCCAAGGCATATGAAGGTTGTGGATGTTGTACTGATTTCTGAATAGTTGAAATGAATGTGGAGAAAGCTTGACTGCATCTAAGTTAACATATTTAAACTGTTTTGTATTCTGACTTCCAGTATAGACTGGTAACAAGTTAATGATTTGTGTTTCAAACACTGTAGGAAGTTAATTCCCACAACAGCTGTACAGGCTCATTGCCTTGGGGAAGTCATAAACTAAACCATATTGATAAATTCACATTACAAACAATTTTAGAGCCTTATCTTCCTTTCTGATGGTTTCTTTTTTTTTTTTTATATGGTCTGTATGTGTTATGCACACACACACATACATACACATCGAGAGAGAATGAGGGGTAGATCATGTCAGGGGAAAGCAAACTTGAAGTTTACCCCTTGAGCACAACTTTAAATAACAGTGTATTCTGTTTTTTTTTTGTTGTTTGTTTTTTTTTTTTTTTTTTTAATGTTTTTCACCTAATGTGTGGGACAGTATAGAATCTGAAATAATTTTTCTTTTTAACCAGTTAAAACATTTTCTCATATATTTGCCTGTAGCTAGGATAAAAGTTATACAATATTAAGAAGTCTTTTCAACATTTATTTTGTTGAAAGAAAACTTTCCTAAAGACATGGATGCAGCGTAGACATATACACCATAACATCAAAGTGAAACAATAGAAATACGTCATTATCCCGTATTGAGCGTAATTCTCCAGTGGACTTTCAACACAAGAAAATCTCATTGTAGTATATGTTCATAAGTTTAGAAGTGAGTCAGTACCATCGGGACTTAAAAAATATTTTTGAAAATAATAAAATCACTACATAATATCAGTTTTACTGGCTAATATCTTAACAAATGTTTTTGAAAATAAAAAAACCACTACATATGATCAGTTTTACTGGTCACTCTGAAAAATTTGGTTTGAAATTTGTGGTTGTTTTTAATCGTTGACCTTTGAAAAAATGAGTCTTAAAAAAAATGTTCTTCACTACAGTGATATTTAATTTGTCTTGTGCTTTATACAAGTACTAATTAATTTAAAATGTCTTTGGGAATAATTATTGTTTACTAACATCAAACATTTATTATAATAATAAATTACTTCTAATTTAAACAACTCAAAATCAAAGATGAATATAAATAGTAAACTGGAAACAGAGATATGGACAATATAGATAATGCTTGAAAACCATCATTTATTTAATGCTTGGTCAATTTTTATACTTGGATTGGTGTTATACTTTGTTGAATTCACTTAGTCTAGGACAGAGGATTTCTTTTTAAGTAGGATAATAAATGCTCTGAGTTCATAATATGTTTTGCTTTGTGATTTATAACATGGAGACTGAAGTGGGTTATTTTCTTTATTTATTGCCCAATTTTTTCCATTAAGCCTTCATGTATTTTCCAAGCTAAATACTTGATTATCAACTCCTTAGACTTTTAACATGTATATTCAAAGATTAACAACCATATACCTATATATGTATACATAATGTATGTATACATATATAGTTGTTAATATATAGTTGTTACAAATTATATATGATATGATCTTTCTAGTACTTAAAGCATATTTATAGATTGTTTTTCATATGTTATTACAAATAAATATATTACTGGAGTAACCAAATGCTGGCAGGAAGCATCAGTATTGTCCCTAGGATTAGCCAATACTTTCAAAAACAACAATTTTAAAAAGTACTTAAATAGTTCCTAAAATTTATATGTGGACTTAAGAATATCCTTAGTTCAGAGGAAGTTAATAATGACAAGTTTGTTGCTGAGTAATACCTAAAGTTTATCCTATTAAAGAAAATGTCTGCACAATACATTAAGTTTGGAGTTGCCCTAACCATAGACGGAAGGCGGCCCCACAGTAAACAAGGTGCTGGGGGTGAAAGGCAGACTTTCAAAGTAAAATACGGACTTTGATAAGAACAGGCAGAGAATAAACAGCTGAGTCAATAGCCTTGTTGAGATGGAAAGCCTGCTGAAGTAATTAGTGTGCTAGAAAATTATTAAAAACAGAAGCAGATGGTCTAGTCGCATAACAGACACAAATGGCTGAATCCAGGGGATGTAGGCAGAGCAGAGAAAAGATGAATTTAGGGATTCTCTCTGGGAACAATCTCAGGGTGTCTTTGGCACTGAGGTTCAGGTATCTTCACACATAGCAGTTTTGACTTACAGTCAAACAACAGACTGCAAAGTATTTTGTTGTCTCATAGACCCAGGTAATTCACAGAAAAGATCCATGGTGCTTGGTGGAGGATAGGGCCAGTGAGCAGGGTGAATGGCAGGGGTTCTCAGCAAACTGGGGTAAGAGGATCCTGCTTTCCAGAAATAGAGGGACATAGGCAATGGCCTCAAAATAAACGGTTTGAGTTCTTCAAATACAGCCTGGTAAATTTAGAAATCTTTGATTGTGCAACATAACCTAATCACTCCTGTTTATAATTGTATCAATGCTATAGATAAATTGGTGTAAATACTGTAAGGGTCTTAGGCAACGGCATGTTCTCATTGAACATTTTTTTTGCCTAGAGTGAATATTGGCGTGGTGTGGAAGTGTGCAGAGTAAGGTGAGAGTATAAAAAAAAACAACTTGAATTTCCCTATCACTGTGTCACTACCCTTCCCATGTAGTCACAATTCACAAAACTGAAGGATTTCTCATATTATTCAAAAGACTGTCAATGTTTGAATTCTACTTCACTTCCTCAATTCACTTACTCTCAAATGTGTCCACGGCCCCCAATACAAAATATGTGTTTTGATGTCTATGCTGTTTCATATACTATGCTGTGCATGTAAATTGAGCCATTTTACTCTGTCACTCCCTGCTTCCCTTTCCCCCTTCCAGTCCATTTTTTTTCTGCTTTGCTCAAATTTCACCTCTTCCGAGAAACTTCATCATCTCCACTGATTCTGTCAGTACTAGTGTATGTAAGCACTGTGCTACTTCCCATTTACGCTGTCTAGTATCTTGTCTTTTTTTTTTACGTGTGAATTGTGTCTTCCTAACTAGGAGGTAAACATTTCAGAAAGCTCTTCCTTTCCACCAAGCCAACCATATAACAGGCATAAAACATGTATTGAACATACACATTCAAATTCTTATATTTTCCACATCTCGGTTTGGACCAAAAGAGAAAACACTATGATAAATAGTTTATAGTCTTAAGTCCCCTGTAGTTTCCCTGGCTAGCTTAATAAGTTATATTCTTTTAATAAATAAGGCAAATACTAGGAGGCAGCTGTTCTTGTCTTGGCATTCTGACCTCCGATCAATCCTTCAGCTCTCTGGAACTCAGTTCTCTCACCTGTAAAATGAAGAAGCTGACCTCACCTTCTGTGGTTCTATCACAGTAATTTATGCCTACTTAGATTCAAAAAGGAACTGTGGTTTTGAGTATCGTACAAAGACTTTTCTTTAATCATCAATTTATTTAAACGCACATATCAAGTATCTCCTATGTCTTATATACCGTGCTAGGCAAGGGGGACAGAGTGGTTCCTTCTAAATGAGGCCCGACCCAGCACTTATGGAGAGTACACACCGGTGACAAGAGAGGCTGCATGCAGCTTGGCGCACTATTGTGGTCCCCATGCTTCTCCTTGAGTCAGCAGCATTGTATCTCCTGGGTAGTTACTAGAAATGCATTTCCCTCAGCTTGCCTGAGACTTAAGAAGATGGATGACCTGAGAGAGGATCCCAGCAGTCTGTATTCTTAACAAGTCTTCTGTTAAACAGTAGAGTTTGAGAACCACTCATGTGATGGGTAGAAACACAAATTTGATGTTGGACAAACCTCTTTTTTATTGGTTATTCGACCTTAGATCTTGTGAGTCTCACCATTTTCTGGTAATAAGAATACTTAAAAGTCTTTGTTTTCTTGCTTTTTTCTGATAGTAAAATTGAATATTTGCCAAGCGTGGGACACATTTTCTGGCAAATAATGAATACAGGTGTTCATACAATTTCTTGATAAAGTTAAATTGTATAAATGAGGAAACTCATTTTATTACCTGGTAGGTGTACAGATTTCAAAACGTATTTTCATTTTTTTTTAATTTCAAATAAGATTAAAGTCTGTCTTTATTAGACCAGAACTTTATTTCAGGAATGAACCTGGTTTATGATTAAATATGTCTGTGTCTACATGCATGCATCTGGTTATCGTAAATAGGTTGATGCTATTTATTTCACACCGTGTACACAATGTAAACAGCATTATGGACGATGTAGGATTATTTTATCTTCTCTCTACAGTTGCCCCAAATCATTTTAAGTAAACATTTATTAAGGTACAACATGTGTGCAAATAATTAGTGTGAAGTTTAAAGAGTACCTACAAACCGAATTTACCTGTGTAATCGATACCTAGATCAAAAAGTGAAAAAGAGCATTCCCGGACACCATTACTTCGTCTGCTGGGGTTCCTCACCCCAAGTGTAACCACTATCCTAAATTCCAACACCATAGATTAGTTTTGTCAGTTTTCAACCTGATGTGAATTGAATCACAAAATTAGGAGCTGTGTTTTCTGTTCACTAAATATTACATTTATGAGATTCATGGGTGTTTTGCTATGTAGCAATAGATAATTCATTCTACTTGATCTATCTCCCAAATCATTTTTAATGAATAATAACAAACATCTGTGGGGAATTAGTCCAGGACTCATTCTACATAAGAGAAGACCAAAGAGGGATTTTGGAAAGTCTGAGACTCAAGTGGGTTTGAATTTCTAACTGTGAAAGTCCTGGACTCAAGCAGATTTGAATTTGTACTTTCAGACTTCACTGGTGGGGGGCCGGGGAGGGAGGTGTTTGTGTTGGCATTTTGCCAGTTTGCTTAGTAGTCTCTCACACACAGGAAAGCCTCTCTGCTATATCTTAAAGAGTCTATTCTTATTAACAACAGTCTAATACAAGGAAAGTACTCTGCAAAAGCATGAGCCTCAGAGGTACTCTAGAGATTTAACTAAGACCTCACAGAATTAATAGCCCCTGAACTCACCCTTGTCTGGGAAATGAAGTTCTTTAAGTGAGATGTTTGACATTGTTTCTTATTATTAGGAATAATTCCACCTTGGCAATAATAATAAAACATTGATTCTTTCCCTTATTAACTTGCACCTTTAAAATTTGAAGTGCAATTAGATGTTTTGAACCAGGATGGGGTAACAGGAAAGAGAAGCCCTTTCCTTGAAATTGGTTCTAGGACAGACTTTAAATTTACGCTACTAACACGCACATTTTCATGTGTTCTCTCTCCCTTGTTTTGTGTTTCATTAAAGTCTTATAAATGATGATTACTGAAAAAGACATCATGAGGCCAATTGCATAGAACATGTAAATACACTGGCCTCCTGTAGAAACATCCTAAGATTCAAATTTTATTAACACCACTTAACTCCTGTGATATCTGTAACGTAAAATTGGATTCTACCAGAAGTTCCTTTATGTTAACATTACTAGATAATATTATACCGTAGCAATTTAGATTTAATCAGATACCTTTAGTTCCAAATGTTGATCAGCTTGTTTTTTCTGTTGTCATATCAAATGTTAGCTGATGTTCCAATCTTCCCAGTTGCCAAGACAGAAATGTATATAAATCAGCATTATGGGTGAGAATATGTAACTCAATTTAGTACGTATAATGAATGCATATTCTAAATGATATTTTAATGTACCATAAATATAGCATTCTTTGTTTAAAGTATCCAGTACCTTGAGGAAAACAACAGTTTATACCTTATAATTAAATATAGGAAGTATCAGCAGTAAAAATTTTATTCAAACATGTTCACTACGGTTTAAGTTATTTATAATTTTGCATTATGCATCTCCATAGATTTACAAAGTAATGTTTCTACATTTCTATTATTGCACTGTTGAAGAAAATCGAATTATAAATACATGACTTAATTCATTTGCGTGTTTTAATTCTCCAGAATAAACAAGTCATATCTCCCAAATCAGGAAGAAAAAAAACACACAAATATATAAAAAGAACTATATAAAATCAGTTTGTTTGCTAAGTCATCAAATGCAAATAACACATTTATATCTATGCCATGAGATCAAATGTGTGTCAGTCCCTTTTCACTTGACATATAGCTGCTCCATGAATTGAAAATGAATACATTTAAGAAGGTGAAATAGAACATTTTAATGAAGGCAATGGAGGTACAGTAATGTTTTTCGAAATCATAATACAGCTGAAAATATTAAATTTTATTGTGGAAATTCTGGATATTTTTTGATTCTCAGAAGCTAACATATATATATATATGTATACACATATACATATATATATGCAAATATATATGTATATATGTATATAATTAGAATTTCTTGACCATTTATCAGTGTACACTTTTTCATAATTGTTTCTTAGCTGCACACTACTGTTCACTGTTTATACCTAACTTAGAATAAGTGGAAGAGTTTATATATGGTTTAATTTCATTTAACAATGTAAATATTAATGTCTGTTTCTTACACAATTTTTTAGGAGTGTCTAAATAGATGAAAAATTGACAAAATAATTAAATCATCTCTCAGCCAAAATGTTCAGAGTCTATTTTGTATTTACCTATGTCGTATAAATTTATATCGTATAAATTTTAACATTGTTGAATTTTCTCTCAATTTCTTAATTTGAGGACTTTCTAAATCTTGTTAATTATATGGTAGCTAATTTTTTCACGGCTGTTAATTATGGTCTACGATAGGCAATTTCATTGTCTTAGATCAATAATACAATGAAAATGGAAGAGTAGGAAAGGGAACAGAGGGACAATTTTGGATTCTGTAAAACGTGCTGAATGGTTATGCGCTTATTTGTTCAAAGGGAACCATCCACTCTAACTTATTCTTACCATATAGTCATGTCCATAATAATTTCAGAATTCTCTGAAATATAACAGTATGATTAATAATAATAACTAATATAAAATGTGTATTAAGTTTCAGGCATTTTTCTAAGAATGTGCTCTAGGTCATAAAGTTAGTAAGTGCCAAAATTAAAATTTAAATCCACCTTTCCCAAGTCTCTTTTTTGTTAAGAAGGATGAAAAGGATTATCATAAATCATTATATCACTAACATCATACTCTGCCACAAAAATACTTTATTTTATTATTTATAAGAGGTTTTTTTTTAATTGTTTGTTTTGACTACAGTGAGACATTTTGCTACCACATATCATCCAGAGAGACCTAAACCTTTGTTGTTTCTACATCTATCTTAGACTCTCCAACACTGGAAACTAAAAAATAAAATTTAAAAGCTCTCTGATACGATGTTATTCTACTAATTCATCTGATATCCTAGAATGTCTTTTTTTATGGGGATTATAGGAGATGTTTTGAATTTTAATGTCAGGAAGAACATAGGAAGGGATAAAATGAAACAGTTTCCTTCGCTGTGTGTCTATATGTGAGAGAGACAATGTTTAGAAGACTGTTTGAAGCATTCAGGCAGAGATTCTTAAATTCATGAAAGGCTTTCCTAGAAAGTGCTCATGCCCTTAACAATGTTCAAATTCCAGGAAGTATTTTGGGTCCTGTTAGACCTTGAGTTATAGAAGGCTAGATTTATGGAACAAAAATTGTAGAAGAACATGAAAAAATTTGTGTAAATGACATTGAATGGAATCATTATTATCAACATAAAGAGTGGAATTCGAGTCACTGTAGGTCCTGGCTAGTCAAAGTGTGGTCCTTGTGTGGGTATCATCAACATCATTTGGGATCTTGTTGAAATACAGATTCTCAACCCCTACCCCACCCTCTGAATTCCAGACTTCATTTAAAAATGTTCTCATGTAATTTGCATACACTTTGAAATCTGAGGAGTATTTGTCTATAGAACAGTAAAATACTTAAAAATATTTATTTATATACATGTATATGTATATACATATATGTAATGGATTAGTTTCATGACTTTTTTCATGAGGTACTCCACTAAGCATGGAGGAAATAACTGTTTAGTTTTTATCATAAACTATACCTACATAATTTAATATAGAATTTCCTGGGGGATTGTCAACTGGTACCTCAAAAATAGAGGAAACGGAAACAAACAAACAAAAAAAAACATTTAAATGAAAAGTTTATTTGCAGAGGTCCACATTTTGTATAATGATGATTGGGCAACTTGCAAAGGGAGGTGAATAATCATGAAGACAGGCAAAAATCAATGATAAAAATAACTGGAAAATTATGTGCTGCCATGTTGTGGTAAAACAGTCTGAGACAGATAAAAGTGGAATTGGACAGGATGGAAAACATACAAACTGGATTTTTTAATTTGGGAACAGTATTAAACAGTATTGGGAGGTAGTTGAGGTATGTGACAGCCGAGAAGGTGGTTTCACTATGTCTTTGGAAAGGATTTTATCAAATTAACATGACAGATTTGAAAAAATGTAGAATTTATTGATCCATTATAATTTTCAATTACTATGTACAAATTACACTTCTACATGTGGATATGAAAGTGAATATGCTATGGGTATACATTTAGTCTAAGTATAATTAATATCTGTGCATTATTAGAGCACAGGTTGTCTTTGGCTTGCTACTTAACAACTGACACAGAGTGTCCCTTCAGTAGCTGCTAAATGGATGAATATCTGAGCATTTTGTGTGTGTGTGTGTGTGTGTGTGTGTGTGTATAATGTTATCCTCAGGGTCAAAGTTGTATGAATGACCTCTAGGGAAAAATGACACATATTATTTGTGTTTCTTTATTTCTTTTGTTTGGCTTTTAAATTATTGAATGCCTTTGCTTGAGAGGAAATGCTAACTTGAAGTATAAAAACAAAGCATTGTATTCAAGATTCAGGTTATTAATAGCTGAAGTCACAGGGATAGGTATGATTTGTCTATTCTGTTTACTTTGCATCAGTTAGTACAGTATGTCATAAGTTATCATTATTATTATTTTCCTTCCTGCGAAAACACCAATAATAACAGTGAACACTTACTGAGCATTTATTGGGCTAAGTATTGTGTTAAGTGCTTTGCAAAGACTTGTCATTTAACCTTACCGACTAATCTGTGATGTAAATTCTATGATTAGCACCATTTAATAGATTAGGAAAGTAGGCCAGCTATTAAAGAATATTGACAGTTTTCAATTCCAGGTTTCAGACGAAAGGGATTATGCTCATAAATGTGGCATGATGTTGCCTCATTTATGAGAAGAAAAAATGTAAAGGAATTAGTTGAACATAAGATAATGGAAAATGCAGGACACTTTGGTTCATAGGCCAGCAGCTTGAAATGTTATTAGCAGTTGAATAGTTATCTAAACAATGTGAATGTTTATAAGTGAACCATGATTTTTTTTTTTTTATTCTACCATGAAATACTGATTTTATTTGTTTTAAATCCTGGTTATTTTAGAAAATGAAGTATCCAGTTTTTATCTTTTATTCTGTCAAATTTTCTTGACAATGACAAGCAATAGATGTTAAACCCATGGTCCATAAGTATTTTGCAAGAAAGATGGGGACATTTTTCCAACTTATAGGATTAGGACCTTACAAAAGAATTTCCAAAAGGAAGGACTAAGCCCATTAAAATTAAATATTTTACATAAGCTATGAAACTTCACTGTGATGGATTCTCATTATGTTCTAGCATGCAAACATTTCTTTTGTACTGTGCAAATAGCAGAAGTTTTAGAAATGTATGCATATAATGAATGGAACAACTACAATAACAGGCCATTCACCTGCAAAGTGACTAAAAGTATGAGTATTCTGTAAGGAGATAAATTTAAAATTTCTGTCAAGTCAAATGTCTCTGGTGTTTTGTTCTCCAATATAATGGAATTCATTTTTGCTTTCCTTTAAAAGTACACACATGTAGCTATAGCAACAGGAGGGGGATCACTTTGTTTCCTAAAGCACACGGGAGCCCTGTAACTAGGCAGAAGCATATTTCTTGAGATATGTTGTGCATGCATCTCAAATCAGGAAGCAGTTTTCATTCTCAATTTCACTCTCTGTAAATTAGAATATAATTATTGCATTTTTACATAGAAAATTTGTCAAATTACCATAGCACTGTGAAAGGACATCTCATCTTCCATTTTTTAATACTACGTGAGCATATACTTGTACCTATAAATAACTGAGTATATATGAGTGGACACAGTCACACGGCAGAGAAGTGCTGAATCCCATAGGCTGAGAGTTTGGTTTCTTGTCATTCAGTTTCTTTGTTCAAATCTAAAACATTTTTCACAACCAAAATTGCAGAATAAATAATGTAAAAACTTTTCATTCCTTGAAAAAATAACAAGATGTGACAATTAAATTGACAAACTTTTGCAAAGATGCTGCTAACCTTTTTTGCTATCAGAGGGATTATTCATTATGAATTTGTACCAACTGGACAAGCAGTAAACCAAGTTTACTATTTGGAAGTGTTGAAAAGGCTGCATGAAAAAGTTAGACAAAATTAACTTTTCACCAACAATTCATGGCTTTTGTTTCACGACAATGCACCAGTGCACACGACACTATGAGGGAGTTTTTAGCCAGTAAACAAATAACTGTATTGGAACACCCTCCCTACTCACCTGATCTGGCCTCCAGTCGCTTCTTTCTTTACTGGAAAATAAAGGAAATATTGAAAGGAAGACATTTTGAGAACATTCAGGACATCAAGGGTAATACAATGACAGCTCTGATGGCCATTCCAGAAAGAGTTCCAAAATTGCTTTGAAGGGTGGACTAGGTGCTGGCATCAGTGCTATAGCTTCCCAAGGGGAGTACTTTCAAGGTGACCATAGTGATATTCAGCATTGACGTATGTAGCACTTTTTCTAGGGTGAGTTCGTAAACTTAATTGTCACACTTCGTAAACAATGAACTGGAAGAATTGTGGAATTTATAAAGCCACAAAAGAAGAAAGCTACAGAGATGGTAAAGAGAAGCTCCAGCAGCAGATAGCCCACATTCCATCTGTTTCTGGAAGAATTCTCTTAACCTCTTCAACTTAGAGACACATTTTTGAGGACTTGGAGAGAGGGGACTTTTGTGTGGCAATATAAACCTCTTGAAAATTCTCCATTCGAGATGTTCTCAGTAATGCTTTAGTTTTACTTATTCTAAATTAAATGAAACTTTAAATTTAAAATACTGGCAACTATTGTCAATATAGTTAAAATTTATAGAAAGATTTCAGTTTATAAAGTTACAGCAGAAAATATAAAACACAGATCTGAACTGAAACTGCATCTCTCCTAATGTTTATTTTTTATTACATATACAGTGCCCCTCCTTATTATAAAGCCAAACTTTGTCCTTCTCAAAATGTTGAAAATATGGAAGTGCAGAGTAGAAAATATTATTCATAAACCTCCCATCATGCCTAGATAGTAATTGATATTTATTACTTGAATAATTATGGAAAATATTTAGTATTGTAAAACCTGTTGAAAACTCTTTCTTCTGTTGAAATTAGTAATTTTGTCATCGTATTAGCAGTATACCTTGAAAGCCCTACTAAGCATCATGCTTACATATGTTTTAGAATAATTTATGACTGCTGTCATGCTGAACATTTAAACATTTTAGGTGCTAAAACTCTTTTGTACTATTTCAGATTGAATGCTACGTATCATCACACTCATTTTTTTAAAGGAATTTATGTATCTATCTATTTATTTATTTATTTTGGGGACAGTTTTAGATTCACTGCAAAATTGAAAGGAAGATACAGAGATTCCCTGTCCCCACATATGTATAGACTTTCCATTGTCAACATTAGTTACCAAAGTGCTACAGTTTTTACAGTTGATGAACCTACATTGACATATCATTATCACCCAAAGCCCATAGTTTATATAGGGTTCATTCATGAATGAACAGTCTATGGCTTTAGGCAAAAGTATAGCGATGTGTACCATCCTTATGGTATCATACAGAGTAATTTCACTGCCCCCCAAATCCTCTGTGCTCTGCCTGTTCTTCCCTTCTTCCCTCCTAACCCCTGGCAACCACTGTGCTTTTTACTGTCTCCATACTTTTGCTTTTCCAGAATGTCCTATAATTGGAACCATGCAGTATGAAGCCTGCTGAGATTGTCTTCTTTCACTTAATAATAGGCATTTTCTTTCTCCATATCTTTTCTTAACTTGATAGTTCATTTCTTTTTAGCTGTGAATAATATTCCATTGTCTGCATGAAATTATATTCATCCATTCACCTATTGATATCTTAGTTGCTTCAAAGTTTTGTCAATTCATAAAATTGCTGTAAATGTCCACTGGCAGGTTTTGTATCAGTATAAGTTTTCGTCTTCCTTGGGTAAATAACAAGGAGTCAAATTGTTGGATCCTATGGTAAGAGTATGTTTAGTTTTATAAGGAACCAGTAGACTGTCTTCCAAAGTGGATGAACCATCCTGCATTCTACCATTTATATGTGAGATTTCCTGTTACTCCACATTCTCACCTGTATTTGTTGTCAGTATTCTAGATTTTGTTTGGAATAGGTGTGCTGGAGCATGTCATCATTGTATTAATTTGCGTTTCCCTGATGACATATGATGTAGAGCATTTTTTCATATGCTTATTTACCATCTGTATATCTTTTTTGGTGAGGTGTCTTTTCAGGTTTTTGGCCCATTTTTTAATCCAATTGCTTGTTTTCTTATTGCTCATTTTTAAGTGTTCTTTGTATATTTTAGATAACAGTTTTTTATCAAACATGCCATATTTTGCCATGTATAATGCATACTTTTTTTCCCAAATTTCTGAGGAAAAAATAAGGATGCACATTATAGATAGGTAGTATTAATTCCATATCTATATAATTTTTTAATTATTTTATTTATGCTTGTTAGTTAAAAGTGTAACTCTCGAAATCAGTAATGATATCCATATGCAAAAATGATACCCTGGAATACGATAATCAGTTTTTTTGAACTTAACAACAAACTTGCAATGCCTAAGTTTCTTGGCCTTTTATGATGGGTAGATATCGTAAATCTGTTACGGTACCTTGTGTCTGTTCTTGTGGTTTGTAATTATTTGTTACAGAAGATCTTTTGTATCATAATATGTTAAAAAATAAATGCTGAAATTCCTTTGTAATGTAAGAAATAAGTACCTAAATGTAAACAAACAAAATTTGAATTAAAAATTTAAAATAAAAGATTTTTCCCCTGAAAGTTTTGGCTCAAAACATGGGTACATATTATACATGGAAGTGCGTTATACATGGCAAAATATGGTATCTTTGCAACAATTTTCTTCCAGTTTTTAGCTGTCTTCTCATTCTCTTGACATTGTCTTGTGAAGAACTGAAGTTTTTCATTGTACTGAAGTCCAACTTATCTTTTATTTCTCTCATGGATCATGCCTTTGGTAGTGTATCTGAAATGCCATTACTGTACCAAGGTCATTAAGGTTTTCTCCTATGTGATCTTCTAGGAATTTTATAGTTTTGAATTTTCTATTTAGGTACGATTCATTTTTAAGTCAATTTTTGTGAATCGTGAACAGTCTGTGTCTAGGTTTATTTATTTTTTCCCCCATGGGATGTCCATTTGTTCCAGCACTGTGTGTTGAAGAGACTTCTTTGCTTCCTTGTATTGCCTTTGCTCCTTTGTCAAAAATCAGTGGACTATATTTATGGAGGGTGTATTTTTGGGCTTTCTATTCTGTTCTATTGATCTATGTGTCTATTCTTTTGCCAGTACTACAGTGTCTTGATTACTGTAACTTTATAGTAAGTCTTGGCTCTGAGTAGTGTCAGTCCTCCAACTTTCTTCTTATCATGGTGGCGATTCTGGGCCTGTGTGTGTGTGTGTGTGTGTGTGTGTGTGTGTGTGTGTGTGTGTGTGTTTATATTTATATTTATATTTAGAATCAGTTTGTCAATATCAACAAAATTACCTGCTTGGATTTTGATTGGGAATACATTGCATTTATTGATCAAGTTAGGGAGAACTGGCCTCACACTCATTTTTTTTAACAAATGCAGGAGAATGGTTTTTTTCCTCCTATTAAACTCGACTTGTCTTGCACCCCACTCAAAAACGTTGCTTGGGAAAGAACCAATTTGACTCCAACACCCCTGTCAGCCTGTGTGGTAACAGAGAGCACCATCTTTCCTTGATTAGCAGGGAATTGCTGAATAACTCTTTAAAAAATACTTTTAGGGTCTTCTTGTGATACTCAATTCTCTGCTTGCCTCCATCCTCTCTCCAGCTGCAATTCAAAGTGCTTCTGTAAATATTTATACCATCACTGAGAGAATGCTCCAACATGTATTTAGCTAATATTTTTCCATTGATTTTAGAAAAATATAAAGAAAATAGTCGGAGTTAGTTAGTAGAATAAATTGTAATAATAAATAAATATGTACATACAAAAATTTTTAAAAAAAGATATTCTAGCTGCTTTGTTGTTAATAGAACTTAACAAGATTGAAGTCCATACATAAGCGTCTTTAGAATCATAAAGGATTCCCTTTCAAAGAGTGATCTTAACGCTTAATTTATATAATCATTTTCTACACTACTACAAGGTAATGCAAATTATCAGAGTTTATTATTGCAAGGTAGGTAGAAATAAACCTGAGACCCAAGTCCACTAAACAGACTCGTTTTCATTGCGTTTGCTCCAGATCAGCGATAGTACAGTTATCGTTGGATCTAATGGGCAGCTAGATTTTGCAACCCAGAGACAACGTACAGAATACAGGTTCACTGCATCACCATTCCCACACCCTGCCTATTTGGTCAGAACTTAATGGTTCCAGTAGCCCTATCTTAGAAGTGCTCAGGGCCATAGAAAGATGGGAGATCGATGGTATTAAAGTCCCAGGTGTTCCTCCTGCCTAAGTGTGCTTTTATCATCTACCTGGGATTTTATGCCCCAGAGTTCACTTATTTATCTGTAAACGACAATATCAAGCAGGGACTGGGGCTTATGCAGCTGAAACTTTAAATCATGCAGGTGACTGATGAAAATGTGTCAAACCAAGAAAAGGATATGGAACTTCAAATTCCTGAATAATTTTGCTGCTGACAGACATTTCCTCTTGGTTCAGAATTTAAAGACTACAGTTACAGATACCAATTTAATTATACATTTGAGTGTCTATCAGATGGAAAGCTCTAAGCTAGGTTTTATGAAGGAGTCACAAGATGAGTCTATATTCATTATGAGGTCATTACTTTAAGCCAATAACTAATTTTCTTTCTAGATTTACTTTCTCTCAGGCATTGTACTTATCTCATATGTAATATTTCATTTGATCTAATTCTCGTAATGCTATTTTATAATAGACTCTTTCACTATTGACATTTATAAGAATAAAAGGAGATTGGAAAAGTTTGAACAACCTGCCAGATAGATGTCTTAGCTTATTTTATACCGGTGTTCAGTAAGTATATGTAGACATTATGTCTGTGCTTTAAACTATGATATTTGTCGACTGCCTTCAAGGATGACCATTGGATAGGAAAGGTAAGAATGAAGACAACAAACTGAAATACAGGTACAACAAGTGCCATAAGGTGAGGAAATAAATTGCTATGGGCCCATTCGTTTAGTATACAGTAGGAGAGTCTGAGGGAGGCTCTAGAGGAATAAAGTAATAGTTCATGCCTGACTTTGAGATATGAATAGAATTTCCATAGCTAAAGAGTTTACTTGGTAGTGATGTTGGTTGAGGGCAGGACACAAGCAGAGGGAGAAGCTCAAAAGGTTTTGCAATCTGTGATAATAGCATGAACAAAGATTTAGAGGAATAACAATTAGGCATGGCTTCTTCCAGGAATTGTAACTAAGCTGCATGGACAGGTTGAGGAAGGTGGGGCAAACAAATATTTCAAAGAATGGTTTTGGAACTGCTAAACACCAAATTAAAACATAAGAAACACATTTTGAAATGCTCTTTTGCCGTTCAGTTGCATCATAGCAACTGAAAATATTGTCAAATATAATATGTGACGATGTAGGTTCTTACTATCAGGAAACTCTTTATCCTCTGTTATAGGGAATTTTTTGCTGTACAAAAACCTCAGAGAGAGAGAAATGAGAGTGAAAAAATTTATGAAGACATAGGTTGAGGCACCTGAAACCAGTTGGGCCTTCCTAATGCTCCAGACATTAGGAACCTTGATATTATGTATGACATTATCAATGAATGCCTAATTTTCTATTTTGAAATTTAACACCAATGTTTAGAGTGGAAATTCATTTCTTCTCACAGATATAACTTCCTCCACTTCTCTCTTATTCTTTATAGCCAAAACCATGGCCTTATGTTTATGACTGAAACAGAGTGCTTGTCTTTCAGTTCACTTTTATATGTTAAACACATTATGATTATTTCATATATTCATTCTGCTCAAACAAAATTCAAACTGAATGGTACATTATAGATTAATTTTGAACAACCAGTTTCTCTTTGAAATCATTTGAAGCTAAAGTTTGATAAATATTAAAAAAAATCTGGCTTTTTAGACCCCACAACATGGCCTAAATTGCAGTTAATTTTATAATGATCTTTTGAGTTGTCTTTATCATTTATTATTGTAATCATTTTTATTGCTTTGTTTTGTATCTGCTGAAAGAGAATAACAGTTATATTGTTCAAAATAATGAAGAAATTATTTATAGTACATTATTTGCTACATATGCAAATATTCAATTTAAATTTAATAATTAGTGTTAAAATTTTGCATTATATATTTTTTTAGATTTTAAGTTATTTTCTTATCAATAACATCTACAGTATATGTTCATGAGCCATATACTACAAATCTCTGTTGGAAGCACTATAGTTAGAAATACATATTAATGATATTCTTTGTATAACTGAAAAATAAATAGAATAAAGCACCAGGAGCTAATATATCATGCATTTATAAAATTTTAAATACTCATACAGGTACTAGTCTTGCATCTATCATTACATTTGAGCTCCTTCATACTGCATATCCCCTAAAATAAGACCTAGGCAGACAATCAGTTCTGAAGTGTCTTTTGAAGCAAAAATTAATGTAAGACCTGGTCTTATTTTACTATAATATAAGACTGGGTCTTACATAATATAATATAATATAATATAATATAATATAATATAATATAATATAATATAATATAATATAATATAATATAACATAATATATAATACTGGGTCTTATATTAATTTTTGCTCCAAAAGACGTGTTAGAGCTGATTGTCCAGCTAGGTCTTATTTTCGGGGAAACACAGAATATACTAGCGTGGTATTTATTATTAAAAAAGGACTCTCATTTGAAAGAAGCATCATTGATATGTTAGTACTTTAGGTGTTTTTGCTATCCCATATACATTCATGTTCCTCATTGTATTTTCCTGAAGAAAATATATTATGAATCGTTGAGCAAATTGGTATCACAAGATAAAAGAGAAGGAACTCGAGGAAAATAAACAGACATGTATATGGAAACTTTCTTGGATGTGTTCAGGGAGAGTAACTTTAGGAATAATTCTTCAAGTATGGTTCCTACGTATCTTTCACTCAAATCTCACTCTCTCAATATTTGTCCTATAGTCTTGTTGCATTACTTATGGTTTCCTGAAAGACTGGACAGATGACTTTTCACTGTGTCATGTCTTCTCAGAACACTTACTGCATGCTTCTGTTAGAATGTGTCTCCCTAACACGTGCTGTATTTAATTGGTTAAATTCTGTCTCTCCCATCAGTCTCACCCATATAGGTGTCTGTGCTAGGAAATAGACCTGCTACAATGTCTGGTTTGTTTGTTTTTTCTTTGGATTTTTTGTTTTGTTTTATTTATTGGAAAGTAACTGCTGTTGAAATGTAACTTGATTTTATTTAAATCACTTGTGGGAGCATAGCAACTAGATAGTTAGAGTTTGATGGATTGGTTTATTATGGTTAAATTGAGCATGGAACAATCTAAATTGATCACTAAAGAGACAAAATCCTGAACCATCCATGCCTTTGCTGTTGCAATTCAGTTCTATGCTTACATACAGCCAAAATAGGAGAAAATAAATGTATAGATTTTGTAAACATTTCTGAACAACATTTTCAACACATCTTTGTTATAAAACAGTATATAAAGACATTTTCAATGACCATGTAAAAACCAAATGTGGCAACTGACAGCATATATTATCCTTGAAAACTTTTCAGTCTATATTACTTTTCCTTTTTTATTTTATGTTTGTCATAAATATGTTGTCAGAGGAAATTATTAAAAGTTGTTTCCATTTTTAAGCATTTCTTGTGTGGTGTGCTCTAGCCCTATACCCGTCATTCAGCAATCTTTCTTTCAGCCATATAAGTCTTTCTGTATAAACTGTGCTGATGTTATTTTAATTTTAATTTTACAAGTCATACTCCCTTTCTAGGTGATGTTTTGCTAAGTGAAGCTCAGGTTTCCTTGTTTGAACTAGACCACTAGGATTAGCTTATTTCCTTTTCTTTTTACTTACACCAGATCAAATAGATAATATTCATCCATGTCTGAGGTCCCAATTTTCTATATAGTAATGGGCTAACTCAGTTTTCTGAGAACCAGAGAATTAAACTTTGAAAACTGAGTTATATGATCTGCTGTGATTTTATATATATATTAATAATAAGAAGAGTTAAGAACCATGTATACTCTTTCAAAGTTAAAATAATTGTATTGCTTTATTTTATTACTAGAGCAATGTGGTTTTTATTTTAGAACATAGGGAAAACATAGTTTAAGAAAAAAAAATAAAATGGAAAGCAATTGGTACCCTACCCCAACAGCCAATTCTAAACCCACTGTTTAAATTTTAATGACTCTATCTGTAGTGTTTAATTTATGTGTGAATACAGATTTGTCTGTTTCTTCTTTGGGTAGTTGTTCTTTTATAAAATTGGACTATTCTGTATTTTTAATTTTTAACCTATTACTTTTGTTTAAACGATGTTTACACATTTTTATGTCAGTAATTATTCTTCATCCATCTCATTTTTAATTGGCTGCAAAATATTACCTTAAAGTATGAATGTACCATAATTTAGTTAATCTGTTTTCTATTGTTATATGTTTAAGTTGTTTTCAGTTAACAATATTATCAACAGTGTTTTTATAATGAACATTCTTTTCATTAAATTTTGAAGAATTTCATGAATATTTCTTAGAATTCATTATTTTTAGAAATGATATCATTCAATATGAGGATTTTTTTCAACATAACTACAGTAATGCATCTTTTAAGGTTGACAATAAGGAAACTATTTCTTAAGATCTTGTGAAAAACATCGTATAATACAAGAAGACATTGTGATTCAACAGGTCAGTTTTACCTGTTAGTAAATGTATTTGAAAATATTAAGAGGACTAGTTCTAGGCATTCACATAATATCAGATGAATAAATAGACCATGGGAAATCCACAGAGAAGTTCCTCCTAGAGAAATCCATAGAGAAGTTCCTCTTGAATATAATATTTGACAATAGCCATAAAATACTAATACAAATGTCACTTATTTATGTACTTATTAAGACTGACAGTCTTGGCACCAAACTAATTATGGTCTGTTGTCACAGGACATGCCTTATGCATATCTTCTGCATTTAGAAAAACTGTGAAACAGGCTTTGTACCATAATGAAGAGAAGGTCAGTATCCTTCTAGCTCCTCTGTTTTCCAGGAAATGGAATTGTTTCCATGGGATGGCTGTATAAATGGACAGTTCTTCTCAATGTCCTAGCATGTTGTGCCCAACAAAATTCTCAATAATCCTGCCTTTTAATATCTCTAAATAAGACTATCAGTTAGATAAATGATATGCAATTGACAACAAAGATATTATTTTCTTACCATTCTGAAATTAGGACAATATTTAAGCAACAATTACTGTATGTTGCTGTGTAGAATGTGCACTTTTTTTGCCCAAATTTGTGAGGGAAAAATAACTATGCACATTATACATGGGTAGTACTAATTCCGTATCTATATAAATGCTTTTAATTGTTTTATTTATGCTATGAGTTAAAAGTGTAATAATAAATAAATATGCTAAAATCCCTTTATAATACAAAAAACAAATACCTAAGTGTAAACAAATACAAATTTGAATTTAAAAATTTAAAATGAAAGATTTTCTTTCCCTGAAAGTTCGGGCCAAAAATGTGGGTGCGCATTCCACATGGCATAATACGGTGTATTTGTTTAAATGTGGTCATGCCAACAATATTAAAACGTATTAAAATTGTAAAATGAAGTGTTCATTAGAGAGTGCAGTCAACTGTTACCTTCTTGTGCTCTGGAAGTTATGATGGCCAGAAGGCCTAATTAACTCCTGGTAGCAGTAGCCCCAACTGGCAGAATTTTCTTAGAGAGGATAAACCTCACTAAAACAGTAGCCAAGACTCATTAGCTTTCAAACTGCTATTCAGACCTAGTTTCCATTGAATAAGGGCATATTTATGATAAAGAGTACAACTGTTTACCGTATGCTCATACTTAATTAGGCTAATAGTTTTAATGTCAATATTGTTTCATTCTTATATTTCTGAGGTAGAGGAATAGCTATAAAGACTTACTGTTTATTACCTTTAAGTGTTTTTACTTGTTATAAAAACAGGTCCCTCTCCTGCAAATGTCCCTGGCAATTGCATTTATTAAACAGTCATTAATAGGGAACTTAACCATGTGAAAGATACTCAAGTAAATCATAGCTTTTACATCCTATTGATCTATATACCTATGTATCTTCTTAAAATGGATTCCAATATGTTCCTTACAGCCCAATTATTATGATTCTGTTTCTCTTAAATATAACCATTTTTCTCCATTAAGTTATTTTTCATTAATAAAGCTGCACTCTCTAATAAACTCTACCACTTGGCAGAGTTGATAAATAAGAGGCAACAGTCCAACTCTTTGCCAGCACAGCATCTGTTTTAACAATGAAAAGAACTTTCCACCTGCTCATGGATATCAGAAGTTAATGCCAGTTGAGAGTGCAGGGAGGTGATGTCAACAAGAAGAGTGGACCTGAGTCTCCTACAGAGAGGGATAGGAGGTGTGGAAAACCTTTCTAGAAAAGCACTGCATTTCAGTTTCTTAAATTTAGTGCAGCCCAAACAAACATATATCCAAGTTGGATATGAGCCTTAGTTGCCATTTGCAAGGCTTGTTTTTAATTTCTCAAAATTCCTGATTACAGTCAGTTCGGCTTATTGATATCTGAGGTCTGAAAATTAAGTTTGTGAACTTACTGCAACGATGTTGCTAAGCTTTTTTGATATTAGAAGGATTATTCATTATGAATTTGCCCCAACTGGACAACCAGTTAACTAAGTTTACTATTTGGAAGAGCTGAAAAGACTGAGTGAAAAAGTTAGACGACTTGAACTTTTCACCAACAATTCATGGCTCTTGCATCACAGCAATGCACCAGCTCACAGGGCACTGTCTGTGAGGGAGTTTTTAGCCTGTAAACAAATAACTGTATTGGAACACCCTCCCTACTCACCTGATCTGGCCGCCAATGACTTCTTGCTTTGCCCAAGGATAAGAGAACTATTGAAAGGAAGACATTTTGATGACGCTCAGGACATCAAGGGTAATACGATGACAGCTCTGATGGCAATTCCAGAAAAAGAGTTCCAAAATTACTTTGAAGGGTGGACTAGGTGCTGGCGTCGGTGTGTAGCTTACCAAGGCGAGCACTTCGAAGGGGACTGCAGTGATATTCAGCAATCAGGAATGTGGCACTTTTTCCAGGACAAATTTGTGAACTGAATAATTGTCAGACCTCGTATATCTTCATGTTTTCTGTTAACGTGACTCAGAACATCCTGAGCACTATCCACATTCATGCCCATCATTTCCAAATCTAACCACTTGGCGATGAAAATCATCCTCATATTTCCATTATTTTCTTAAAAAAAAAAAAAAGCAATTATTCTGAATTATCTTTTTTTTGAACCTCAATATAACTCCCAGGAACTTCAAATGTTTTATCTATTCTGTAATATAAACAAATATATTTAACTACCTTTCAGCATTATATTTGAAATTCTTTTAAGATCATGTTCATTCTTTGTTTGCCACTGAATTTTAGAGCACATGCGGATTTCTGAATTTTATGGGCTGAGGTATGGACATACTTACTTGATGTGTCCTTTTTCACCCATATTTTCTTTGTTTACTCAGTTGGCCATGCAAAATGTATATTAAATTTCCTATATATTTAATCAAGGGATTACTTGTGTTTCTTGATTTTCCATAAAATATTCCTTCTTTCTACATATGCAGTTCATATACCTAACATGTACATAATCAATGTCTGCATTTGTCCTACTTTTATATTAATACACAGTGGCTAAGAACCCATAAAAATTCTATGAAGTATAGAAATTTAATAGATTCTGCTAGAAATGGTTCATTCCCACCTTCAGTTTATATTATATTTACTGTGTTTGATGTACACACATATTTCTGAAAGACAGTTCTCTATCCCCACCACCTCTCGACTGTCAATTCAAAACCTGAAAGCTTATTTTCATGAAGTTTGTAGAGAAACAAATGATTGTTTAGGAGAAAGCAAAGCACAGATTGATAGGAGAGGGAAACTGGGAAAATTCTGCAGATGACGTGGTGACTCTCCCTCAGCTAAACCACTGTTTACTCTTTACATTCCTCAGGAGAAAGGAAACTGCACGTAAAACGAAGCAAAATATAAATAGAAAGGTGTGTGTGTGTGTGTGTGTGTGTGTGTGTGTGTGTGTTACTGTCTGTTTGGGCTGCTATAACAAAAATACCAAAGACTGGGTGGATTAGACAACAAACATTTGTTTCTTACAGTTCTGGAGGCTGGGAAGTCCAATATCAAGGTGCTGGCAGATTCAGTGTCTGTGAGAACCCACTTCCTGGTTTCTTGTCAGCTGTCTTCTGGCTATGTCCTTACATGGTGAAAGGGGCTAGAAAACTCCCTGGAATCTCTTTCATTAAGGGCACTAATCCCATTTCTGAAGGCGCCATCCTCATGACCTAAACACCTCCCAAAGGCTCCACCTCCTAATGCTACCACATGCATATGAGGGTTTAGGATTTCAACATGTCAGTTTTGGTGAGTTACAAACGTTCAGTTCCTAACACACTGTAAGACTTTTGGGGCTCAAGATCATTGTGTTGATTCCATCTATTAGAGCATAAAGAAGAATGGGGAAACCATCATTTTCCTGATTGTATGTGACATATTTTCCATATATTGTGTGTTCCAGAAAATACACTTTGACATATTAAGCGGTAGTGCTGTCCTATTCTTGCAGCTTTAAATGGGCGAGAGAAATTATCCATAGGGGAAAACAACTGTGGTAGCTGTGGGAACATCAGGTCAAAGTCCTTGATAATTGTATTAGTTTCTTAGGGTTGTCATAACAAATCATTACAAACTTGATAGCTTAAAACAAAAGAAATTCTCTCACGGTTCTTGAAGACACAAGCCCACATTTAAGGTCTTGTCAGGGTTGGTTCCTTCTTGGGGTCCCACAGAGAGAATTTTTCTATACTTTCCTAGTTCTGGTAGTTGCCAGCAATCTTTGGTGTCCCTTAGCTTCTTGTGGCAGCAAGCCAATCTCTGCCACCATTGTGATATATTCTCTTGTGTGTGTGTGTGTGTCTTTGTTTCTGTTTTCTTATAATGTCACCAGTCGTTGGATTTAGAGCCACTTTAATCCAATATAAACTAAACTTGGTGACATCTACAAAGACCTTATTTCCAAATGAGGTCACATTCACAAGTTCCAGGGGTAGGATTTTATTTATATATATATATATATATATATATATATATATATACACACACACACACACAAACACATATATATACACATATATATGTATATATATATATATACGTGTATATATATATGCATATATATGTAGGACTTTATATATATATATACACACATATGTATACTCTCTCTCTATATATATAAAGTCCTACCCATGGAACTTTTGAATGTGACCTTATTTGGAAATATACACTCAGTTCAATCCATGACAGCTATGTAGAAGAGATCTTTTGTTGTTTAAAGGTCAGTAGATTCAGCTGTAGCAAACAATACTGTGGGGGCAAATGGTACAAATTCCATGTAGTAGCTGCAAGAAAGCTTTCCTTTTTATTTTTAAATGTGGGTCTTTGGGGCAGATTCTGATTAAAATTTGAAGGAGCTAATATAGTCTGTTGAACTATATGAAATTACTGGTTTGTGAGACAAAGAGGGTTTAATATGGGCAATTACTCATGATTGAGCCTATTAGCAGGTAAACTGAGTATCAGAGAATTGTTACATATTAAGAATGTGTCAGTTTTTATGATGCCCGTCTGGCATTCCTGCATTGCAAAAAAACAGAGGATTGAGCTTCATGAAGTAAACAATTGCTTTTTTAGCCTGAAAAAAATACTCTATGCTTGAACTTGCTGTAGTTACATACTTTTAAGATTTATGAGCAAATTTAATGTCATGTATATTCAATAGATGTTTCAAAATGGTTGTATTAGACAATATAATTTTGCTTCTCTGAAGTTAGTCAAGCCTGATATGAATAAATATACTTTTCATACCATAATTTTATCTCATAGTAGCAAAGAGTAAAGCAACGTGAGTTGAAAGTATTTCAAATCCTGTATAAGCCTGTGACTTAACTTCAAATTCAAACCTTTTTAGTGATGAGCTTGATATCATTTTATTTATTTATCCTTAGGATTTGCATAGTGAATTTTTCCCCCTGTCAACATTTATTGAGATGGAGCAGCATCAAATGTATTTCTGATCTTTTCCCTAATTTTTCAGAGTAATTTATATTCTAATACTATTTTATAGGAATCAACTGGCCCAACTGCTGTCCCCCAAGATTTGCATTGACATTGTTTTGAAATGTGTAATGTTATCTCATAGACTTCACTTGATTTGATTGAATTAATTTAATTCTAGTTCTCACCACACTGCTGTTTCTAGCACCTTAAAATGTTATCATCAAATATATTTTCATATACTGACTTAGGTTTGTTTATGAGGATTCACTCAGGAAAGAATCAATGCAGCTAAAACCTATTTTTGAAAAATACACCATGAATGCCATTACTTTTGTTTATCAGTTTAGTGAACAAACCCTTATGCAAAATTCATTGTAAAGCCATTGGCAAGATGGTAACTGGGTAAAGAAGAGGTACTCTGATAGTCCCATTTGATTCTTGTTTTTGATTGTGCATAATTTCAAGACTTGTTTAAAGCTTCTTGTAGAAGATATGACTTGGAGGGGGGGGAACAAAACACTAAACAAACAATAGAGACCTGGTAAAAAATAATCCTGAATGAAATCCTGCAACTATTAGAACATATTATAGTATGTGTTAAACAAGAATAGAGTTCATACATATTTTTAACAACAACAACAATCGCCTAAAGTTTTTACAGGAAATTGAGACTATCAATGAACCACTGACGTTTAAGTGTTTCTCCTGGGGGGAAAATAACATGTTTGTTTAGAATGTTTGATGATAACCTGCTGCTTACTTAGTGCATTGAATAAATTTATATTTTATTTCTCTTTCTTTTGTACATTCTGGCAGCTTTAAATGTGTTGCCAAGAGCAAGGAGTTCCATTAGGTAGTACCTGGAGGCAACATAGACTGGTAGTCATAAATAAGAAAAGCTATGTAATTCTGACCTCATCAGACAGCTGTGGACAAATGCATCTTTAGCCAGGGCTCTGGTGTCTCCATCTGATGCTCATCACTATCCATACTTGTAGTAAATTTATTGAGCAGGGTAGAACCGTGTTTCTGATGGAAAAGTGAGACAATATCCAAAGTTGAATTTCATTTAAGCTAAAGGGCTACCTGTTCTTCTGTTCTGAGAAAAACTAGACAAGTTGACGACTTTTCCCTTAGAATTTTTACCCTTAGGTTAGATTTTGGAGTAAATGACAATAACCTATTTTGTCTGGTATAACTTTATAGTGGTGCATACAAATTTGTTAAAATGTGCTTGTACTGTGGGCATTAATTTCCGGGTGAGAAATCACAGAACTCTATGACTGTTTAATCAGATACTTGGGTTTGAAATAATGTCTGTTGCTATTCTGAGGGGAATTTCTATGGAAAATCTTTGATGGCATGTTTAAAGTACCATATGTTAAAGACAATAAAGGGGAGATAAAGAGACTGAATGGTATACCTTTAACCCTGTAGGGGAAAAATAACACACATCAATTTAATAGCAAGAAGAGGTAATACTTTTTTAATATGAAAATAACTACATTAACAGTACTGGAAAATAAACTGACTAATAAATTGTTATTCTATAGGGAATAGCCTTTTGGTCACTAGGGTTGATGTTCTTCAGAGGATTGTCTGTCATTTGAAACTGAATCAATGTGACAGAAAGCTAAGGAGCTGCTAGAGTGTAATATTGCCATACATGGACAGTGGGTTTTCTTTTCTTTCTTTTATTTGTTGTTTTGTTTTGTTTTGTTTTGTTTTAATTAAAGCTTATTGGGGTGGTGATTGTTAGTAAAGTTACATAGATTTCAGATGTACAATTCTGTAATACATCATCTACATATCACAGTCTGTGGTTAACACCCAGAGCTAGTTCTCCTTCTATCACCACATATTTGATCCCCTTTACCCTCATCTACCATCCCCTATGCCCTTACCCTCTGGTAACCACTAAACTATTGTCTATGTCTATGAATTTTTGTTTCTCATTTGTTTGTCTGGTTCTTTTGTTGTTTTTGGTTCATGTACCACATATCAGTGAAATCATATGGTTCTCTTTTTTTTCTGTCTGACCTATTTCATGTAGCATAATAATCTCAATATCCATTCATGTTGTTGCAAATGGTACCATGTCTTCTTTTCTTATGGCAGAATAGTATGTCATTGTGCATATATACCACATCTTTTTTATCCAGTCATCTATTGAAGTCCACTATGATTGTTTCCATATCTTGGCCACCATAAATAAAGCTGCAATGAACATTGGAGCACATATATCCAGATGGGCCGTGGATTTTCATGAAGAGTTTTTTGCACTGATCTTGTAAAGATGTTGTTATTCACTATTATTCAATAAAATACAATACTATATACATTATAGGTATGAAAGGCATCTTTTTAGTAGCTAAATAACATCTTTGATAGTCTCTTTATGCACGTGTCCTTGTATTTATAATGAGCATTTGAATATTTTGCAACATTTTAATTTATTACCCAGTGGTTGCTTAATGAATAGTGAATTAAATATTGCTTTACCGACACATTCTCAAGCAAATGTTTTAGAAACATGGTTTTAATACAGAAACTTCAGAAACTTATTTTTTCTCTTTTTTTCTTTTCTTTGTCTTTCTTTCTTTCTTTCTTTCTTTCTTTCTTTCTTTCTTTCTTTCTTTCTTTCTTTCTTTCTTTCTATCTTTTTTTTTTTATTTTTTTTTATTTTATTTTTTTCCTGCAGCATCCTTGTTAGGTAGGTAAGGACTTGTCTTGAGTTCTGATCCTAGATCTAACCTTTACTAGATGAGTGACCTTAGGAAACTCACTGAATTTCTCTGAGGTCTAATTTTACTCATCTCTAAAATGAGGATATTAATGATAAACTACTTCAAAGAGCTGTTGTGAGGCTTGAATGAGATATGTAGATGATGCAATTAGCTTACAATACAGTAGACATTCAAAAAATCGTATGCATTGTTTATAGTAATATAAAACAAGTATTAGACAGTTGCATTGTCTGGCTATGAACCTTATAACTAGATTTTGGAAATACTGAAGATGCTCCCCTCTATATTTCTATTTTACAATGAATATATAAATATTAATCAGAAATATCACGGTGAGTCATTGTAAATTGATTCAACCTCCCATCTCACGTTTGAACAATTAAATGTTTAAAGGAACAACAGGGTGTTTTGTGAATTTGGAAGTTTTAATATTTTCTATAACATTTTCTCCACAGCATTTTGCCTAATAATAAAGACCAATTAATAGTATAAAGAAATAATTTGGTATAAACCAGTATCTTCTCTGTTATTAAAATAACTTATTCATAAAACAAACGGAATATCTTTCCCTGAATATTTTCTGCCTTTACAGTTTTCCTCCAAAGTCCAAACTGCCTTTTAAATGTGTAGCTTTTATATAATGCTTTAACACTTTTCCAGCTTTTTCCCTATATATAAAGTTTCAAGATGATTTCTTCAATGATTCCCAAATGTACATATTTGTTTCTTTCAATTTCGTTTGACTTATTTTTCCTTCTCTCCCTTTCCCATTTTCATTCTTCATGACCTTATGAAAATTCCAACTCCTTTCTCTCTTCCATGAGTGCTTAATACCTATATCACACAGTTGGTCACATGTAATTTTTTAGAAGGATCTCTTTGAATTGTATTTTGTACTGTTGTCTCTCGTACTGTTGTCTCTCATCTAATGTTTTCATGTATCATTTTATCACCCATAGTGCCTGGCACATTTCTATACACCTAGCAAGAAGGCAGTATATAAAATAATCATTTATTAGTAGATAATGGCTTAAATACCCTACTGATAAATGTAGGGCATTAAAAGTATATGGAATGGAGAGAGGTGAGGGTGAAAAGAAGCTATTTATGTCAGTGATAATCATTCATTCTACATTTACAAAAGGGAATTATAGAAAAAAAAATATATATATAGTTAGGTTTTCATAAGCAATTCAGAATCACATTTAGCAATGATCCTTGATTAACACCATGAAATTCTTTGACTTTTTCTTTTTGGGTACCAGAAACATGTTTCCTACTGATATGTATTTATTGAGGAAAATAAAAAGAAGATGCATTTTCCCCTTTTGTTTAGATGTATAATTTCACTCTGAAAGGCAGAGATATTTTTGACTAGTTTCATTATAACGTATTTGAAAAAGAGAATTGGAACGCCATCTGGCTTGGAAAACTGAGAACAATTCATTTAAGTTGTTAATTTTAGAGGTGGAGAATATCTATATCACCTCTGCAAAGTAAAGATTTGAAATGTATATATAACCACTACAAATGTAAAAATGAACTAAAAGTCATGAAATTTGAAATCCGTGGCCTAGATTTTATGGTTCATCCTTTGAAATATGCAGTTCCCAAGGGAAAACAATCTGATTTGTTAAATCTATGATTGAAATAGAAGGTTTTGGTCTTAGACCTCCTCAAGGGTCCAAGCAAATAGCATGTGCTTTAGTGTTGCCATTGCAGCAAACCCGCTTCTCCCTGCAAATTTTCTACTCCTTTAAAGTTTTATCTTGTTGAACTAAATGTATGTCTATAAAGCATACCAAACCCTTTTGGAAAGTGTGAAGCATAAATAAACATACAGAATGATAAAGATACAAGTAACAGGTAAATAAGTGGGGAAGAGGCAGTTTATAAGATTTGTTAGAAAAGCTTATTTAGAAGTGGTGTTTACTATTGTAGCTTATTTATAGTGATACTTGGACCTGTTGATACGCCTCCTATTTGTATTTTTCAAGCTTCCATGTCATCATTCAAGAGCCTTTAAAAATATTAATGGGAACAGCAAAGAAGCAAAGCCTAAGGTATATACCCTGTTGCAGAAGTGTCCTGGATAATAAATTTGAGTAGTATTAATGATATTAGGATATCTAAAGAGCTGTTCTATGACCTTTTAAATCCAGCTTTGGTAGGAATTAGCACTGCTATAATGTATCCAGGTACTTTGGTTCCAATTTCCTTCTGTCAGCACTTCTGTGCTATGAATGTATATAACACATATATTCATATGTGAAGGGATATAGTCTCTAATGACTACCTAAAGAAGTCTAGAATGTACTTAGTGTGGTAGAGGCTTTTTTTTTTTCAAGAGTATAAAAGCTGTCTGAAATAAGTTGTGTCAGATTTCATAGAGCTAAGGGAATTACAAAATTAATTACAACATAAAAATATAATACATAAAACTAAGATCTAATATTTTAAATTTCTATATGTCAATAATAAAATTATATACACTTCGGGTTGTTGGAGCAATGACTAATATAGGCTTGGACTAGGAATTTAGATATATGCACAGATAGGTGGATACGTAGATAAAGACATGGAAACACACTTATATACATTAATGTTTTCAAAGATATAAAAAATTTGCAGTTTTAAGTATACATTTTACCATCCCTATAGCCTTATTTTATCCATTATGAAAAATATAAGTTTTAATTTGAAATGGTAGCTACTTTCTAATATTTTCTTTTACTAAAATAGAATCCTTAAAGTATTGTTAATAAGTCAAAATAATGAAATGAGTATAAGTGATCATGGTAGAAATGATGAAGAGCATGTTTAAGAATGAAATAAGGCTAGCAGGTTTGTTTTATTTTGTGTATTTATGCAATTATGTATTTTTATTTACTTTATTAAATAGAAATTAACAGTAACAGAGGAGCTATAACTTCCCCAAATCTTAATTACAGGTAGCTATCACCATGATTTTACTGTCTAGTGTTGCCAATCACGTAACTGGTTGAATGGATATTGGATGAAACTAAATCTACTCAGCAGAAATTGTAATGACTACAGATCAGTGATTTCTTGGCTGGAATGCTTTCCATTCCCTTTGCCCCACTGTTAGGGTAGACATCTAATTGTTCCAACAACCTTCTAAAAAAAAGTTTAATTGCTCTTGGTTGCCCATAGGAAAAACTCTTAATATGCCTCAGATGCCCACAAATATCTAATTGTTGCTGATATCCCAGTTATGTTCCTTGACAATCTCTTGCCCCCTGTATATTCTAGCCAGGCTAATATACTTTCATTTCCACCCAACAATGTGACATGGAATCTCTTGCCTCCAGACATTTGCATGTGTCCTTTCTTCTGCTGGGAGTCATCTTCACTTCCAGTTAACGTGTCTTTTCTTCGCCTGGCTCTTACTTGCTCATCATTCACGTATCCATTTAGTCTTCCTTTCTTCCAAAAAGCCTCATTGCCTAGAAAACTTTAGTCCTCTGTCCTTGTGCTCTGTAATGATGGAATTATGAGTTCACTGGTTTGAACCCCCTACAAGCTTCTGAATTAATGAGTATATTTAGCACACTCTTTAATTCCCAGTCCCTAGCAGATTGCCTTGAATATA
This sequence comes from Rhinolophus hipposideros, assembly GCF_964194185.1. Classification (NCBI taxonomy): domain Eukaryota; kingdom Metazoa; phylum Chordata; class Mammalia; order Chiroptera; family Rhinolophidae; genus Rhinolophus; species Rhinolophus hipposideros. Next base: position 26,515,172 of record NC_138050.1, read on the forward strand.
CTGCACACATAGCAAATATTTGTTGAATAAATGAGAACCTCCCCTTCCTCTGGAAAAAGCAAAAGTGTATAATTATGCAACCAGGCAAATTTAGGCAGTGATCAATTCATTTAATCCACCAACCACTGGTTCTACTGTAAGTGTTTTCTAACTACATTTTACTGTTTCTGGTGCATAATTGGTTATTGGTAAAGATTTGATTAACTGGCCCTTCAATTAATGAAAAGGGAGAATGCATAGTAATACCTCAGAAAATTTAGGTTCCTTAGAGGTATTAGGAAAATTATATATTATGTGTAACATATATTAACTTAATTCATGTTGAAGTTATTGCAAAATCTAATAAATAAATGAATAGCATTAAATATTGCATAGCCAAGTGCAAAAGCTAGAATAATATTCATGGCTATATATCATTTTATCAGATATATAACCTTAAAAGTACTATTTTAACAGTTATTTTTCACAGCGCAGATGCAATAATCTTTTCACCAACTGCTCTATGAAGGTTAATATATTTGTATTTCTGAAGGCAAAAAGAATCACATATGTGGTTCTGAGTGAAATAGGATCTTTTAGTTAATGTTCAAAATCCTCAATGCCGAATGGATTATTTGTGTGAAGTGTATGGAATTTGAAATCTCAAGGAAAAATAAAATCTCTAGAGCATTCGGCTGCTCTGACTGCTGTATGAAAGTTTTGTTTTAGTTTAATAGTCCAATTTTAGAAAGTCATGGAAATGCTCCGTATGAAGCAAAAGAGCAACAGGAAAAATAGTTTAATAGAAATGAGCTATGACTAGAATTGTGGCTTTTGGAATAATACATTAGGTTTGTAATCAATTATGGATGAAATGTCTGGTCCGTATTTTTCCACATCATCTACTAGCATTGCATCCCTCATGCCAAAATTGATTATGGAAGTAGCACCTCTTCTGTCATACCTGTCTGGACCAAGAAGAGTATGAAACCTGCAGAACAGCAATTAGCATGAGAAATCAATCATCCTGAGGCTGTTTTCTACATTCATCTAGACAAAAATAAGCCTCCATATGACTCTGTATGTGTGTGTGTGTGTGTGTGTGTGTGTGTGTGTGTGTGTGTGCGTGCGTGCTGATCTTTATCTGTAGTCTATTGAATTGGAAACCTGACATTTTCCGCTTGTGTCTGAAAGCAGAACAAATCAGTCTAGTTAAACCCCTGTAAATAGGAATATGGAATCCTGGTAACACAGAGGAAAACGTTTGGGTTTGAAGTAATATGTTAAGGTTAACAATCCATCTTAACATATACGGATGTACTAGCTGATTGCCTGTTTAATACAAGCCTACTGTGGTTATTTTCATTGCTGTTCTTTAAACATCAGATAGTCATTTATACTTTAAAAGTTTACCGCAAATTTTCCTTTATGCTTAAAGAATACTTATATTTTGGTTAAAAAATAACAATAAAAATAATTTTTTTTTAATTTTTTGATACTACAGGATTTTTTGATACTATAAAAAATTTTTTGTATTTTTTGATACTACAAAAGCTAATATTGTCATTAATTTAGTAGACAAATAAAGATACCTAAGAGGAAATTCCTAAAATACAGTGTAGATTTATAAAGTGATAGTGTTAATTCCATTTAGTTTATAGGTAACTCAGAAAGAAAAAAATATAGATGTATGTGTATGAACTATTTGACAACCACGGTTTGTGCAATCATGCATAAGGTGAGTATGCCTCGTTCACGAAAAAATAGAAAGATTTATTCCTTCTTGATTGTAAGATTTACACAAAAAAGTAACAAAGTTCAAGAAAACCTTCTCTTGCCACAACTATATTATTTGAGTCTTTCACAGTCCTTTACTGTGACAAGATCTAGGTGCATTTGTTTGTAATAATGGTGTACAAGTAAGCGATGAAAATAGGCACTGAAGAAATTTGCACTGGCAAAATATAACCCTAACTGCATTTGCAGCTTCTTAACCAGCAGAATATGTAACATTCAGATGACAAAATCCCTGCTCTCTGAGAACCTACAATCTGGAAGAGGGGAGATAAGAGACAGTACCTCTCACCGTAACATAAGTCAGCGATATATTCTAGGAGTCACCCAAGCCATCGATGACAGAACTTCCAAAGCAAGTCAGGTCTCTTCTGGTAAGATATCAGGGAAAAAGTTTGCAAAGGTTACTGGTTCCTCTTATGCCATGCTTTTTTAGTATTAATGGTTCCCACAATTACTTCATCCCACCTACTGCATAAACATTCCTTAGAAAAACTCCAAGAATTGATGTTTCTAATAGATGTTCTGCTTCATTGTCCCAGGGCCAGGGCTTCCTCTACAAACATCTGAACACCAAAAAAAAAAAAAAAAAAAAAAAAAAAGAGGAAAAGAGGACAATGACAATGCATTCCTCATCTTTGTTTTCAGGAGTACAGGTCCTAGCATATCAACATACTGCAAAATGTTTTTTGTTTATTTAGATTTCTAACAATATGTGCTTTGCTAAATCTTTTCTGACATAAGATGTATCTCTCTCGTCAGTTCTACTTGTTCTTCAACATAATTAAGTCAGTAGCTGAGCCTAACAGTGCTTAAAAATTGGTAATTTGTATATTATATTTGAAAATATAATTTTCAGCAAATATTTGTGAATAAAAAAATCACATATAAACAACAAAAAATAATAATTAAAAAAACCCACATTATATAATCAGTTTCCCCTAAATTTAAAAGAGATTTTAAAGAAGGTACTGTTTCCCATCTGTTTTCATGATGAGATATGCTAACCAGTCTTTCAGTAGCTGTAAGCACAAACATAATTAATAGGCATTCATTAATCATATAATAAAAACAACTATTTTAGTTAAAATTTACCTATTAGCCCTCAATTCTTGATAATGGTATAGATAATCATGCAGGGATGTTTTAGATGTAGATTAAATATGAAAATTGGTCTGAAGATCCAGGATCCAGACTATCCAGTTTTGGTTTCATTTGACATATAGTCGGTGTATTAGTTTCTGATGGCTTCTGTAACAAAGTACATCCCACAAATAATGGCTGAAAATAACACAGATTCATTATGTAATAGTTCTGGAGGTCAGAACTCTAACATGGATCAGCGGGGCTGTGTTCCTTCCGGAAGCTCTAGGGGAGAACCATTTCCTTGCCTTTTCTAGCTTCAAGGGGCTGCCCTTATTTCTTGGCTTGTAGCTCCGTGGCATTCCTACCTCTGCTTCCATGGTCAAATCTCCTTTTCTGACTGTTACCTTCCCTGCCTCTCTCTCGCAGGAACCCTCGTCATTACATTATGCCTACCTGGGTAATCCCGAACAATCTTCCCATCTCAATATCTTTGGTTTAATCACATCTGCAAAGTCCCTATTGCAATGCTAGGAATCATACTGTCAAGTTCCATGGATTAGGATGCAGACATTTTTGAGGGGCCATGATTCAGTCTACCATAGTTGATTAGCTTTTAGGTTTATAGATTTATGCAGGAGAGATATTTCTCTCAGGCAAAGGAAACGTAGGTGTCTACACCTCATCTGTGAGGTTCTCTTAAGGGACAATCAGTAATGAGATAGGAATGAGACCAATACTGCCTATGTGGAAAATTTATAGCCATGAAGAACGTTTGTTTATTATTAGGAATAGAAGGATAAAACCCACTCCAGTTACATCTTTATATAGTCACATTTCTCACATTATAAATTCCTTGTGGAGCAAATAACCAAATTAGCTTAGAGTTTGTTTTTGTTTGTATTGCTTTTGCAAATCAGACTGAAAAAAGTGAATTGTCAACTCTGTTTTGCTACTTTTCTCTGGTTGTCTGAAGTTGTTATGATGACATGAACATAAATGAACATATATAGCCTATGATCATTTTTTTGAAAGAATACATAGACTACACCTATTAGCAAAAACTCTTGAAAATTTAAAATGCTATTTTGCTTAAAATATTTTTTACTTTGCCAATTCAGTAGATTCCCTTGCTACTTATGTTTGATATGTGATTTAGTGAACTTTATGTATATTTGAATTCAAGCTGTTTATTGATGATATGAATTTCTCCTTTCCTTTCTGTGTATCGCTTTTTTTTTTTTTATTAGGATTGAGCATCATTAATTCTTTGCAAGGTACTATCCTAAGGAGGACTCCTTTCACAAAGTCTTCCTTTTTTTTTTTTTTTTTTTTTTAGTTTCTATGCCCTATGAGTCAAAGGAGAAAATTGAAAGAAAAAAAAATTTCACTTGTTTTTTTTAAGTTCAGCATATGAATAGAAAGTATCCTGCTATATTCACTTTGCTTATAGATAACTATATGACTGTTTTACTATTTCAAAATAGCATAATTTTATTTCACAAATATTTACTTTTCTTGATAGTTAAGCTATTTCCCAGGGTGTTTTATGATACATAATAAAAAGTCTTCAGGGAAAATTTTTCCACATGTTTCCAAATTGAGGTTAAATTAACATTATATATATTTAAATTCCATGTTTCATTTAATGAATGGTGTCATTAAATGTTCAACATTTCCCTCAAAGCTTGAAATTGTCAAATACACTATTGAGAGTTTTCCTGTGATGTGATTATCTTGTGTTAGAAATACAGAAATAGCATTTTTAAAGAAAAGTGATGAGTTTTGTGAAATAGCTTGTATTTGCCTTAATCAAAATGTGAAATATGCCTCAGTTGATCCTTTTAAATTGTTTCTATGACATTTGGAACAGTGGTCATTAAATTAGATAGTAATAGCCCAATGTATATTTGGATCCTTTCCGTTTTTCAGAAATGAAGAAATTTTGTTGGCTACTTTTCTGCTTTATGGCCTCTAAAGGAACAAATGAGCTCATAAAATGTACATTAAGTGTTCCTCAATTATGTTCCTATTTCCTTCAGCACCCTGGCCTCTTAATAAGCTTTTTCAGGTGTTTCTGGTCTATATTAATTTAATTTCTTCAACATTCCTCATAAACTTTCATCATGATTTAAATGAAATCCTGTTACAACGTACAGTAGAATTATAACCAAGTTCACTTGCCAAGTATAATTCCTTTCTGGAACTTATTTCACCACATTGGAAGAAAAATCATTTTGTTTTTAATGTATTTTTTTTCACTTTTTAAGGAAACAATGGAAGATATACACATGCATTCATATACACAGACACTCATACAAATAAATGATTTATTCGTGAAGTAATAGGTTCCCAAGATTATCTAGTTCAGCCTTCTCATTATATATATATATATATATATATATATATATATATATATATATATATATATATATATATATATATAATCAAGCTAGATAGATATTCATGTGCCTTAAATGAGACAAGGGTGGGTATACACTAGAATTCAGATTTCTTTGTTCCAGGTTACATGCGTTTTCTGGTAAACTATGCTGCCTTTTGACAAAGTGTGCAATGAACAATATAAAGATTATAGCCTGATAGCACATAATGCACCTTGGCCAGAGGCTCCATTAACTCTATTTAGTTTAGAAGTTGACACTTCATCAAGCTCTTTACACAAGCTCAAGAGTTGTCACTGGGACCTGTCACTTGTCTGATACATTGGCAGTATATGCCTCTTTCAGTATGAGTCCAGACAGAGTGTGATTTTTAATTTTATGTATGTATGTATGTGTGTATATATATATATATATATATATATATATATATATATATATATATATATATATATATATGATTTTATTTATCATTGCTAGATGAGGAAGAGGTAATCAATACAGTGATAAAAATATATCAAATGGATTATGATTATATTCCCATTTCTTGACTTTGTTCAATTTTCTCTGCTTGCTCGTTTGTAGTCTTTAAAGGTATGAACATGTCAAAACTCAAATCAAGTATTTTGTTTTCTTGAGACTGTCTTCTACCAATATTAATGTTTTGTTTTTACCAGTTTCTTTTTACCTTTTGCCTTCCTGAAGGGTTTTTTTTTCTCTTTATTTTGGAATGTTTTTCTTGCTTTATAATACATTTAATTGTGTGTTTTATAATAATATTCCCTTTTAGTTTCTAGCTTTATCCTATGCACATGAGCATGAAGCTGAAGTTTTAATATTTTTAAATTTCTTTCAATGGCAAAAAACAAAACAAACCAAAAAAACCCTTACTTTCTAAGTTAATCAATAGTTACTAATTTATTATTAGTAGAATCAGGACTATTAAAATAGCATAAGGTTGGTGGTGTGGTATAGTACTGGATTTTAGGCAGAAGTGGGGTATAAATCTCAGGTCTGCTGCATTTATGGCAATGTGATGTTTAGAATGTGACTTAGCTGCTTGTAATTTAAAATGTTTCCTCTGTATAATGAGGACAATAATAACACCTGTCATAAAAAAGCATTGCGGGCATTAATTAGAGAATCCTTAACAAAGATTCTAGCATGGTGTCCTCATCATAGAGTGGCTATTATTTTTCATTCATTTAAAAAATATTAAGCAATTTGCAAGGACGTCTAAGATTTCAGCTGTGGTCAACATGCTTAAAGGTTCAAGCTGAGTGGAAGATTTAAAGAACATTTTTTATCCCTTCTCTTCCCAACAAACCTTCAAAATCATTCATTTTCAGAAAATGTCATCATTTTCTCAAAGGGAATAAATCACCCATTTAATTTCCATGTATCTTGCTACTTCTCAAAGAGGTTCTACATAGATTGTGAGGAGATGCTAAATGTGTATTTGCGAGGTTGTGAAATCTTAGGAAAAAAAACAAGTGAAGGACTTCCTATCTTTTTGTATCCTGATTTTAAATATTTCAAAGTAATGTCACCTGTATATGTTGTTTATTTATTTGTGAATCCGTTGAGTATCTACTTTCCCTCCTTATGCAAGTTGCATGAGGAGAGGAATGTTGTAGAATTTATTCACCAAAATACCTTAGTGCTTAGTAGGAACATGCCTATTATTGTAGAAGTGCAAGTGGTATATACTGGATGGAGGGATGGAGGATGGATGAATGAATTTAAAGTAGGAAATAATCCTCTACAGACAGGTTAAAACTACTTTAAAAGCATTAATATTTCTGGAATAATACAGATAGAAAAGATTTCCTAAATCCAAAACAATTATTGAGATTTTATTGTTAGCACATTGTTAATTATTTGCTTATATATCTTTCTGGAATAAAAATTATAATGTTTATTAAATATAAGTAGAGAATTTAGCCCAAATTTGTTAGCACTCAGTAAATGTTAAGTATTATTAGTCATTAATTAGTTTGTTTATAAACATGCTTAAAATCCTTCCTTCAAACCTTGAAATAAATGTTTAAAAATTATTTGTCCAAATTTTGTCACAAAAATAATTGAGAGAAAATATTTTTTTTATTGTAACAAGAAAATCATATAAGAACCTATGTCAAATTTTGTGTCTAATACTTAAGACCATAGAAACCGTTCCTTTTAAAATATAGCAGAAGATAATTCAGCTCTATGATTACTAATAAATATGATACGTCATTTCTCATTTGAAAGCACAACATTATTAGAGAATTTTTATGAAAACATCCATCACTAATGATGAATTTAGATGCATCTGAAATGAGTTAAAATTACTGTAAAGTTACTATCTTGGTTAAAATGAATGTAGTGTTTCACTTATGGTCTTGCTGCAAATGAGCTGCCAATACTCACTGTGAGCTTGAACATGATACCTTTCAAAGGGTCAAGTATGCAACACAACAAAAATCAAACTGAAGTAATTAATAATACTTTTAAAAATGTTAAAAGGAGTAATCGCCATCTGTTCTCATCAGGAGTGTTACTGTACACAAAATGCAGCTTATTATAACATAGTAACAGCTGGCAATAAAGCAGTGACTTCTTTGATTATATTTTTTAAATAAATATTAACTGGACATAATGATTTAAATTTAGCAGCAACTGAAATTGAAATTGTACAACTGATAAATCGGTTGAAATCATGAACTGGGGCACAGATTTCCAGTTTTGTTTGGAATTATTTTACAGTTTTCATGTATGTGATGATTTAGTTGAAAGTTTCAAACCAAATTTTAAATAGATTCATTTTCAAAATAAAACATTATTCAATTTGAAATCTTTAGTGGAGTGGGTGTATGTTTGAGTTACAAATAATGCTATGCACATTTCAAATATTCTCAATAATATTTAAAGATAAAAACTATCAATTTTTAGATTCACCGAAGATATTTTTGTTGGGATTTATATTTTTGTCTTGTATAATGAATGGAAGAATGTGAGGGCTCCATTGAAAATGCATTTCCTATATTAAAGTGAAATAAATTATCCTACCTTTATGTGCTGGGGAATTACTTTGCAGGTTAATTTTAAGTATGATAGAATATAATATTCTTTAGTGACCTTGCTAAAATAACTAAAATTTGAACATTATTTTAAAGTGAAAACATCATGTAATCATTTGAAATATTAAATCTACTGACATATGTATAGTCATTCTCATTGAGAAAGAGGTCTATTGTTCCTTTTATGACATTCTCATTAACTTGTAGATGACGTGCTTATATAATAACTAATATGTAACACGATTCTCAGCTTTCACAGATGTAATTTACAGAAGAGCAAAAGATAAGCCACTACTTAATGTCATACTGAAATGAATCATCATTGATAACTGCACTTCTTTCTCCCTCTGCCTCACTCTTTATCTTTTCTCTTCCTAATGTACTTGTGGGTGATGAGTAGTTTGAAATGAATTTCCTTCTAACAATACTACAAACTATTTCACTCCTGTCATCCTTACAAACTAGACTCAGACTGAAGGAATTGACGAAATTGCACTAAAACTCCCTTCTCAGGCAGAATTTCAGTGTTTGGAGAGTGCCTGTTTGCTGCCATTAGCAGGACAGTGATTTGGGAAGATGGGTCAGGGGAGAATAAAGGCCCTACTGTGTGGTGTTGCAGCATATACATTCACTATAAGTTCCTCATCTCGTCGCAAAAGCTGGAAAAGAAGGTGAAATATATGCAATGCTTAGCAGAGTAGTAAACAATAAATGGTAACTGTCATAGCATTAATACTTAGTGATATTTTAATTACTCTTTTGAATATTGAATCTGTCTTAACTACTCAACTACCTTGATTCGCCCTGGTGAACTATGCCAGTTGTCTTACCAGATGAAGATGCAGAATCTAGAAACTTTACAGAGTGGCACGTATTGTAATAATGGGTATGACTATCAGATGTATCTCGCTTACTGTTTTGCTTACACGGTTTCATTCATCCATTCATAAGCTTTTATTGGAATAGGAGGTGTCATCAACAAATATAATGAATGTTTAAATTTAAAAAAATGTGTTACATTAAAAGACACATTGCCATTAATCCCCTCAAAATACTCCTCCCTTACTTTGAATACACTCACCCCATTGTTCTTGACACTTTCTGAAGCAGTTCTGGAAGCCCTCTTTAGTGAGTGTCTACTTCATCCTCCATCACGACAATACTACGTGTCACACATCACCTCTGGTACGGCAGTTTCTGTCAAATGGAAACATTAGGGTGTGTCCTCATCCACCTTAGTCACAGGATCTGGCACCATGCGGTTTCTATCTCTTCCCCAAGTCAAAATGACCATGAAAAGAAAACGTTTTGAATTGATTCAATAAATCGAGGCAGCCACGACAGCACAACTAAAGACACTCACGAAAGAGGACTTCCAGAACTGCCCTGAAAGTGGCAAGAACAATGAGATAAGTGTGTTCAAAGAGAGGGGGGTTGATGGCAATATGTGTCTTTTATTGTAATGATTTTTTATTTAAACATTCACCGTAGCTTTTGATCACACTTTGTACAGTTCTATATGACATGGATACCAGTATAAATAAGAAAACATCCTTGTCTGAAATAAGCTTTGAATCTACCATACACATATTCATTACAACCATGATAATGGTTTTAAAGCCCCATGATAAGGGCTTTAAAATTCAGTATGTCATGGCAGTATGGGAACTCAGAAGAGGGGTGCTGTATTGCCTGGAGAGGTCAGTCAAGTCCATTTGGATTCTCATGAGCATGGAGTAGAGTTTCAGCATTTAATTGTAGGGATGAGATTTATCGCTGAGTAAGCAGTAGGGGTAGAGACAGGATGAACTATTATATTCAGAGATTCGAGTGACTGGAGAGTGAGTGAAAAAGCAAATGTATTTTCTTTTCCTTCTTTTAAATATTTCCTTTTTAACTCCATTTATTCTTACTTTCTTCCTATGTAAATGGTCTGTAACAAATCCTGCCCAGACTTTGGAATTGTCAACAGATTGCATGCTGGGAAAACTGGAATGTCTGACATTGAATGGTGGTGCTACATTCTCTTTGGTCTTACATTCTCTTTGTCAGTTTTCCACTACTGAAAGATGAGAATGCTAACTTGCTCTCAGGGATATAGCAAATATTAATAAAATGATATAAGTAATGTGGGGAAAATATTTATTATGTTTAAAATTTGAAAGAAGAGAATTGCCTCTTCGTACTGCTTTTATAAGTGACCTTCAGCTATTTAATTTATTCATAGATTTCCTTGGTGCAGAGTTTATTGAGGTGAGCACTGACTTCTAAAGGTGCAATTTTTTAGTAATGGCAAAGATACAAATGATAATCCTGTCAGTGATTCGGAGAGAAAAAGTGGATACCTTGAGACAAGGTAATTGTAAAACTCTCGTGCTTGCAAAGAAAAATATTGGCATAATGCATGGCAGCAGAGAGTTTAATTTCAAACTCTCTTTATAGATCTTGACTTTTCTACTGGGTGTATGTACAGTAGCTTTGTGATTGTTTGGAGTCATTGTGGGCCTGATTGCCTTCTGCTTTTGTCCCCCATGGATTCAATCCAATGCTTTGAAGTCATTTGGAGATCCACAGGCATATGTCATGTTTGTAGCATCGATCACAATGCTGAATTGATTCTTTTTATCTTAGAAAAAATATGCAAAAGATTCAAGCAAAGAAATAAGATTTATTGGTTTATAAAGGAGCTTAGACAAAGAGCTTCAACATGCATAGCATGATAGTATACTTCCAAAAGGTAAAAACAAGTAAATTATTTAGGGAAAAATTATTGTCCATGTTCTGCGATATAAACATATTCTAGTGGTGCTTACTTTTCTGTTTGTTTGTTTTATTTTTTGTTGTTTTTCAATAGAAAACGTAGACTACAAAATGTTTGATGGAAAAGATGAATGATTCAGAGCTTCAAATACTGTACTTTAGAGCAGAGATTTGCAAACTCTGGCCATAGGCCAAATGTGAACACTGCTTGTTTTTGTATGACCTGCAAACTAAATAGTTTTCACATGTGTAAATGGTTTGAAAAATAATATTTTGTGACCTGTGAAAATTATGTGAAATTTTCACTTTAGTGTTCATTAGTTAACCTTTTTGTGAAACAGATTCACATTCATTTTTATTCGCATATGGTCCATGACTGTGTTTGTGCTACAGCATTGATGTGATAGAGACAATCTAGGCAGGAAGTCCCAAAATATCTACTATGAGGTCTTTTATAGAAAACGTTCACCAACCCCTGCTTCAGAATAAAGGAACTATATTCAGTGATATTCAAAATGGTGCCAGAGAATTAACAGTTGAAAGAATTTTATGCAACTTCATCAGATAAGTTTCGGTTAAAGAGCAAGGGATAAAGGTATCTGAAAGCAAACAAGGAGGAAAAGATAATTTTCTTTTGCTTCTTCATTATTAAAGCATGAGTAATTGTTTGAGTGTAAAAGTTGGTAGTTTATAGTTTATAGAAACAGTTGCATGTGAGTGGGCAAGCCCGGCATGTGGATTTACCAAAGGATGAACAATCCAATTCGGTACAAGGAGAAATAAGCCACGGCTAGCAGATGGCAAGAATTACCAGCAGTGAGAAGTGCTGGGTAGAGCCTATGTATCATCTCTTCCCCACTGTTATTATCCAAAGAGTCAAGTATAATATACTTCAGAAATCAGAGTTGCAATTCACAACTCTGAAGTAGGTGTTACATCCTTTATAAAACAGATAATAAAGATAAAACAGCTTAACCTTTGAATAACAGAACTAAATCTTACGAGAATAGATACACTTTATCCTAAACTGAATTATAATGCATTCGCCATAGTGGGAAATGTAGTTCTCAACACTGAATACAAAGCTGAAAGCAAAAGTTCCAAAGAAAACCTTTGGACACTTATAACCTCCCGGCAGGGTCTGCTGAATAAATAATCTCAAGTGGCTGAGAGTACACATAAATCAATAAGAATGGGATTCTTACTGAATTTACCTATTAGATTCAGAATAATACATTACGCTATTTAAATGAGGGGGGAAACTATTGTATTTAATTTCTGTATTAGAGCCTTTTGCTTTCTGAGAAAACCAAATTATTTTTTTCCTAAGGTTTTCTTCCATGCTAAAAAAAAACAAAACAAAACAAAAAAAAAACATAGTTTATTCTTTTATAGAAAGTTTTTTAGATTCTTATTCTCTGAAACATGTTTCTTTTGAAGGAATATATTTATAAGTTCCATCTTATTTTTGACAAGCCCCTTGCTCCCCTCAAAATAAGGCAGGGAAGGTTTGATATAAATGATCCTCTCAGTTTACTTTAAATCTCTCAGTTCTTCCTAGAAAGTGGAGCCCTACGTTTTTTTGCAATCTCTCCATCAGTGTTTATTTTCAGGAGCTACTTGCAAATATTGTTCTCTGATTGTTGATGATCCAGTATAGTTTTTAATGTGTCAGAATATCTCTCTTTTCACACCCATGCTCTTCTAAGTGAAATAATATATTTTATTGAAGTGTGATAATCATTATGTACCACCACTGCAGTGGGAAATGGCCGAAGTGAGACTTCCATGCTTTAATTTCTAGTCCTGGAAACCTAGTGCCTTCATGTTCATAATCTGGGACTCTCAAGACAACCATCCACCTTCTTGTTGCTTAAGATCATTTTCATTCTTCTCTTTCTTAATTGAAGTAACATCGGGTGATGACATTACATAAGTTTCAGGTGTACACTATTATGATATGGTGTCTGCACACACTGACTGTAGTGTGCTCACCACCCAAAGTATATTTTTCTATCCATCACCATACATTTGACACACTTTACCCATTTTACCCTTTTCCCACCTCCTTCCACATGAGTGAAATCATGTTTTTTTGTCTTTTTTCATCTGATGTATTTCACTTAGCATAACACCCCCAAAATCCATGCATGATGTCACAAATAACAATTTATATATATTTATGATAATACACCACATCTTTATCCATTCACTCGTTGATGGACACTTAGGTTGTTACATATCTTGGCTATTGCAAGTAACTGAGCGATGAACATAGGGGTGCATATATGTTTTTGAAATAGTATTTTTATATTTTCATATGAATACCCAGAAGTAGAATTTCTGGGTCATATGGTAGTTCTATTCTTAATTTTTGGAGGAACTTCCATACTGTTTTCCATAGTGGCTGCACCAATTTCCATTTCCACCAATGTATGGTTCCCCTTTCTCGACATTCTTTCCAGCACTTGTTATTTCTTGTCTTTTTGATAATAATCATTCTAACAAGTGTGAAGCGATATCTCATTGTGGCTTTGATTTTTATTGCCCTAATAATTAGTAATTTGGAACATCTTTTCATGTGCCCCATTGGACACCTATATGTCTTCCTTGGCAAATTGTCTATTTAGATACTCTGCCCATTTTTAATTGTTTTAGTTGTTGAGTTGTATGTGTGTTTTAATATATTTTGGATATTAACCCCTTGCTGGATATATAATTTGCAAATACCTTCTCCCATTTGGTTGATTACTTTTTCATTTTGCTGATACTTTTCTTTGCTGTGCAAAAGCTTTTTAGTTTGTTGTAGTCCCATTCAGTTATTTTTGTTTCCCTTACCATTGGAGTAAAATCCATGCTTAGTCTCTGTTTATTCTTCTATGCAGTTTATTGTTTCACATCTTACATTCAAGTGTTTACCCATTTTGAGTTAATTTTTGTATATGCTGTCAGATTGCAGTCTAGTGTCATTCATTTACTTGTGGATGTCCTGTCTTCCCAACAACTGTATTAAAGGGATCCTTTCTCCATTGTATGTTCTTGTTCCTTTTGCTGTAAATTAGTTGTCCATCTATATATGGGTTTACTTCTAGGTTCTAAATTCTATTCCATTGGTCTGTTTGTCTGTTTTCTTTGTGCTGATAACACACTGTTTGATTACTATAGCTTTGTAGTATAGTTTGAAATCAAGGAGTACGATACCTCTGGCTTTGTTTTTATTTCTCAAGGATTGCCTGGATATTTTTGGGCCTTTTGTGGTTTCACACAAATTTTAAAATTTTCTTGTGTTGTATTTCTGTGCAAAACGCTGTGGGAATTTTGATAGAGATTGCATTGAAACTGTAGATTGCTTTGTAACATGCACATTTTAACAATTTTAATTCTTCCAATCCATGAGAATGGAATATCTTTCCATTTTTTTCGTTCTGAGAGGGGTCAACAACACAAACAAAGCAAATGAATATGAATATGTACAAAAGTCACATTTTGGCTATTATTTCTTTAAATAAATAGGGCAATATCATTAACAAATTAGATACCAAATTAATATTACTTTAGCTATCACAATTCCATCTTTTCTCTATTGTCCCAAGTCCATGTGTTATATGTTTTTTGTTCGCCTTAAGACAGACATTAAGGTATTGGAATGCAATGACATATCCACCATTTCTGTAGGGGAGGCTTACAGGAGGCAATCTGTTTATAGAGCATTGCTCCATGAACCTAGATTGATGAAGGTTACATATTCAGCATTTGTATTCTGAGATTGACAGCCAGCTTTCAGATGGGGGTATAAAGAGAGTGGATAACAGTCCTTGAGGGATTTTAATGGGCCTGCCTGTAAGTTGCACAAATGACCTCCACACATGCTTTATTGGCCAGAACCTAGTTCATGGCCACATTAAGAGCAAGGGAGGTTGTGTAATGTGTTTAGGTGGAAAAGTAAGCCAGCTTGTGAAAATTTAACCAGTCTGTGTCACGTAAAGGATTCAAAACTGAAAGATGTATATTAACATCATCATTTGAGGCCTGCATTAAATCATGCCTAGAGCTAAAATGATCCTATTCTCTTATTTAATCTAATAAATTATCTTTATTTAATTTATGTCAATGCTATGAGTTGACTTCAGTAAATTTCAGCCACTTGCAACATTAAAAAATTCCTAATACTCATAGCAACATAATATCAGATAAAAATAACAGGCTGTTAATAAATATTGGTAGAACAAATAAATATGTATATCTGCTTATCCCCCATTATATTTTCCTAGGATGTTAAATTAACTGTTTTAAGTCATTATTTTTTTGTTGTTGTTGTGTTGTTTTGTTTTGTTTTTTAACTGCCAGAACCACAATTTTTTAAAATAAGAAAAAGGCACATATTTTGTTAAAATTCAAACTGGATATAGTAATTTTCTTTTATTGATTTTTTATTAGTTTCAGGTGTACAAAACAATGTAATAGACATTTACATCCCTCACAAAGTGATAAGCCCCCTCTCCCAATCTACTGTCCCTCTGAAATGGTATAGAGCTGTTACAGTCCCATTGACTCTATTCTCTATGCTGTACTCCACATCCTGTGACCATGTATATATTAAATTATAGTTGACATTCAGTATTATTCAGTTTCAGCCTCAGGTGCACAGTGCAGTGGTCAGCATCTACACTGTCCCTAAAGCGGTCTCCCTAATAAGACAAATTTCCATTAAATATCCTACAGAATCTTTACAACATTATTGCTTATATCCCCCAAATTGTCTTTTGTATCCCCGTGACAACCTTATTGTTACTAATTTGTGCTTTCTAATCACCTCAGCTTTTCCCTCATCCCCATGCCAATCCTATCTAGCAACCCTCAGTTTTTTTTTCTAGGACTATTTTCTAGGACTGGTTTTTCTAGGACTGTTTTTTCTAGGATTGTTTATTCTAGGACTATTTCTGATTAGTTTGCTCATTTATTCTTTAGATTCCACATATAAGCCAGATCATACGGTATTTGTCTTTCTCAGTCTGATTCATTTCACTTAGCATAATGTTCTATAGGTCCATCTATCTTGTTGCAAATAGTAAGATTCCATTCTTCTTTATGGCCAAGTAATATTCTACTATATAAATTTACCACAGTTTTTCAATTCAGTCTACAGATGGGCATTTCAGTTGTTTCCATGTCTTGGCTATTATGAATAGTGCTGCAATAAACAAATTCAACTCAACACCAAAACAACAGGCAACCAAATTTAAAAATGGCAGAGGACTTAAAAAGACATTTCTCTAAAGAGGACATAGAGATGGCTAACAGAATTATGAAAAATGTTCCACCTCACTAATCATTAGAGAAATGCAAATAAAAACCACAATGAGATGCCACCTCACTCCGGTCAGAATGGCATCATCAGTAAATCAACAAACAACAAGTGTTGGAGCGGATGTGGAGAAAAGGGAACCATCATGCATTGTTGGTGGGATTGCAGATCGGGTCAGCCACTATGGAAATCAGCATGAATTTCCTCAAAAAGTTGGAAATGAAACTACCTTATGACCCATCAATTCCATTCTTAGGTATCTATCCAGAGAAATCCAAAACACTAATTTGAAATATATATGTATACTCCTTTCATTGATTTTTAATCAATTCATAATATTTAGAAAGAAGAGGGAGTGTTATATAACCAGATCCAAAGAAATGTTGAGACTGTGCTAAGGGTCAGCTGCCTACCACTTGAAAAGCTAAAAATTGAGAGACATGGTTGGTGAAAAGAAAACCATTTTTATTCAGAATGCCGGTGTTTTAAGAGGATGGAAGACTCCTTTCCAAACGCCACCTCCCTGTTCCTAGAACGGGGAGAAGATTTTATAGGTACACAAGGTACAAAGGTACAAAAGAAAGGGGGGGGTCGGTCAGACAGGCCCCAGGGCTGACATTGCTACCTGGGGTCTGGTCTGTTTAAAATAATATTATCTCCAGACTCCAGACTCAGACTCAGCCACTGCAGCCTGGGGCTTTATATATATTGCAGGGTCTGGGTGCCTGGGGATTAAGAAATTGCCCTTTCTAGGTTAGTATTTTGTTAATTAAATGGATTAAAGATGTATGGGTAGTCTTGGGAAAGGGAACAAAACACAGTTCTTTCTTTAACCAGTGAGGGGAGAAAAAAAGAGAAAACAGTTGAATATCAGGACAGATCTAACTGCAAACTAACTAGGTTTAATTACAGGTGGCTAGATAGCGGGCTATGCTGTGAGTCAAACCGTAAACTAGCTACATTTAATTATATTACTGATTTACCAAATTTCACCCTTACAGTGTGAATATATTCTGCAAGTGTAGCCTCTTGGGGGACAGGTCCTGGGTGTTGAGCCTCGTTGAGTGACACATTACACAAGTTATTGCACAGATACGTTTAAAACAGGAAGCAAAAATTTCCAATCTGAAGAAATTTTAGTTAGAATCTGGAGAGATAAATATTGAATCTGTGCATTGAAATATTGAAAAAGTGTATTGAATTTGGATGAGAACTGGAGTTTGTACTTGGAAATAGATGTCACTAACTAGAAGCGTAGATATCAGTGGGAAATGGGTCAAGATGTACATCGGGCCTGGTGAGTCAAATAGCCCATAAACAGACGGAAGTGTTGTGGGCTTTATCCTGTGTTGTGTGAGTGCATATGGCTCTCTGCTTACAGAGAAACTCCATGCTTGGCTAGGTTCACTCTTAAAACTCTTGCTTACAAAGAAACTCCATGCTTGGCTAGGTTCACTCTTAAAAACTTGAGTAGTCATTGAGAATCTGTGTGCTGAGGAAAATAAAGTGTAGTGGTTTGATATTCCAGGTGTTTTTCAGGGATATAGTGATTTGTAATTGAGTCTGTGACTTACATCATGCAGAGGTAATTAGGGTAGTGGTATCCTAGTTAACTTAAGTCAAGTCTTGCAATTCATGGTAAAACTGTTAGCAGTAGAAGTTTAGGTATCTTATTTATGTTATTCTCTCCAAGTGCTCAGAAACACAAGATAATCAGTTCTTAGCTTCTCATCTACATGCTGTAATGACTGATGAGGACCTATTATTTCAGTTGTATTGAAGTGCAGGCAATGGCCTTTCAATCTTCTCATATACTTTGCTATTTGTACTCCCAGATGTAAAGTATAAATAAAATTAACTACCATTTTTTTTTTCTTTCTCAATGGAGGAAGAAAATTGCATGAAAGGGTTGTATAAGTAGTCAGCAAAATTATTCTTAATATGCCTAACTTGTATGGTTTCTTTTCAAGGCACTAAAAACTGAAAATCCTTCTTTTCTTTCATTGGCAAGGACTGTCAATTACTCTTCTGCATTCATCAATTCTCACTTGAATGTTATTGATAAAGTATTCTTAATATTCTATAATATAAGAAAAACAGTGATTTGAGAATTAGAAAGAGAAGGTAATTACTTTATCTTTTTTTAAAAGATAGAGATTCTAGATAATTAATAATGGAAATAAAATTTTACTCACTTGAACATTAAGCATAAGATAATTAGGAAAACAACTACAGAGGTAAGTGAAATAACAATGTCCCCTTACTTCTTGTTTTTCTTTCATATTTCAAGTACCCATCTTTTCACACTAACCATTTCAATAGGCTGTCAAATTACAAGTTACAACCAGACCTATAAACTTCTTAACATATATTCTATACCTAAGATAATTTTGTGCTCAGTCCTTAAATTATCATTTCAATTGCAATGCAAATGTACACTTCGATTTGATTTTATTTAAATACATTGCCTTTCTTTGCCTACTGCATTGTAATGGTGTCACTCTCTTCTGTTTGCATTCTGCTATATTCAGAAACAAATATTTGGAATTATAGTGAATGAGAAATTGTGCTTTGGCCCATAGAAGCTGGCTTCTTTTAATATTCTTTTCCCACTGTTAAACTGTAAATGATGTCATCATTTCTGTGTCTGTCATTTATATTTTGTTCATTACATGTAAGCAATTCTAACTATAATGTACTTTTTTGTATTAAAGAGGTTCCATGGTTGTTTGATAGTTACACATGTCAACATTTCCACACTTTTGATTTTTACATTTTCTGTCATTGGAAGGAGGTGAATATATTTTCTGCAAATTTCCTATTTTATACTGTAGGAGCAGAACATTTTTTTTCCTTCTTCCTTCTAGGTTTCTTGGCAAGTCTAATAATTAAATTGATATAAAGCAGATTATTAGGAGAAAAACAAATTTATTTACATATACAGGGGAGCCCCATAAAAATAGGAGACCCAAAAGGCAGCCAAGTAATTGAAGCTTATATAATATCTTGAGCTAAGGAAAGGTATACGGTTCTGGGGATACAAAGGAGAGGAAGGCATTTTACAGGAAAGAAATGTTTGGAAAACAAAGGCTGCGCTGTTGTCTGGATAGTTTTCTTAGGTGAAAAGGTATCTCTGGTAATAACTCTCTCCCTGGTAATAGGACTCTTTCCAAAGTACATTTAGGCAGTTGAGGGGCTGATAAAGCACTTTTCCTGAATCTGCTGAGTTGTGATTGCCTTCAGCTCAAAATAATTCTTATGCCAAAGAGACATAATTTGGGGTAGCCAAATCTACTTCCTTTCAGTGACATATTTAATTTTGTCAAGCTGTCTAGTTCAACTCTCCCTCTGCCCCTCTGAAAAATGCTAAGTACCATCTAAACAATCAAGATTCAAGGGGTGAAGGGTATGGAAATTATAATAGCTTCATTTCCTACATGGATTTTGACATTGAGAAGAATATACATTTTCTTACTTTTGTGAAAATCGTTTTATTTCCTGCATGATACAACTTTTCTTTTAATCCAAAATTTGGAAACCAAGAAGAGTATGTATAATGGCTATAATCTCCTGGAAATGGCGACATACGGTCCCACTCTAACTCCGGACAGGACATGTTTCTTTTTCCTCTCTACCACACAGATACTTGACGTTTCTAAGTCTGAGTTATTTCAAGCAATGAAATAAAATTGTATATTAGCCTCATTATCAGAGAAGACAGTAGCATTTTACATTTAATTGCATATAAGAACCAGTGGTATGGATGATATTGTGTGCTTTTGTTATTTAAGGATATTCATTGAAAAATTCTCAACATAGAAAGCACTGTGTGGAGGTTTTACTGGAAAATATAGAAGATTCTTGACACCAGAATTCTTATATTTAATACTAATTTTATTAATATACGCATATATTCTTTTATGCCTAACCCTAACTGCAGAATGTTTAAAGGCCAATCACTGAATTCTAGAGAATAGCTTGTTGTTGAATGTTGTCTGACATAAACCCTACTTTTTGATTTTGCTGTAATAATCAAGTCACTTAATATCTTCTACTAGTTCTCTATCGATCAAATAAAAATAACAGCATTTGTCACCTATCTAGTGTAGGCAATTTTAAATTATTATTTATTGAGTATTTTAAACTACTGCCTTAATACGTGTACACTAACAGATAATGGTATGTGAGAAAGAAAAAAAAAACCTTCAGGGATGACCTCATCTGGTGTACGGTGTTGACATCTACACTAACTCAGATAATGTCTGATGGCTTTTTCCTCGAAACCATAGTTAATATGTTTCTCCAACCCACTGCTTCTAACAACTTTCTTTCCTTTTCAAGGAAAACCATTAGTATGCTTAAGAGGCACTTCATCATTATCCCTTCTATTCTTTGTGAATAGTCGATAGGAATATATTTCAGGGCTACTAAAGCTATATCCATTTCCCACTTTCCTCTTAAATTGTTTCTCACAGTTAAAAACAAGGAAATAAGCTGGCTAAGTGCTTGGTTCACATGTACTCAGTCAAAAATGAAATTTTACCTCTTTACTATTCAGGTTAGGTAGGGTTCAGAGTCATGACAGCCAGAGTTAAAGATTATTGAGAAAATACAATTATACATTATGTATACAATGTGACTTTTTATGTGCATTATCCATACATTATATTAGTGAAAATTTTACCATAAAAATTCCCTTTTAGTTAATTCCCTTATATAACATAATGCAAGGATTACACCAGAAAAATACACACACATGCAGTATTTTATACTATATAAGAATACTTTCAAATATACAAGTAATATTGTATCAGTATTTAGAGCAGATGCTATTCGATGACACTACAACATGGGGACATTCACTTAAAAACCCAAACACTATGCTTTAGCTGTGCTGAGGTATGAATGTGTGCACACCTAAAACAATCAATAGTACATGTGACTTCATTAAATATTTATTGAGTAGGCTGATCACTGTGCTCAGAATTGAGTGTACAAAGATCAATGGAAAGCAATTCTTGCTCTCAGGGAGTAACCACCATATCAATAACATGATAGAACAAAGTACTAAGTGATGTAGGAGAGGTACTGAGGCACACAGGATCCAGGAGAAGAATCACAGAAATGATGACACATGAGATGAATTTTGAAGAATGGGCAGGTTGTATTTATAATAGAAGACACAGTATGCTCCAGAGATAGTAAGATGCTCAGTTTAATTTGAGGGGAAAGCTATGAGAGAAATAGGGAGAGATTATAGTAAATAATAAAGCTGGAAAAGGTGAAATGATGCCAGATTTCAAGGAACCTGAATGCCATAAGAAATTTGGATTTCAGCCTTCAGAAAATGAGGGGGCCTCCAAGGAGTGCATATATGGTGCAGATCAGTGATTCTCTGGAGGGTTTGGGGAGGGAAAGGACAATTTTGCCTCCCAGTAGTCATTTGATAATGTCTAGAGATATTTCTAGTTGTCAAAACTGGGGAGTCCTAATTGCTGTCTAGTGAGTAGAGGGCTGAGATGTTGTTTAGGGTCCTACAATACACAGGACAACCTCCACAACAAAGTATCGGATGGTCCAAAATATCAATAGAGCTTCTGTTGAGAATCCCTGATGTGGCCTATGGGCGATTAGAAAGGGAAGTCTATGGTGGCCTGCCCACTCGCTGTAGTGCAGGCAGAAAACAATGAAAATGAGAACTGAGAGACTAAAAAGTACTTTAGACGGGCTATAATAGAAAAATACTTAAAAAGAATAATCTATGCAGCTTAGTAATGTATTGAACATAGTGTTGGAGATGAAAAGAACACCCCAAAATAACTCTGACGTTTTCAAACTTGGGTGGCTGTGGGGATGACTGTAGATCTAATCAAGTTGGGAGGCTGCATGAATTTAATTTATATGTTGATCTTTGGGTCTCTGTGGTTCATCAGATGGAGGTTTATCATAGGCACTTACCGACTTAAGACTCAGGAAAGCAGTTTATTTGGTCAAACATCAGACACTTACTGAGTGGTTTAAGCCAGGCATATGGAATCATATAACAATAAATAAGACATAATAGGTGCCCTCATTGAACTCATAGCACTTTTCAGTCTTAAAGATAGGTCAGTGAAGCTTATTGGTGGTATCAGTCATTTTGTCATAAGAAATTAATGACAAGGTCCTAAAAATAATATTAATATGAGATGACAGTGGTACAGTGAAACAGATATTCTCATATACTTCTGATGGGAGTATTACCTAGTAAAACATTTTCAAATAATTTGTTAATGTGTTTAGGATCTTCATATTTTTCGGCCAAGTCATTCAAATTCTAGGAAATAATCAGAGATGAATTAAAACTTTTATGGAAAATTATATTTATCACAGCATTGTTCATAAAAGTGAATAGTTTCAAGCAATATATATACCCCTAAATTGATGTAGTATTATGAAGTTACACATTGTAATTTCAAAGAAGCTAACTCAAACCAGACATCAGACTTTAGATTCAGTGTAGAAGAATCTCCGATAGCATGAGAAAATACACATGATTTAAAGTTAAATTTAAAAAAATGTCACATTACTCTATTTATTTATGAATGACCTATAGAGATACATATACATTTAAAGGTAAAATATTTTTAAAGTGATTATCTTAAGGTTATATGATTGAAAAATGATGTGGATATTCCTGTTTTTCTCTGTTGTATGAAAGATGATGAGGGTAAAAGAGCTATAACTGGGGATGGAATATGAAAGCCTTGTATAAAAAGGTGTGTTGTTTGAAGTACATCCTGAAGGCAAGCAGAAAACATTGGAAGCATGTATATGGAGGGATAATATCACACACACACACACACACACACACACACACACACTTTAGTTTTAGAGTTAACTCCAATACATATGGTTCTATGTATTCTATGTATACAGGATATAAAACAGAATTTCACTCAAAACATGAAGAGAGTTTGTTTCCTGTTTGTGTGATTTATCATCAAATAGTTTGCATTGACAGTTCACTTGTATTATGTCTTCTGGGTAGCAGCTGTGGCTGTGGTTTGCAAGGGCAACTTATGTTCATATTTCTGCCTCTTCACCTTAGAAGCTATACTCTATATTTGTTGCCATTGAATGATGGCCACTTAGATTACTGCATGCTACATGATGCCGCCATCTCCTAGCAGTAAATAGCATACGCTGTCTTGTTTAAAGTTGTATTTCAACATTATGTTTCCCTTCCACAAGTTAGATGAGCTTACTTTTGTTCTTAACATTACAGCCCTTGAGTTACAAGAGTTTTAGAAGTATAATAATTTTAATGATGATGATGAAGAACTTGGTGATGATAATGAGAGTGATAAATCAAGAATTCCTTAGGTTCTCTGCCCATACTAAATGGTGGGCATGATGCTATTTGGATGACTTTAGTTAGCACCTGCTTAATTAATTAAAGTAAGAGCTAGATTAAGAATATATTTTAAAGGAAAATTAGAACACATCTGGCTTTCAAATTCTGGCTTTTCTTTAGTCATCAGCCTTACCTCTAAGCTGCTTCGTTATCATTAAAGGTTTTCACTAACTTTACAATGGAAAGATATGTTTTATCAAAAACATACAAAAAGAAAATAATGTTTTATTTCAACAAGAACACTTATTTTTTATTCACTAATTGTGAATTCAACTGTTACGTTATATGCTATATCATGTTATACACTATGACTAGAATTGTCAATTATGTGCTAAATGCTTGTTTAACAATTATAGTATCCAGTATTTTTAATTTTTAATTTGTGCATTTTAATGAGTTACCTAAATGGAATGTATATATTCTAGTGGTGTTATTTTTTTTATGTGCAGTAGTTAGCCAAGCGTGCTTAATCTTTTTTTATACCTACATGAAATGTTATTGTCTACTATAAGCAGCCCATGTTTCCCAAAAAATAAATAAGTAAGCAAATAAATAAATAAATGTAATTGTTACCTAGCTCAAAATTGTAAGGTGAACAAAAATAATCACACGTAGGTTTCCATTTGGCTTGTTTGCATTTTTAAGAAAATTCAGTTATACAGAATTGATTCACAATTTCATCAAGAGATTTATCTTTCCATTTCTGTCAATCTGTTTTTAATAATATATTGAACAGTCATGAACCCTCCACCCAGCTAAGTAACTTCCATTTACCTATATGTTCTTTATTTTTATCACCTCTATTTCATTTATCAATTTGTTATAAGTATTTTATCAGTATTTTATAGCAGCAATACATTTAATATTTTACATAATTGCCATTAAATTTGATTTCAAAGATTTCCATATTTCTGAAAGAGGAAATTCAAAGCATAGATATTGATAATTACTAACAGAAAAATAGCAGTGATTAAAAACACTAGAAATTATTTTGTTTGATTTTTGGTAAGTCTCAACTTTTTGGTTCCAAGAGAGAAGTACAAGTAATTAAAATTACTGAATCAATTTTATTTTCATGACACGTAATATGATTTAATTCTGGTGTTTAACATATAAGGGTCCTACAAATTATTTAGCTACAGATTGTTTTGTGTAGGCAGGTCATGCTTTTATAAATCTGTGAATTACTCTGACAATTATTTTAGAATTATGAGTTTCATGAGTCTCTAACTTTACCATTTGTGTATATGTAATTATTCTCCTAATATGTTAATTGTTTCCTCTGAGACCTTGTATGTATAACATACTCAAATTAACATTTGTGTGAATGATTTAAATTGTTATACTATTTTTAATAATAGAACTCTCAAACAATGTGTCAACTATTATAAACTTTTGTATTCAAAATTGAAAAACAAATATTGAAAATAATAAATCAACACATTTTTACTAAAATTTCACTTTAAGATTGGTGGTAGAATAAGGATAAAATAATAAGGTATCACAGATGGCATCCGAGGAGTTTCATGTTTAAAGACCTTTCTTTAAAATTTATAGATATGTAACTAAGTTTGAAAAAAGGTGTGATGACTTGTTCAAGATCACATAACTTATTAGCAAGACATCAAGGGTGGGACACATGGGATCCTGTAGTTCAATAAAGTCATAAAATATTTAAGTTGGGTAAGGATTTCAGGAATCTGCTGTCTTGGTCTAAAGGACTAAGTAATTTTTGTCGTCTAAATTCCTTACTTTTACTTCCTAGGGTAAAGATTAGTGATGTGTAGAAAAGAACAAAGATACTAAATCAGATCTCAGTTTGAATATCAGCACTGGCACTTACCCCATGCTCTTTAACAAGTTCCTGAATATTTCATATCAGAGTTTTTTTTTAATTTTTATTTTTCACCAGTAAAACAGGTTTTGTGTCTCAGAGTCAGTAAAAGTTATTACCTGAAGATATTGTCTAGAACTTAGCAATTTTTCAATACATGTTAATTTTCTTTCTTTTCTCAATATGGTGTTTACAAGCAGATAGTCTTGCCTTTCCAACTGTGGACTTGACGCAACACTCAAATGTAGGTGGAAGACAAAATGAAAAGAATTTGGACTAAAGTAAAGGCATAATTCAATTTCCCCCAAAAATACATGCTAAGGAAATAAGGGGGAGCCTTCTAATATCACAAAAACTCAGAAGATGTAGTGAGTTTTATAAATGAACAAAAACAACAATGGAGTTAGAAAGATGAGGGGGTGGAAAAGGGTCAATTAAAGAACAGCAAATATCTGGGTCATAATCTATTTCACTTGCGTAATTCTAAACTCTGCAATTCTTATACAAAAAGCATTATGATTGGTAACTGAATGTTTTTTTTTGGAAGCAAGGTACTTTGTTTACATGACAAAAATAGTTATTTATAAGCAGTTAAAGTGATAAACAGGATCTGAGAGTCCGTGTATTTTATTATACATTTTCCCAATTTTGAAGTAACAGTACATTCTATGCCGAAAAATATGAGAACATAACATTTATAATACTGGTAGAATAGAAACATCTGTGATTTTTTTTTTTTTTTATTTCAGTTGAGGCCATTCCACAGGGTATTTTGAAGTATCCACAAAGTAGTGGTCTCTGAAATCTTCCCTTAACACCAATAGGACAGCTGACTGTAACGTCCAATCCTGAACATTGCCTGAAATGGATGTGTAACTAAGAGTGCCTATGCTCTATCCAACAGTAAATGGGAACTTGGTCCTGGAACTGCCTTTAGTTAAAAGGATTTTTACAATAAATATTAATGTTAAAATTAAGAAATACAAGGATGTTATAGTTCAGTGCTGAACATAGATTGAAAAGGTTATGCTGGAAATTGACGAACAGTAAGAAATGTACTAAAAAATCCGTGATCTTAACTTTACTACTGACTGTTTCAAAATCATATTATGTCAAGATATCAGATATATATATATATATATATATATATATATATATATATATATATATATATATATATATATTTAGGTAGCCTCTAATGATTGTTCTACTCCAGACTCTTACTCATTTCTTTCAAACAAATAAAGAGAAAAACGTCTTTGGCATCTGAAGTTTCCCAAGAGTAGAAGCGTTAGACTTTTTTTGAAAGTTTCATTTCTTTCTATTTTTTTTCAAAATTTCATTAGACAAATTATTGAATATTTTAATTAAATTTTATTGGGGAGACAATAGTCAACAAAACTACATAGGTTTCAAGTGTATAATTCTATAATACATCATCTATATATTTCATTGTGTGTTCACCAGAGTCAGTTCTACTTCCATCATCGTATATTTGACTCCCTTGACCCTCTTCTACCATCCTCCTCCCCCCCTTACCCTCTGGTAACCACTAAACTGTTGTCTGTGTCTGTGAGTTTTTGTTTATTTATTTGTCTTGTTGCATTTTGCTTTTAGTTTTATATCCCACATATGAATAGAGACATATTGTTCTTGACTTTATCTGGCAGACTTCACATAGCATAATAATCTCAAGATCCATCCATGTTGTTGCAAATGCCGCTATTTCATCTTGTGGCAGAGTAGTATCCAGTTGTGTATATATGCCACATCTTCTTTATCCAATCATCTAACAAAGGACACTTTGATTATTACCATGTCTTGGCCACAGTAAATAGTGCTGCAGTGAACATTGGAGTACATATATCTTTATGGATAAATCTTTTCAGATATGTTGGGTAGATTCCCAGGAGAGGGATTGATGGATCATACGGAAATTCTGTTCTTAATTTTTTGAGGAACCTCCATCCTTTTTTCCATAGCAGCTATATCAATTTACATCCCCACCAATAGTGTATGAGGATTCCTTTTTCTCCACAACCTCTACAACACTTATTATTTGTTGTATTGATGATAGCCATTCTAATAGGTGTGAGGGGATATTTCATTGTGGTTTTGATTTTCATTTCCTTAACAGCTCGTGAGCATTTTTCAAATATCAGTTGGCCATTTGTATGTCTTCTTGGGAGAAGTTTTTGTTCATGTCCTCTACCTATTTTTTAATTGGATTGTTTGTCTTTTTGTTATTGAGTTGTATGAGTTCCTTATGTATTTTGGATATTAGCCCTTTACTGGAGTCACTGTTTGCAAATAATTTCTCCCATTCAGTTGATTGCCTCTTTATTTTTTGATGGTTTCATTTGCTGTGCCATTTATTTATTTTTGCTTTTACTTCCCTTGCCTTTTAGGTCAAATTTATAAAATCCTCTCTGAACCCAAGGTCCATAAGTTTATTACCTATGCTATCTTTTTATGCAGTTTATTGTTTCAGGTCTTAGTGGTCTTTGATCCATTTTGAATTAGTTTTGGCATATGGTGACAAATAGCAGTCTAGTTTCATTTTTTTTTTTTTTTGCATGTACTTTCCAATTTTCCAGCACCATTTATTGAAGAGGCTTTCTTTTATCCATTGTATGTTTTTGGCTCCTTTGTCAAAAATTATCTGCCCAATTTATGTGGTTTTATTTCTGGGTTTTCAATTCTATTCCATTGTGTGTATGTCTGTTTTTCTGCTAATACCTTCTGCTTTGATTATTATCGCCCTGTAGTACAAGCTGAAATCAGGGAGTGTGATACCTCCCTCATTCCTCTTTTTCTTTAGAATTGTTTTGGCTATTTGGAGTCTTACAAATCTGATGACTTTTTGTTTTACATCTTTAAAAAATGCCATTGGGATTTTGATGGGGCTTGCATTAAATAAATCTGTATATTGCTTTGAGTTAATATGGCCATTTCAACTATATTGATTCTTCCAATGCATGAACACAGAATATCTTTACATTTGTGCTGTCTTCTTCAATTTCTTTTAAAAGTGTCTTATAGTTTTCACTGTATAGGTCCTACACATCCTTTGTTAAGTTTATTCTTAGATGTTTTATTCTTTTTATTGAAGTTGCAAAAGATTTTTCTTTTTCTTTTTCTGAAATTTTATTGTTCGTGTATAGGAATGCAATGGATTTTGGTACATTGATTTTGTAGCCAGTAAATTACGGTATTCGTTGTTTCTAATAGCTTTTTGATGGAGATTACATGATTCTTTATATAGAAAACCCTAAAAATTGTTGAATATTTGGGCTGCCCACATAGTACTAGTCATCTCAATGAGAGCTGGAGAATTTTAATCAATTCGGGCAGTCATTATTATATTTTGTCTACTTGGTGAATCAAAACATCGGCTGATTTGAACATGTGAATGCTACTAAAATATCTGGAGGACTAATTGAATTTTTACATTTTGATAGGAATGTTTGTTTTTTTTCTATTTGACACAAATAAAAAATACATTGATTAATTAATGTAATATTTTGTCATTTTATATTTCCTATGGTTTAAAGACTGAACATTTTTCTTAATTTATTAATTTATTTGGACAAACTTGATTTAAGTAGAGTTACTTTAACTAGCTAGATTATATATTCAGTCAGTAGAGTCAGATCAGATAATGTTTTTGTATACAGATTAGGGAAAACTTTAATTGAAGTAATCAAGAAATGCTTAGATCAAATGCTATTGGTATAAACATTAAAGCATGATGCTGCATAACACAACTGTAGAGTAACTCCCTTCTTGTAACTTCTGCCTTAAGTGGAATACACATTTTGTCCCTATATAATCTAATATTCTGAGGGCTGTTTTTATAGTTTTGCACAGATCATGACAAATTTGATAGTCTAAAGTACCTATAGATCTCCTTCCAATAGCCACGGGCCCTGTTATGTGTTATGTGCTAATTAGGTCTTGCTGTCGTAACGTGTCTCAATATTTTACTAAATAATTACTTTGAAAAGAAATAAGACAATAGAGGGAGTATGCCAGGTCCAATGAGATGTTTAGATTAAGAATTAATACTGAGTTTTTTCTCCGAACATATGGAATGATCTTGCTTAAGTTTCCCGGTTTTTTTACTATTTTTGGAGGGGTATCAGTAGTGGCTGGCTTCTGGCCCTCGCCACAGACCTAGTGTGCATATTGGGCCAACTAGACAATCATTAATCAAGAAGATCACATGCCTCTATGTTAGGGATGGAGAATTGTTTATACTTGGAGAAGTCCTTTGCCATATGTTCTTTGGAAAAGATTGTGTCCTCTAGTCTCACCCCGTACATTTTAAAGGTAACAGTATCATCCTCCAAATGGTAGGTTATTCTGTGCTAGTTAGTATATTCTAATTATAAGGTAACCAACTGCCCTTGTTTGCCTACATTTGAGCCATTTCCTGGGATGCAGGAATTTCAGTGTTAAGCCTGGGAAATCTCCAGGCTAACAAGGACACATTGGTGACCATAAGTCTAGAATAGATTTACTTCCTGAAGGTTTTTGGTAATTTGCCAGTTAGAAGATTTACGGAAAAAAAAGTTTGTGTTGTTTTTCCTTATAATATCAAGTTCTATGATCTATGGATTTTTTAAAATTCAATTTTAATTAGTAATATCCCACACAGAGACTGGCACTTTACGTAGATGTTTCCATTAGTAACAACAGAGTTTCTCTTACAAAAAACAAACAAACAAACAAACAAACAATCCCTTTGTTGAGAAGTAAGCATGGTTTTGATGGCATTGCTTAGGTCCCTGTCAGTTATTCTCTCTACTTAAGGATAAAAGGTTCACTAATCTTTTCTGAAAAAAATAAAAGATCACCTTTCTTTGTATATAAGCAGCCTCCCAAGCCTTCATCCTAGACTTCTTGAACAAAATAGGAGAGGAAATCAGAAGCCTCAGTAGGAACTGCAACCGGGGTGAACGAACCCAAGCTATGGATTCTTGACCTTTTAATTAGTGCATCTCATTTGGAATGAATGGAAGCATCTTTGTTCTATCCTTTGATGTTTACCAAGTTGGTGATATTGTTTCATTCACATTTCCTGAGCAAAAAGCATTGCTAATACCACAAAAACAAACAAGCAAATAAACAAAAACCAAACAGCAACCACAAAAAACACAAAACAAAACAAAACAAAAAACACTAAGAAATGTTATTGAAGTGGCTGACATATGCCTATAAGTTTATAAGTTTCAGCTCTAATTAACCTACCCTCATTCTCATAGTGCTTTCAGTTTTGAAACTGTCCAGAATCTCCATTATGGGAAATTGCACCATTCAAAATAAATTGTCTTTTTCAAACTAGTTTCTACAACCTCTCACATACAACTGATCTTAAATATTGAAGTAAACTTAAAAATAGATTCTCCTTAAGTAGGTATTGTTTTATTTTGTTTCGGGAATAAATAGACTACCTGTTCCTATAGAAGACAAATCAGAAATGGAGATCATATGCGAGCTAAATGAACTCAGATTTTATTTTCATTTCCATACATTTAGTATATGTGGATAGAGTAATTGAATTCTACTTCAATTTATGCCTCACTGGCAAGCTCACTACCTATTGGCTTGTTCTCAGGGCCATTCCATCATAGGCTAGATGAGTGCCAAGAACCACAGCTTTCTCTGTTTTCTTAATCTCTTGGTTTTTCAATTTTGGAAAAGGTTGGATAGGGTAAAAATTTTATTTTGCTTTTTTTTTTTTTTTAAGGATAGTTAGAATTCTGAAAATGACCATGTTTTATTTTTTTATTATACTTCATCTGTGAACCATATCTTTGTTGAATATAAGATATTCCTGAAATATGGAAATATTTTACAGTCACCAGTGTCAGTGGATGTCATTGTCAGTATTATCAAAAACATTTCCTGGGAATGGGTGGAGGGATGGCCTCTTTCTGGAAAAAAGTGATGAATGAAAAGGAATAAAAGGAAGAACTAGAACCCACTAGGCATTCTTTTTGAGAAGGTATGTGTATGCATAAAATAGAAATAAGCATACAAATTAATATGTGGTAGCTGCCAAACGAATGGCTAGTGAATGGTAATGTAGTTCAGGATGCTGAAAATTCACTGAAAAATATGATGCTTGCCGAAGGGCTTGAGAAGAGCAAAGGCACAATAGCCTGGGCCCTTGGACCTCTCCCCAGTTTCAACCTGAGAGATGCCAGAACAGAGAAAGTCGAATAGAGTGACAAATGTGGAGAAAGTGTGAGACAGGACTTCAGAAAAAAATACATTGTCGTCTAAATACATGATGATTTTAAAGACTATTTCTGTAGTAATCTGGATTTTGAAATACAATACCAACATGGTAGAGGATAAGGAGATTATCATGTGTGTGATCAGAGGGAAGTAAAAAAATAAAAATCATTATAGTCTGGCTCAACATTTAAGATTCATGTTTTGATAAGATATTGCTCTTATTATGGGAAATTGGAAAATTGTATGGATTTTTGATCATTTAGTTATAGAATAAATTAAGATATTAGTGTTAAACTAACCAAAGGTAATTTGATTCATCCAATTAAAGAAAGCTTGATAATTATAAAATGCAAAGTATCACATAAATAAGTCAAGTATGTCAACAAATAAATTAAATAAAATGTTAAAGCAGTGTTATTGAGGTATAATTTACACAGTATAAGATTCACCCACTTTAAGTCTGATGAACTTTTTAATGAACTTTTTTGTATATGTGAGTTCCATGGACTTTTTCCATTGAGATTTGAAGATATGTTTCAATAAGAAACACCCATTCTGATATCTAGGACTGTGCCTATACCTTTTTCAAATGTATAGACACTTTAAAACAAAACCAAAAACAAACAAAAAAAACCTTCAGAAAAAGCCAGTTTGGTGAAAACTTGTACCTTGTTTGTTCACTTTTAATTTATTTGATTGAGGTTGAAATCAAACTCTTAGACTTATTTCTTCATTTGGTTGTTATCTTTTCATGTTGTGTTACAAGTTTTCTTTTATTATCTCTAAGAATTTATATATAGAGAATGTGTAACTAAAATAGTATGTTTGTTGCAAATATTTCCCCAGAATATCATTTGCCTTTCATTTCATTACTACTACTTATAGAATGTTTTAATTCTGTTTCAAAAGTATTGATTTTTATTCTTAGTGATTTGTTTCTGTTGCTTTTCTGCTTACAGTGTGATGTGGACATAATTCTTAATCAAATCTTTAGTTCACTGATGAAAAAATACAAGGTGTAAATTTTTTTCAATTCTTTTTTTTTCACTTGGCATTTTACCTCTATGGTTCTAATCTAAGGGTATAAGTTATACAGTACCCGCCGATTTTTTGAAGAATTGTCCAGGTAGGCAAGAAATCAAAATACTAAATACAAATGGACTGTACATTCTTTGTGACATTAATACCAAATTCTTAGTTTTATTTGGGAAAATAAGCATTAGGCCATGTTTTATAAATCTATTTTCCAAAAAACACAAAAGAAAAACCAAAGCTTTACGTCATAAAATACTACTAACTTACTAACTTGACAATTTTAACCAAATAGATCGGTAAGTTCCTGTTCTCGCTTTCTCTCTTGGGAAGTGGCAATCACATAATCTTTACCTTTCTTTCTCGCCAAACATATATAACAACATGCTCAAAAGCAGATGGAAGCAAATACTGGGAATGAAATCAAAATTATTATTTTTTTTCTCAACTGAGAAATTCAATTTACTCATCGCAAAGTATAAATGCATGCAGCCTGTCCGCCTCACAAGTCCTGTACGTTAAAGCTAGGGCCAAATATCCTCTCCCTGTTTGTTCAGTTTTATTTCACAGTTGATCCCAGTCTTATTTGAGAGAGGAGAAAACAGCACAAACAATAAAATTGACAGTTTGAGAATAAGGTCAACATAGATAACAGTACTATAAACCATTTATAATTGTTTTATTACACACTTCACATGTATTTTCTTATGATAAGCCTCAGTAATATACAATTTGGTAGTATTATAACCCTTGAAAAGTAAGGAATTAACGGTAAAACTTTGCCAAAAGTCACACAGTAGCATTTATTTTTATTGAGATATAATTGACATATAACAAATTAATTTCAGTTGTACAGCACAATGATTCAATATTTATATGCATTGCAAAATGATCAACACTACAAGTGTAGTTAACAACCATTACTATATTATTTTTTCCTTGAGATGAGAACTTTGAACATCCACTATCTTAATAACTTTCAAATATGTAAGATAGTATTAACTACAGTCTCCATGCTGTTCATTAAATCCCCATGACTTATTTACTGTATAACTGAGTTTGTACCTTTTGACACCCTTCAGTATTTTGTCAACCCCTACCCACCACCTTTGTAAACTTTTTTTTTAGTATTCTAAATATAATTGAGATTATATGGTATTTGTCTTTTTCTGACTTATTTCACATAGGATAATGTCTTCAAGGCCCTTCCATATTGTCATAAATGGATGAATAATATTCCATTGTTCATGTGTGTGTGTATATACATATACATATACACATATATATGAATATATGTATATGCATATATGTATGCATATATATGTAAATATATATATGCCACATTTTCTTTATCCATTTATCTGTGAATGGACACTTAGGTTGTTACAGTATCTTGGGTATTGTAAATAATGCTGCAGTGAATACTGGTGTATACATCTATTCAAGTTAGTGTTTTAATTTTCTTCTGATATCATCCCAGAAGTGGAATTGCTGGATCATATGGTAGTTCTATTTTTCAGTTTCTTGAGGAACTACCATATTGGTTTCTACATTGGATGCACTGATTTACATTCTCACCAACAATGTACAAATGTTCCCTTTTCTCAATAGCCTTACTAACACTTGTTATCTCTTGTCTTTTTGAGAATAGCCATTCTAACAGGTGTGAGGTTGTTTTGACTTATGTTTCGCAAATAATTAGTGATGTTAAGCATCTTTTCATGTAACTGTTGGCCATTGTATGTCTTCTTTGGAAAAACTCTATTCAGGTCTTCTGCCCGTTTTAAATTGTATTTTTTATTGTATTTTTTTACTGTTGAATTATATGAGTTTATAAATATATAGGATGATACATACATATTATATATATATATATATATATATATATACATATATATATATATATGTATATATATATGTATATATATATATATTATAGATGTGTGTGTGTGTATATATATATACATATATATATATCCCCATAATTATTAACCCATTACCATATATAGATTTATAAATATTTTCTCCCATTTTCAATAGGTTGTCTTTTCATTTTGTTGATAGTTTTGTTTGCTGTGTAGAAGTTTTTTGTTTTATTTAGTTAGATTGATTTATTTTTGTTTTTATTGACTGCTTTTTGTGTCACATTCAAAAAGCTCTCTGCCTATTTTTTCTTCTAGGAGTTTTATGGTTTCAGGTCTTACATTCAAGTCTTTAATCCCTTTTAAGTTAATTTGGGTATATGATATAAGATTGTGGTTTGTTTCCATTGTTTTTCATGTGGCTGTGCAGTTTTCCCATCACCATTTCTTGAGGGGTCTGTCTTCCCATTGTTTACTATTGGCTCCTTTGTCATAAATTAATGGGCCATGTATTTGTGGGTATATTTCTGGGTGCTCAGTTCTGTTGCATTGATTTATGTGTCTGCTTTTATGATAATACCATTCTTTTGTGATTAGTATACACAGTAGAATTTTCAACCCAAATCTTTTGGCTCTCCAGACCAACCCTTGAAATGAGTGGAAGATATTAACCATCCTTAGTGCCACTGTGGATGGTATCCTATTCCCTCAGTAATAAAGTCAATGTCATATACCTGACTCTATGAATCTCTAGCTTGTACCAGGGTTAGTCTAAAATTATATTGTTCTCCCTGTATTTCTGTCCTAGCCAGTGTCTAAATTTTCAGGTCTTATCTGGATTTCTCTGTGACTTAGTCCTCAACCTTCTTTACCAGGCATCCCTGTTACGAATACTTTATTTGCCAACTTAGCCTCCATTGATAGACAGTTCTTTGGATAGTAACCCCCACCTGCTCTCAGTCCTTGTCCACTCTATCTCAAGCCTGCATGCTAAAGCTGCACAAAACTCTAAGCAATACTTGGTGAACAGTTTTTTGAATTCTGCTTTAAGAAAGCACAGCTTGTCTCTTTCTTGTTTGTTTTATTTTATTTTAATTTCATATTTATGACAATTGTACAGAAAGGAAGAACTGTATTCTTAGTTATTAGGGATAGAAATTCTACATCTAAAGTACTAAATTATGTAAAGCTAGCACTGATATATCTATAACTATATATGTAATTTAGCTCAATAAAGTAGCCATTAGTCAGAGATCCCACATTTAAACAACAAAAAAATATTTTTTCTATCAATTTCTTCTTTTTCAGCTAATCCAATACTATTCCCCAGTTTCTTTTGTAGAATACGTATTAAACACTTTAAAATGTTTTAAAAGATTCACTTTTGTATTTTTCTTCTTGTTTTTCTTTCTCTTTTTTTTTATTACTTTCTCCTTTTGTATTGCTTTATGTTTTTCCCTTTCTTTTCTTCCTCATTCTCAGGGGATGAATCTTTTCTCCTCTAATAATTTAGTATAAATATTGGATGGCTTGTTGAAATCCTAGTGGATACAGAGGATCAATTTTTTAAAAAAATACCTTCACATGTGAATTAATATGTACTCTAGTTTTCTCTAAGTATAAGAGAAGCCTCCAACTATTTTATAGACCTCATTACCTTTTTCACACATTTCATTCCTCTCATTTCTTCTGTAGATACACTTAGTCAATGCTCAAAAATAATGGCATTGGGTATTCAATTTACCTAGTTTTTTTTACATGCTCCTCAGCTACATTGAGTTATGTGCAAATAAGCTTCTATTTATGTATTTTCTTATTTTGATCATTCTCCCATCCCTTCTAGGATCTCTTGGGGATAGGATCACTTACAAATCCATTCGAGAAACTTGTCTCCCCACTCTTATTCAATACTGAAGACCAGTGATAATTACTCTAAAACATGACCTTTAACCTCTTCTTTCTCTTATAACTGAAAAATAAATTGTGACAGTCTTATTATTGAAATGGCTTCATCTGTTGTGATTATCCTGTTGATAACCACATTTATTTTGCTTAATGTCTAATATTTAATGAATATATTATAATTTGTCATTTTATTTTAAGATAGGCTTGAGTGTAAACATGCATTAGTAGTAATTGAATTACTCATCTTTGGCAAATTCTCTCAGTCCTCACATCCATAGCAACATTGGACATAAAACCTGCTTTTATGGAATTCACAATAAAATAGAGTTGATGAAACAGTTGTACAAATAGTTTAATAGAAAGAGAAATCTGATATGGACAGTAAGAGAGATGTTAAGAGTTATGGAATAACAAAACATCTTCCCTCTCTTTGGTGTTCTTTGAGTCCTTGTCTTGGCTCTGAAACCAGTTACTGGGAAGCAAGAGTCATGTGTGATTTTAGTTGCCATGTGCTTCGCTGGCAGTCCTCATCATTATCCCGTTCTGGACTTTATCCAAACTACTTGCATATCCTTATCCCCAAAATAAGTCAACTCATTCCTTGTGCAGGCACTGCTAACCATATGCTCCTATACCAGTATTAAGTACAAAGCTTGTCTCTGAAAGTCTTGATAGAGTAATTTAGGCAAAAGCTGTTATTGTTAATCAAGAGTTTACCATCTTGAGCAAGACAATGACTTGTGACCCTATAGAATCATAAACAATTGTATATTCAGTGCTGACAGTGTTTTCTCCTTGAATCCCCTATGTGTTTCATGCTGACTTTGGAAATTTGGAAGACAGGAGGTAAGGTTTATGAAGCTGGCCAGCTGGTTTTGAAGATCCAGATGCTGTAAAACTTCAATGCCTCTTAAGACATGGCCGATAATGCTACAGAGTGTTGCCAGGCACATGTGGGTTATGAATAAAATAGAACTTAGTGGGATATGTTCCAAAGGATTATAAATTTTAAATATAATATTAATATTGCAATAAAAATGATAAGATTCATAAATGGAATCACTTATAGAGCCATACTGTGTCTGGCAATGCATTTTGTTCTATTCATACTTTATCTTGTATCAATTCACCACCAAACTAAGAAGTAGAGACTATGGTCATTCTATTTGGGGTTGGAAGGGGTAAAAAAAAAAAAAAAAAAAAAAGGAAAACACACACACACACAAAAAAAAACTTCAGTGAGGTAAAGTGATTTTCCCCAAACTGGTACAATTAGGAGGTCACAAAGAACTAAAATTTGATCCAGGCAAGGCTAACTCTGGAAGCGTGCCCTGAGTACTGAATCCTACTATATAGACAGATGAGCTGAAATTTTCCAAGCACCCTTTAACTATTGCGGCCAGATTTTAAAATATATGAATAAATGCTGTTTCAAACATTTTTTAAACCATGGCAGACTCTTCTATTTTGAGACTCATTTATGAATGAATTGAGAATTATGTTAAGGGAGTAGAGGGTACTACATTTAAAACAATCAGCAATTCCAACAATTTTATAGCAATGGGATTCTACTTTATTATTTTTCAGGTTCTTACAGTTGAACCACTGTTAAAAAATAATATTTTAAATTGTTGAATATTAAACTTGTAATCTCATTGATTTTTATTCAAATAGTTATTATTTATACCTCTTTAAGAATTCAAAGATAGAGTCACTAATTAAGTTAACAAAATATATTACTAGCTATGCACTACAAAGGTTTATTGTTTTAAGGATAACAAACGGAAAGGAAAGCAATGCTAATATAATTTACAATGTTGACTTTCATTAAACATGTAATTATTGAACACTTACTTCATGCTAGGTACTGTAGTGAAAACGAGTACAGAGAAGAGTATGATACCATCTATTTCATTAAATGCAGAAAACAGATAAGTAAACAATGCAACAAGCCTGTGTCAAAGTTAGCACTGTCTGCCATAAGCATGTACTGCACTGGAATCCCAGCCTGGAGGAAGATCAGAGACAGTGGAATAGAAAGGTGAGAGAAAGCTTCTGAGAGGAGATGTGTTGCAAAAAGTGAGTAAGAGCTAGATGGAGAAGTTGGGTGGCAAAGTCCCAGGCATACAAAATACTGATGTGTGGGATATACATTGTAACTTCCAAAACTTCAGAATGACTCCAGAAGAGTTTAAATGTTTGGAGGAGAAGAGAAAGGTGGTTAAAAGAGAAAAGTAAGCTGGAGAAGATGGCATTTGCCATCGTACATCATGTTGAAATGTTTCAATTTTATTCTGTGAAAATGGAAAGTCACTGATGATTTTAAACAGGGTGGAACATGATTAGATTTATAATTTCTAAAGATCATCTCTGGTGATAAACAACCTGGAGAAGTGTTAGAGGGAAGTCAGAACAAGAGGAGCATACCAGCTAAGAAAGAAACTGAATCATAGGAGGGACAGTGATAGACTGATGTGTTAACAACAACAAATGTTCTACTAATACAATTGTGTCTCATTTATGTTTTTGTTCAAAGCTCCTAAAACAGAATTTTGTCCAGTAGCAACAATAACACTATTTATATTTATTTAGTGATGATTCTGTGCAAGACACTGAGCCAAGCAGATCATAATAATTTATCAATTTGTTCTTCATGGCAACACTTTGTGGTAGGTGTTACTAACCTCATTACACAGACACATTTACTGAAGCCCAGAAAAGTCAAGTAACTTGTCCAAAGTTACAGAGACCATAAGTTTGGAATCAGAGTTTGATCCCAGGCAACCTCTATCCTGAGACCTTGTATCTCTACCACTAGGCTGTATTGCCAAACTTGGGAAAGAGTGAATATATAAATGAGGGGATTAAATGAACATTCTTTTTCTTAAAAAAATTAATGTAACTATGTTTTCTCTTTATAATTTATACAAGAAAGCATTCAATCCCATAGCAGATTAGTAATTAGAATTGACCAAAAAGAAAAGACAAAAATGAAATTCTAAAAGCAGTGAATTGGTGGCTAACTACATGAATTGAGAACCAGGAAATAATGCTATATTTCTAGCCTCAACAAGTAGCCACGTGTTTATTATACAACCTTACCCATAATTTCACAGTAAATTCCTCTAAACTTTCCTCTCATTTATTCCATTACTCAATAAATAGGTTGTAACCAAAATTAGGTGTAACCAAAACATAGGTTATAGCCAAAAGTCGTCTTGATCACATAGGTGTTTCTAACTAAATTGATTAGTAGTTCAACAGGATTATCCACTGCCTATCACAATGGGTAATCTGTATCCTAATTTAGAAAGTGTAATTAGTTCAGTTCAACAATAGTAAACTGGTTGCTAGATAGGTCTTAGATTGTGGTTTTGAAACTAAAGATTAGTAGGCAAAATCTCTTCCTCAAGAAGTTCACCTCTGGCAAGAATGAAACAGCATATATATAACTGAGTATGATAAGTGGTATACTACTGGCAGCAAAGGATGATAGTATTGCATGGGAATTATGTTAATGGGCTTTGAAGTCAAAGCAGATTCTATCAAAATTCTCACTTAGACATTTACTCATGTGTCTTCTGGCAGGTTACTTAACTTCTTTAAGCCTCAAATTTCTTATCTATTAAAACGTACCCTGTTATGGTGAGACTTAAGGAGATAGTATAGATAAATTACAGAGAGTATCTGCACATAATTACATGTTCAGAGATGGTTGATCATTATTACCCTATGCATGAGGTGTCCTTAGAGGACAGAAATAATTATTGATTCAGAAAAATGCTCTGGGTGATGCTTATATGACATATACATTTATATTTTGTTTATAAATAAAACTATTTTCTGAACTGAGTCCCTGGGTTGGGCCTTGTTTACAATGTTAATTGAAAATAAAGAATTGAGGTTAAAAGCAAATCAATGTTTCGATCCTATTTTAAAAAGAATTCATTGTAAGAGAGAAAGTAGATGGATAAACATTTTCTACTGTACATACTAATATTTCTCCTTTAATAAAAGAAAAGTGGAAATTTTTACATTTCTGACAATCATTTGCAAGAATTATATGATATCAGGTAGATCTACTACATGGAAAAGATTATAACTGGGAAAATACCTTTAACCAGAACAATCAACAGGTACAAGAAGCCTACACGTTCATTATAAAATGTCTGTTAATATTTTCTCCTCTACTCCAAACAGAACATTAATCAAAAGTTGTAATTCGTAGCACACATAGCACACATTCACACAGGTCTCTTTTCCTGAGTAAGACCTTCATGGGTGCCAGTGACAGCTGGGCAGGGGCAAAGGCAGCTATGTTAGTTTCTTGAGCAGGGAAGTTGTGACAACTGTAGTGCTCTCAGAAGACTGATGATGTGGCAACAGGCTGGACAGGCAGGCGGATTCTGGAGGCCAAGTAAACAACTAGAAAGCTCTTGGAGTTGTTAGGGCTGAAGAATTCCACTGTTGAAATGGAAAGGAAGGGAGAAGTAAATCAAAGAGAATTATACAAAGGGAGAACTCACAAAACAACACTCTGGACTCAGGTGATGATAAAAAGAGCAGAATCACAAGTGAGTCAACATTTCTAGACATCATCAGTAAGTCCAATGGGCTAATGGGCTGTGATGAGGAAAGAAGCAGTTTGTAGGGAAGAAATAATGAATTCAGTGGTAAAAGGAAGTTTGAGTTAAAAGCAATACCAACAAGTTAAAGGGTTTGTATTAAGTTGTAAGTGAAGAAGATAGGTGAAAAGTATTGGACATTTATTTGAAGTCTCGGAGCAAGAAGCAGTGATGGAAGTCAGTTGAATGAGTGAATTAGAGAGGTGAGAGTGGACTGCTATCAGACACGTATTTACTGTCAATCAGATTGTATCAGCTTCTCAAGAAATGCTAGTGCACTCCTATTTTGCAGAGCTGTGTGCTGGAATCTAGCTTGAGCTGATTTGAACTGCCATATAGGGGGAAAATTAGTGTGCAGTTTTATTAAATATTTAGGACTATAATCTCAAAAAATAAGCATGCATTTGGAATGAACCTAAACTTGATCATTCACATCTTGAATATCTGCCTGTATTCAATCTACCTCATGTAATCATGGCATGTCTTAGCTTATCAGAAGTAGCCCTGTCCCCTTCCAGAAATAACTAGCACATTCTACTGTTTGGATAGGGATGGAAATGGGGGTGAGCACTGTAAATAATAGGGTTCACTATTTGTCGAAATTGTCTAAGAAGAATGAGTGACAAGTAGACATATAAAATACTTAGTTTCAACAGCTGAATACCAGCAATCACCTTATATGGCCACTGTTGAATGAAACTCTGCATGTATGAGACATTTTAACCTTGGTTATTTTTAACTGTGAAATACCTAGATCATATTATGTATAAGAAATATTGACTGGGAATCAAATTTATGGAGAAAAATAGTACCCATTGGGTTGAAAAGTTAACCACTACTAGAATATAATTTCTGAAAGTGCGCCCTGAAGGCAATTCACTAGAGTGTAATTTTTCAGTGCAGTAGGCAAGTTTTCACAGGATTCTGGCAGTCTCTCTCTCTCTCTCTCTCTCTCTCTCTCTCTCTCTCTCTCTCTCTCTCTCTCTCTCTCTCCTCCCTCCTTCCCTCCCTCCCTCCCTCTCTTTCTCTTTCTCTCTGTCTCCCTCCCTCTCCCCCTCTCCCCTTTTCCCTGTCTCCTTCTTCCCCTTTGTCTCTCCCCCTCCTTCCCTTTCTCCTTCCCCCTTCCCTCTCCCTCTAAAGCATATTGTTAACATTATTACTCCTTAAAACATCTTTAATTCAGAGTCATATGATATATGAAGCATAATTAATACCCAATATCATAATCTGTGATATTAGGCACATTTTTTAAATGATTAATTTTCAAAGTAATATAAATATCTTAAATCTAATTTTGAACAATAAGGTAAGCACACATACTATTTTGTGCATGACTTAATGGGCTTCTTAAATATTTTCCCAGTTCCTAGATTTTCTTTCTCCTGTAGGATTCAAGCACTGCTGTCAGATTTTTCTTTCTAATACGTGCATTGGCCACTGTCACCAAGTTCAAAAACCTTCAGTGTTTTCTTATAGTTTTTGAATAAAGTAGAAAATTCTTAGACTGACTTTCAAAGATACAATAATCCCATCTCAGTATGTGTATCCTAATTATTTTCCTTTCATGATATACTAGCATTTGCTACTGTGCATTTGCTTATTGCCCTCTTTGCATTTGCTCATTGATGATTTTAATATTAGATTATATAACACTAGCCAAATATGAAATTTAACAGATACGTCCCTTAGGAGCAGGACTTTTTTTTTTAATATTAAGTAGGTGTACACATTTTTTAATATTTTAGAATTTTTTTTGATTCATTTAAGGTACACATTCTTTTATGGGGAAAGAATAGGAGAGAGTAAAAGAGAAAGAAAGCTGGAGGGAAGGAGAGAAAAAGAAAGGGAAATGTCTACCCAGTAAAAGAAATCTACCCTTTTATTTACTTGCAAAGTAATTGTGCTGCAAATTCAATCTAAGGAAATGCTTTCATGAGGGGTTATTTTGGATACAGCCTTCATTTGCACTACTTTCCTTTTTTTCCCCTTGAGGTCACTTTGGCATAATAACTTATATTGGGATGTTAAATGTGAATGGTTTCATATACTAATGATGTCCCTTTGTTATATTAAATTATTAAATCTATTAATGTTAAGAGTCCGTATTCTAGGAAATGATATAGGTCATTGTAACAACCGATACATCAAAGTAAACATAGGGAAAAAAAAGTGACTAACATTTTGTGTAAGTCACATACTTTGTATATCTTGGTACCTTCATTATGACCTATGGGAATTAATAGCTTTTTCATGTTTGTTTGTGTGTAGAATTAGATAATTAGGTGCCATTTTTTGAAATTTCCATATTTTGATCAAGTTATTTCTTTGGTTCATCCATTGTTTTTTACCTTTCTTAACTTTACCAGTTTTTTTTTTTTTTTTTTTTTTTTTACTGGAGAATTTCTTCTGTTTATTGTTGAAGATAATTATATCAGGCTTATTTTTATGTATGGTTGTTTTCAGTTTTCTACCTTGATGGTTAAAATTAAATGTTTGTGCTCAACAATAGAGGGTTATGGGAGATGGCAGAATG
The DNA here is from genome assembly GCF_964194185.1 of Rhinolophus hipposideros. NCBI lineage: Eukaryota > Metazoa > Chordata > Mammalia > Chiroptera > Rhinolophidae > Rhinolophus > Rhinolophus hipposideros. The sequence continues at coordinate 26,558,987 of NC_138050.1, forward strand.
TCGCTTATCAATAATGTTAATTTTTTTTTTTTTTTTTTTTTTTTTCAGTGTGAGGTCGGAGGGATAGTGGATGTGGGGAGGGGGGTTCACAGTATGAGGGATATAAATGATGAACGTCTAAGTATTACCTTGTTTTGTACACCTGAAACTAATAAATAAATTAATAAAAAAAAAAAAAACTTTACCAGTTTTGTGATAGTATGTTCTCAGTGTTGTTCTTAATAGAGAAGTTTTTAAAACTTTGGCTGGGGTAGTTTATTAATTTCTCTGTGCCTCAGCTTCTTCATCTGTAAAATGGTAATAATAATAATAATAATAATAATAATAATAATAATACCATCCCAATCAGAAATGTTGTGAGGAATAAATATTATGTGGTTTTTGCTGTTACTGTTATTTTACATTTATCTGGTAAAACATTTGCCCCAATGTTAGTTTCATTGTATCTATATTGAAATTTATTTCTTGTAATTTGATTCTCAAAAATAATAGTGCAAACCAGATATTAGACTTCCATAGTTTCTAAGTACTTCTATTTGAGAAAGTAAATATACAGTAAATTAATGTCTAGAGATATTCTATCGAATTTGACTACGATATTTTATAAACCTTTCCATCTCTTAGATTGTGGTTTCAAATAGTGTACTGATGATCTCTGTGAGACCCTGATTTTGAAACCCAGTAAAGATAGAGTATGTGTACACACACACACACACACACACACACACACACACACACGAGGTATGGCAATTACATTCACGAACTCATCCTAGAAAAAGTGTTACATACCTCATTGCTGAATATCACTACAGTAACCTTTGAAGTACTCCCCTTGGGAAGCTATGCACTGATGCCAGCACCTAGTCCACTTTTCAGAGCAATTTTGAAACTCTTTTTCTGGAATAGATATCAGAGCTGTTGTCATATTACCCTTGATGTCCTGAATGTCATCAAAATGTCTTCCTTTCAATATACCCTTTATCTTCAGGTAAAGAAAGAAGTCATTGGGGGCCAAATCAGCTGAGTAGGAAGGGTGTTCCAATACAGTTGTTTACTGGCTAAAAACTCCCTCATGGACAGTGCCCTGTGAGCTGGTGCATTGTCATGATGCAAGAGCCATGAATTGTTGGAGAAAAGTGCAGCTCATCTAACTTTTTCACACAGCCTTTTCAGCACAAAGAGTAATATTGGTTAATTGTTTGTCCATTTAGCACAAATTCATAATGAATGATCCCTCCAATATCAAAAAAGATTAGCAACATAGTTGCAGCACGTTCACAAACTTAATTGTCAGACCTCATGTGTATGTGTGTATATATGTATGTGTGTATATATATACACACACACACACACACATATACACACATATATACATATATATCCTACATGTATACATGCACCTTAATGCATGGGTGTATGTTTAAGTATTAAAATTCAATTTTAATATTCAATTCCTGGTAATTCATTTTGAAAGTCTTCCGTCCCCATCAACTGGCTTAAGTCTCTCTTCTCCATGATCTCAGGGTACTGAGTTCATAATAGATTGAAGCAAATCTTTTCTTTCTTGTCTGCTAAACTCGGTGATTCCTGAGTCTATGTCTGAGCCTTTCATCTTTGGGCCCCACAGGAATGATGTCAGTGCTCACTGCACATTACTGAATAAATTGTCTGTAATTCTTGGCAGTCCTGCGTTACTTAATACACATTTGAGTATGCAATGTCTATAGACAATTGAGGAATCAATATAGACAATGCCAATATTTTAATTTTAAAACGGTATGAAAATCGACTTGCCCTCCTGATTTATCTTGACTACCGTGGGTTTTCTGTAGATTTTGAATCTGTAGACTTCTCCCTATCTCACCCCAGGAAGTCTCCTAAAACTCTCCCTTGGTACTGACCGTTCCCTCTCAGGCTGAAAACATAACTGAGTCATTCTTCTGATATCAAATGTATTTTTCATTTTCCCCACTATGTGTAGTCAGATGTATCTCATTCCTCTCCTAGTACAGTAATTCAACTGTTATGTCTACCTTGTACTAATATTTCATTGAATTCCGCAATGCACTCCTACCTGGCTTCAAACTACTCCTCTGAAATTGTATTTAATTCCTAATCCAGAAACCCAACACACTTTTTTTAGTCTTTTTCTTTGTGTCTCTCTACATTTATATCTTCTTTTGATTTCTAGTATGCTCTTTTATAATGGTTCTTCTACCATCTAGGTGAGAGACACTATTGAATTATGTTTCCCTGCCTGTTAATTAACTTCCCTGTTCCACGATTTTCTTAGTATCTGATCGTGAATAACTTCTTATCTATCTGAGTCTATATTTTCTTGTCCATGTAATGAGGATTGTAACAGTGCTTACTTCAATGAGATTACACTTTTACAGAACTTGGTGTGTGCATAGAATATGGTAAAGACTCAATAATAAACACATGCTGTCAGACACATGTGGAGCTTTATGGGTGAGTGTTTAATTCAACATCTTACTGTGGGGATTACACAGCATTTGTCTCAGCTCTAATACCACACAGGCTGAAATGAGGAGATGCAATTAGGTGGTGAACACGTCTTTCTTTATAGAATTGCTGTGAATAAGTTGCCTTGTATTTTAGAATTCAAATACTTTTAGAAGTGCTTTCGAAAGTATGTCTTCTACGTGGTAATGGGTTCTTTTTCCCCCCGGTATGCCACCCTTAAAAGAAGAAAAAAATGATAAGTATTTTGAGTAATTTCTTGCCAAAATATCCTATATTTAATTTATATGACTCAGCACAAGATAGTTTGTTTTTTGTACTATAATTGCAGAGCTTGAATGTTTTGTAAAATGTTTTGAGTAGGCCTATTTTTTTAAAAAAATGGCTTCAATTTTTATTCATTAATTCGTTCCACAGATACTTAAACATGTACTATATATTGGGCCCTGTCCTAAGTGCTTAGAATACAATGGCAATCAGGCACGGCCCCTCTTCTGGTAAGAGAGCTTACCGTCTCTACATAACTTCTCAATCTGTAGCTTGCCATAAAAATTGACATGGACTATTTCTTAAAAACAAATTAGAAAAGCATCTATGGTAAAATTCTTTTTTCCCTGTGCTATATAATTTTCAAAAATACCACTGCTGCTTAAAGTGTGTAGATATATCCAGATAATGTCAATAAGCTATGAATTGAAGCAACCATTACCTTTTTTAATTTACAAATTTAATTTTGAACAATACATTTATATTTATATTTTGACATCAAAATACCTTTAATTTTCTCATCGTTCTGGTAAAATTACCCTACTATTCATCTGTATTATGTTATATCTAATAAAAACCTACTATGAATTTGACAGGGAAAGATTGAAGTATAAATTCTGACCATAAACAAGATTATATGAGCTACATTGGGGTTTGGCAGAAATCAGAATGTATGAATGAATATACATAAATGTATATGTACAACCAGTAAAAACAGCCTTGTATAATTTATGATTCTATTATCCTTGAATCCTGTAGTGCAAGACTAGGAAGTCGCTCATATGAATGTATAGCTGATTTTTCTAAGATACAAGTTCACAATCTTTTTTTTCCCTGTTCCAATGATGTAACTACAGCCTCTAATCTATGGAGCATATGTGAATTTAAAATAATTTTCTAACTATTACGATAAAAAACAAGTTGTTATTTCACTTGCTACATTGTTTATAAGGCTAGTGTATTGGAGAAGAAAGTTTTTCAAGCATTCCTAATATTGATAGATTTTTCTCAGTTTTAGCCCAAGATGTGTTCATACTTAACATTAAGCATTTTCCAAGGTTGAAGTTTGTGTTTCAAACATACATCTCTCAAATCTGTTTAAGAAGCTTTATGCAACCCAGTTTTATTTTTTCATCCATTAGCATTTTTAAATGTGTTTCTCTCCAACTTAGGTTATTAGAGTTGGCGGCTGCATGGTGTAGAGAGCTCCATTGTATGTAGGTGTCTTCATGAAAATCACCTGAGGCCCAGAGTTCGCTTTTCTTACCTTATCATATCTGGAACACAGATTTGCTCTGCTCGTCATATTTTGGCACCTGTGAATCACCATCATGTTGTCATATTCGCAGTTACAAAGTAGCCGATGGGAAAAGAGCCAACTACTTGAGGCATTTGCAATGAAAAAAAAAAAAAGTCCTATTTCAGCATTATTCATTGGAAATGCTTTTGTGAAAGCATTTACTTCAGTTTCTGACATGCTGGCAATAACTTGAATAGGCAATGCATAATCCTGCTTTTTAGAAGAAATATTCCTATGAGCTGAAGAGTGAAGGAACTAGTAATTACTGAAAGCTACACGTAAAATGGCAAGCTTAGGATCCCAAAAGGGAATAATTATCTATGATTTACTTATATTTTATCAATAGCACCTGCTAATTAAATGGACAATGAACAAGTCATGTTAACATAGATGATTTATGAAATTCAGTCATATTAGTTCCTTATAATTTTTACCTCATCTCTTCATAAATGTGAATTTAAGTGGCAAAAATAAAACTAAAAGTTATAATTACATTTAGAAACTTAAATGAATTAGGGATAGATTCTAAAAGTATATAGCAAATCAATGTATAAAAATAAAAGGCTTATGATAAATTTTAAATGAAAGTAAAATCTATCAGAAATACAAGCAAAGTAATACTAAAATACTTAAAAATGTTATAATTGTATTATGTTTTAGATCTACCTATTTAAGCTTCTCAATAAAGTTCTCATCTTTGTGTACAAATATATCACTTCATATATCTTTGAGTTCAAAGAGTGTCTCCTTTTTATAACCTTTCATGGAGATATGGTACACAAACACACACACACACACACACACACACACACACACACACACACACACACAACCACTCTATAACATCCAACTGCATTTAGATTCTTCCAACTCAATTCAAACCTTGTGTTGAGTTTATGCATTTTTTCAAAAAATTTTTACTAGTAATTTTATATTTGCTTTTGTCTCTGAATGATTCATGGTGACAAGATGGTGGAACTAAGGCAACTGTACAACGGAAGTTATTCATTTGCAAGGGAGAAGGTAGATATTTCCTTAAGTCAGCATTTATACAATTTTTATTTCATAAATACTAGCTCTCATGGTATCCTTTGAAAAAGAAATATCAATGGGCTGTATTCCAATAATTTGGGAATTCTGCACATTCACCTTTTACTTAGAGTTTCATAATAAATGTTAGCGTTTAAAGTGTCTGTGAAATCCTTCAATAAAAACAATATACAAAAAAGCATTTCGAAATATATTTAGCTACAGACTTTTTTACCCCTTAACACAGAGTTTCACTCCAGGGGATACCTTTTGATTGGGAAATCTACTTTATATGAAGAAACTCATTATGACAGTTTAGAAAGATTCAAGTGTCTTTCAAAGTAGAGTAATTGTGAGCTAGTTCTTTATCCTAAAGCAGCAAGCTTGCTACTGTTTTTTGGATAGTTCTGCTCTGAAAAAAAAAATGAATCTTAATAACCTATATATTAACAATTCACCTGGTTTAGTAACAAGAATGCCAGTCTTTTTTAAGGGGCTGCATTCCCAAATGTTCACAAGGGAAGTGTCTAAATTTTCAGTCTTTCAGGATGAGGTATCAGGCATGCATCAATCATCTATGGGGACATGCAGATTGTTTTGCAGAAATACACCTATATTAAGTGAGATAATCTTTTGAAATGTGACAAAGGTTAATGTCCCTAACATAAAAAAGAGTTTCTACAAATGAATATGAAATAGACCAAGAGTTTATTAAGGAAAGAAAAAAAAAATTAGTAGAGTGTGAATAGGCAATTTCCAAAAAAGGAATTGCAAACAATAGTCTATACATAAAAAGAAGTTTTATCTTCAACAGTGGACATAAAATACAAATTAGAGCAAAAGCAATAACAGGTTATTTTTGGTTGTTTTTGTGGTGTGTCTGTGTTTTGTTTCCCCCATTAGATTGCCAAAGTTAATGAGTCTTCACATGCAGAACTCGTGAAAATTTAAGGAAATCACTATTAATTCATTAGTGAGGTTATGAATTAAACTGTCAGTAGCTATTAAAATTATAAGTCTACATATCCTTTGACCCAAAAAAATTAACTCTAGGAAAAAGAAATATCTATAAACTTCTAGGTTCCTTTTTGCCTGAATTTTCCTTCTACGTCTATAGTCTCCTGCCTCCCAGCTTTCTCCAGCCACCTCATGCACACACCCCACTCCTTGTCTGAGCTTCATTACCTCAAGTACAGCAGTTAGATAAGTCAATGGAGCTAAAACTCTGGATCAGCACTGCTTCAGGTGGGCTGGGAGATCTAAACTTGTTGCCATCGCTGCTACCTAAGTTGCAGTTGCCATCAAAGCCAATCACAATTTCCAGAGTCTTCCAACTCCCACTCTCCCTGTGCTATCTGAATTTAGATCACTGTGGTTCTGAGGGAACGAGGCAAAGTTCTCTCTCTCTGTCCCCAAACCTACACTACAGCTTTTGGGGAATGTAGCTCATCCAGTTCAAACCCATTTAGCAGTTCCTCCCCAAATGCACAGAAGGTCAAAATGGAAGACAAGAAAAGTTCCAGTATCAGAAGTATGTAGAGTCTGTGACTCTGTTCTAAGAGTAGAGACCAATTTACTGGTCAAGACTCTTTCCACCCCCTTGATAACTTCCCTCCCTGGAACACTTGGCCCTTTTCTACAGTCTGGCTTTTGTCAACAACAGTCCAGGCATGGAACATGCTTGTATAACATTACAATTCAATGATCAGGCGGAGGGCAGGTGGGAGCTCAGGGAAACTTGGCAGTACCCCTACCCCTGGTAAAAATTGACAAGAGGAACTTGAGCACACAACCTTACCTCCCTCTGACCACTTGGATACAATGCCTCAAACAACAGCTAATTATATTGAGGAAAGGTTGATAACCAACCATCTCCCATCTATTGGCAGCCCTAGCTTAAGCAAAAAATTTTTGCTGAAACAACAAGGTAATAGGAATTTTCACACACAGGCTGCCTCATGACTGTTATAGGTCAGTTCTTTATAGTCACAGATCTGTAAGTGATTATTTTTCTGTCCTTGTTCACCTAGTCAAAATCGCTCACATGAGCCACATATGACAGCTTTCCTGTTGGTAATACCTTCTTCTCCAGGATTCCACTCCACCGTACTCATCAGGTTTAAGTTCTCCTTAATTGTCTTCTTTGCCATATCCTCTTCTGCTGCTGCTCAGTTTCTCATTTCGATGTCCCTTCACGTGAGCATGCTACTGTTTTATTGTGTTGTTTTTTTTCCCCCTCTTTCTATGAGATCCGTCATATACCTGGCAAACTCAACACTCAATCACTAATTTCACATCAAAATGTTTATCTCTAGCCCAATGATTCTCAACCCAGAGTAATATTGCCCCTCATCCTGCCACCTCCCCCCTCATTCAGCAGTGTCTGAAGATACTTGTTTGTTTTCAACTGGGTGAGGACATACTGTAATCCAGCAGACAGAAGCAGAAGATGTTGTGAACCATTTTACATGCACAGGGCAGCCCCCACAACAAACGTCCACCCTAAAAGTGAATAGTGTTGAGGTTGAAAAACCCTAGAGCCAAGCATGTTCTGTTCTAGAATCAGGTACACAACATTAGCCCTTAAATGTCAATGTGGTCCTCATACTTAATATGGCTAACACGTAAATATTTCCTTCCCCAAGTATGTTTGTTTTTTTCTTCTTCAATAGCATCTTGGTAAATGGCAGCATTATCTATTTTGCCTTCTCCCTGATACAGAAGAGTTGTACTTAATTTCTGTCTTTTTCTCACTCACATCCAATCCATCAGCAAATCCTGAGAGCTCTATTACAGACATTATTCTGGCATCATCCATTTCTCTCCATCTCCATTGTAGCCTCCATGCCCAACCCTCCATCACCTCTTGCTTGGTCTACTGCAATAGCCTCTTAACTGTTCTCTCAGCTTCTACACTTGACCTCTGCTCTCCATCCACACAGCAGCTAAAGAATTCTAAAAAATAAATTGGATTATGTGATTCCCTCCTCCCAAGCTTCATGTCACTCCTTAGCACTTATAAAATGTCTCCTAAATCAAAATCTGATCCCACATCCGTCTCCCAGATCTTATTCATGAGACTTCTTCCTCTGAAAGAATTTTTCCTCACTGATTGTGGGGTTTTTATCTCTTGCAGGTTTCCCTCTTATGCTTTCTGGAAGGTTCTGCCACTAGATCCTCACAGACTGGCTGCTCTTGTCATTCATTCCTTTCGTAGATCAAGTTTCATATTTTCTGAATGCACTTTCACTCGCAAAATCAAATGCCCTGTGCCTCCCACTGGCACTCTGTGTCACCTGGTCTTATTTAGAGTACTTGGAACTATTGTGTTAATTTTCAAAAGCATTTTTATTAGCTATAACTGACTTATAACATTCTATTAGTTTCAGATGTACGACATAATGATTTGATATAATGTACATATTGTGAAATGATCACCATAATAAATTTAGTTAACATCCGTCAGTGTACATTGTTACAAATGATTGTTCTTATGAAAACTTTTAAGATTTACTCTTAGAAACCTTCAAATACACAATACAGTATATTAACTATAGTCACTATGCTGTATATTACATTCGCGTGACTTATTCATTTTATAGCTTGAAGTTTGTGCATTTTAACCCTTTTATCCATTTTGCCTACCCCCCCCCCATACCTCACCCCTCTGGCAACCATCAATCTGTTCTCTGTATCCACAGGCTTGGGGATTTTTGTTTATTCATTTTTTGTTTTTTTTTTTCTTTGATTTCTTTTGGAATCCATATATAGGCGAAATGTGGTATTTCTCTGTGTGACTTATTTCACATAGCAAGACTCATCCATATTGTCACAAATGACAATATTTCTTTCTTTATTATATCTTGAACATTCTTGAATTTATATATACCACATTTGTAATCCATTCATCAATCAATGGACACTTAGATTGCTTCCGTAGTATGTTTATTAGTAAATGATGCTGAATGAACATGGGGGTGTAAATTTCCTTTTGAGTTAATGTTTTTGTTTTCTTCGCATAAATACTCAAAATGGGAATTGCTGCATCATATGGTAATTCTGTTTGTTTTTTTTAAATTTCTTAAGGAATCTTCATACTGTTTGCAACAGTGGTTCTACCAATTTACATTTCCACCAACTGTACACAAGGGTTCTCTTTTCTCCACATCCTTGCCAACACTTATTAATTCTTGTCTTTTTGATGATAGCCATTCTAACAAGTGTGAGGTTATATTTCATTTTGCGGTTTTGATTGGCCTTTCCTTGGTGATCAGTGATACTGAGCACCTTTTCATGTACCTGTTGGCCATCTGTATGTCTTCTTTGGAAAAATGTCTATTTAGTTTCTCTGCTCATGTTTTAATCAGACTGTTTGCTTTTTTCCTATTGAGTTGTATGAGTTCTTTATATATGTTGCATATTAACCCTTTATCAGATATATCATTTGCAAATATCTTCTATTCAGTAGGTCACATTTTTATGTTGTTGATATCTTTCTTTGCTATAGAGAAGCTTTTTGTTTTGATGTATGCCTGCTTTTTCATTATTGCTTTTGTTGCCTTTTCTTTTGGTGTCAAATCAAAAAAAAAGAAATCTCTAAGATTGATGTCAAGGAGCCTGGGTTTTCACCCAGGAGTTTTATGATTTCAGGTCTTATATTCAAGTTGTTGATTCATTTTCAAATAATCTTTACGTGTGGTGTAATGTAGGAGTCCAGTTTCATTCTTCTGAATGTAAATGTTTGTTTTTCTCATTACCAGTTATTGAAGAGATTGTCTTTTCCCTATGGTATATTCTTTGCTACTTTTATTGTAAATTAATTAGCCATATATGCATAGGTTTATTTCTGGGATGCCTATTCTGTTTCATTGTTCTATGTGTCTGGTTTCATGTCAATACTATACTGTTTTGATTACTAGAGCTTTCTAATATAGCTCGAAATTGGGGAGCATGATGCCTGCAGCTTTGTTCTCCTTTCTCAAGATTGCTTTGGCTATTCTGGGTCTTTTATGGTTTGTTCATTCTGTTATTATTTCAGGGCACTCAAAGCTTCTTGTACTTTGGCATCTTCCTGTACTTCACTTTAATTGGTACTTAATAAATATTGGTTACATTAATGTTGATTTTTAAGCAATACAAAAAAATAGAAATCAGGCATTAGCCATTAGAAAGTCTGATACTAAAGCTTAGTAGAGAGACAAGAGCTCATAATTCTAGAATTGAATAAAATGATTGGCAAACAGGGTGGGTCCACATAAGAGGATACATCATGTAAGTTATTTTGAGAAGTTTGCCTTTCTGCCAAACATAACATGGCTTTCTCCATCTCTCTCCTCTTGTAATCCTCTTGTAGAAATAACACAATTTTGTATTCAGTCCTATTTACTTTCCAAGTAGATTACAGGTCTCTTAAGGGTAAAGATTCTTGTTTATCTCTGTTTCACTTTCAGCACTGTGCCAGATTGAAAACAAACTGAGACCTTTCTGTATGGTCAACATACTTCAGATTTTGTGCATAGGATTAGTGAGAGAAATATACATACATACATACATACATACATATATATATATATCTATATATACATATATATTTATATATATGTATATATAGATATATATATATATATATATTACATATGTATGTAAGCTCCATTGACTTATCTAACTGCATATATTACATATGTATGTATATATATTATTCATTTATTTTTTCTTCCTACCTGTTTTTCTGCTGATTTCAGGATAATAGAGGCATTACGGTATTTAATATTTAGCAAAGTCTAAGCTTATATAATAAATATCATTTGGTGATTACTATACCAATGAGTAGAACAATAGATTCACTTAGATCATTATAGAAGCTAACATATGTTGAGGGCTAATTATGTGCTTTATCCTAAGTGCTTTATGTATATAACTCATTTAATATTCACAATGATCCTGTGAGGTAGTGATTTTTTTTCCTACTTTTTTATTAAAAGAAATAGTGGCAGAGAGAGATAAGTAACTTGCCAAAAGTCACACTGTGATAAGTATCCAGGTGCCCTTTCAACTCAGGCAGTGTGACTCCAAAGTCAATACCCTTAACCTCTATCTATTCACTTTTAATAAATACTATGTAATTAACTTTTTAAAGTGTTTTATACCTTTAAAGTAACAAAATACTTTCTAAATGGAACTTTTTGAAATTTCACAAGTGGATTGATGGCTGTATACACTACGCAATTAAACATGTCTCAACCCTTCACTAACTTCAGTCATAATATTTCTGCTTTATGGTGTACATGACAAATTTCTTTTTTATCCTCTATAAAATGCAAGACTTTAGATGAAAACACTAAAGTATCTCTGCATAGTAGAATGGGGGAGGGTGAAAATCAGGGAAATGAATTACTCTAGCAATGGATCTTGGCAGTGCAATGGTCCATTTTCTATCAAAGAGCAAAATAGACATTACATGACATGCTGTTATTTGTATTTTCTTTTATGTTTAGTGATGATTAATAGTCCAAATAAATAAATATGAACAAAGTTTAATAATTGAAAGATAAATCCCTTTAATTGTCCTTTTTATCAAAAAATCATGCATTTGTTATTTATAACCACAAAGAACCATACTAATCATCATAAAAAGCTGGATTCCAAATATTCTGCAGCTATGGATTCATATAACAACTGTGAAATGCACAAATAAAAACCTACATTAAGAGCATATGAGAGATCAGCCTGAAACAGAAAAATGGGAAAAAAACAAACAAACAAAAAAAACTTCAGAGTAAATGTCTCACTTGGCAGCTGATTCAACATTAAGAGCCATGTGTTCTCTTTTCATGCTCCATATCCACTGTCCTCACTGAAGTAGACATGGACAGGATTTTTGGCCCCCTAATTAAATAAAATCAATGTGAAGTGATAAGGCAGACTGTACAACCACTTACTTTCTTTTTTGACAGGGTAGTTTCCTGTCAATAATTAAATTTCAAAAGTATCTTGCACCATGGGAACTAAAATGTTCACTTGAGATATTTCTGCTTTTATTTACTAAATCCTATTTTCACAATATCAATCTCTAATAATCACAAAGATAGATAACCATTGAAATACAGATGAAGGAATTGTAGTATTAAAGCATGTATTTACAAAACCAAAGAGCCAGTTCTATAACAGGAATGGAATGTAGAGCCAAGGACATTGAAATAAAATTCTTCTTCTAACATATCTTAGCTGTGTGGCCTTGAGATAGCAAATATAATATATCTTAGTTTTAATTTCCTTAATTATAAAATTAGAGTAATATATATCAAAGTGTTGGAATTAATCTACTAAATTTTTTGCTCAACTTCAAAAATACGAAACTTTGAAAACAAACTCATCATCTTCTGTCATTCTTCACCATACTTATTTATCTTAAGATCATTAATTTGGTAACTGGTGACTTAGGCACTCATGTAAAATTGCAAAGATATTTTACAAACCTATGTTCTCAGGGAAAAACTGTATCAATTATACCTCTCAACTACCTTGGGAATCCCTTCTTTTCCTTACCTAACCATTGCTTTTGTCACAGGTAAGTACTTCACCATTTCAATTAAGGATTACTGCAAAAATCTTTTAAGAGGTCTGTTTTATCCACTCTAACCATTTACCATACTGTTAACCTGATTATCAAAACTATATATATATATATATATATATATATATATGTTTCAACATTCTTTTGTAAAATCTCATAAATCTTCAATTAAAAGAAAGAGGAAACATCTTAACACAGCATAAGGATCTGGACCATTCAGCATTATTTCCTGACTTCCTCCGAAGGCTTCGTCTAATTTGCCCAGTGATTTAATTAATAATGCTCTAGGGTATCAGAGATCTTGTGTCATTGGCCTTTATCTCTTTGTTTGCCACTGTCTGATTAAATTCCAGTCACTCTTCGGATTCACACTTTTACTTCAATCTCCAAAGAAAGGAAAAATAAATTACCTTGCTCACCCAACAGTACACATGCAACACACACACACACACACACACACACACACACACACACACACTCACACACTGTATTTCCCCGAAAATAAGACTTAGCCGGACCATCAGTTCTAATGTGTCTTTTGGAGCAAATTTAATATAAGATCTGGTCTTACTTTACTATAATATAAGACCAAGTATAAAATAATATAACAACATCACATCACATCACAACACAACACAACACAACATAACATAACATAATATATAATGAAATATAATACAATATAATATAATATAATACTGGTTCTTATATTAATTTTTGCTCCAAGAGATGCATTGGAGCTGCTGGTCCAGCTAGGTCTTATTTTGGGGGAAACACGGTGCTCATAAAAGAAGATGATTTTAGCCGGGGTACTAAACATCTGAAAAATAATAAGGACTGTCTCAAGGACCCCAATGCTCATGTAATAATTTCTTCTTTCCCCACGTCTGTGGAGAGTTAATTTGAAAGCTGATCTTCTGAAGGGAAGTCTACTTCTCTTCCTCACACTAAAATGTTTTCAAAGAGGTTTTCTTGTTGATCTGGTTACAAAGAACGTGGAAAGCTCTTAGAAGTGCTGAATGTCTACCCCCCCTTATATTATCCTCATAGCCAGACCATTATCCGTGCATTTGAGTGGAGGCGTAAATGTCAGTTGCAGTCCTTGGATGGAAGTTGTGATGAATGCAAATATGTTGGTAGCAGAGAGAGAAGCTGATAAAAAAGCTTTAAAATGGCAACTATCGACTTGTCCAGAAATTAACCCAGGGAGCATTTAATTGGTGGCTATGATTTGTTCTGTGCTTCAGCTGTTAAAAACCTTTTTAAGTTACTGTTTACTGTTTTGATTGTGCTTTAACAGGTTTAGGGAAAACAATATTATAGTTACTTAGTATAGGAAAAGAACACAGAGGATATTTTATATGTTAACATTGTGTACCATGTTATATGAGTAACCATCAGCTTTTAAAGCTCATCAACTGATTGAATATCGCCCCCTCAATTAAAGTTGGGCAGTGTTAAACTTATTAGCATTCACATACATGTTAAATTTTCCGCAGCATGGTTGACCATATGCCTGGTTTTGCTCAGAACAGTCCTGGATTACATGTCGTGTACTGGCATCGAGTCTGCTTAATATCTCTTTCAGTCTCAATAGTCGCCCAGTTTAGACAATAAGTGTTATGCTCATTCTGTCCATAGGGGGATGAAGCAGAGCTCAAAACTTCTCTCTGCAGCGCTGGAAGAGGGAAAATTGAGCAAAACACAATTACTAGATTATGAAAAGGAACCAGATTAGGATTCATGGACAGACTCTCTGAGTAAGGAATGTTTGAGATCAGTAAGTGAGTTCAAGTGTTGTATAGGTGAAGGGGCTTTCTTGGCTTTCATCTTAGCTAAGGTGCTGAACCTAAGACTAGAAAGAGGGCGGCTAATTTGAGGAATAGAAAAAACAAAAAATAGAAAGCCCATGTCTTCAGTACAATGAGAGAGGAGAGTGTTATGAGAAATTACACTAGAGAAGTCAACAGGGTTCAGAACAACAAGCCTTGGAAGCCATGTCAAGGATTTGCAAATGTATCCTATAAGGAATAACAAGTAAAGAATGGCAATATTTAAGTAGGGTTGACACTTGATTATATCCACTTCTTATAAAAAAGAACAATACTCTGACATCTGTGTAGATGATGGATTAGGGTTGTGTTTAGGTGCATGGACAGCAATGTGATTGTGAAGATGCCTTAGCCACTACGAGAGAGTTGTGGAAAGGAACTCTAGTGGTGGTTGTGGGAGAAATTAAACTTAATTTTCAAGAATGAACAGGACTAAAACTTGAAAAAAAAATTGTCCTGAATGCTTCTATTATATCAAACCAAAGAGACATCTAGAAATAATTTCTGTGGACAGGTGAAAGTTACATTAATTGTTTAATTTACTCTAAATCAGTTTTGCCCATTCTTACTGAGAAGGCACATCCAGCGAGAGAATTCAGCCAGACGTTTGCATAGGGCAAACCCGAACAACATAAGGTAGCAGGGCACTGGTAGTGAAAGAAGGTCTCCCCAGGAGCACAGTTCATCCTGAGGGACCAGGAGCCTGACCAGACTTACACTCTATCCAATTCTGAGCACCCTCTCTTCCTTTCTAAATCTTATTAGAGAGTCAATCTAGGATGAAAGCGAGAGGCAATTTTGCTGTCATGACAATTTAACACTCAAGTGAACTGAGATGAATTTACAACCGAAGCTGCCTCTGTTTATAAATTAGTATCTAAAGGTTATCAATTTTGCAAACTTTTGGGTTTTACTTGTTTTAAGGATACAATAAAACTCAGTTAAAATACATTTTTCTGTAACTTGAAGCACCAGAATGTCAGCATTTGTGACATACACAAAACAGTTGAGAGAAAAAAAAGTCTGTTTAATCTTATGTATGCAAACAAAACAAATTTCTAAGGATATTATTTGAATATTTTTTGGTTTTCATTTCTGAGAACAATAAATTCAGGTCCTATGGAAAAGAAAGTGATCAAAAAAGTTTCTTCTACTGCACACATTTCTCCTGCTGTATCCTAGCATATCTCTCCTTTGTGTCTGATTAGGATTAAATAGTATATTGATTCAAGCCAGTTTGTTTCAAGTACACTCTTTGCTGCATATTGTGTGAAGCCATGACATTATTTCATCTCAGTGACATTTGTGAGGTATTATAAATAAAAATATGTCAGACTTTAATTCAATTCTGTGAAAAGTATATAAGAAACTCAAATAAATATTGTAATACTTGAAAAGAGTACATCTCATATTAATCACTTCTACCTGGTGGAATTTCATTTTTGTTTAGTAGAAATGGAATTCTCTACGACATCTAACTCTTAACACTTCTGGTGTAGACATTAATTCATGTGCTTCTCATTATACTCAATGAATGGAATATGCTGGAATCTATACCCATTACTTGGATAATGTGCCCTGTAATTTCTGTTTTTGCTCTCAGACATGAAACTCATTAGCTTTTGTAGTTTCAGTACACATGCATTGAACAGAAAGAAATTTAATTATTATAACCAAGGAGGTGATTTTAATTTTTAGTAGAAAAAGAAACTAAATGAGATCAAGAAAAGTTTAAAGTTGGCCCATAATTGTGCTAACTATAACAATGCATCAACATGTATTTTATTTACTAAATACCAATAAATGATATGTTTTATTTTAACAGGCAGTTTGCTACCAGCAGTGTGTTTCTCTTCCAAAAGGTAAGTGCCTTTTAAGAAATATTATATAAAATTATCATGGTTTCTGATTTATAGCTTTGAAGGTCCTATTAATTTTAAAGCCCCATGGCTTACAGCTGTGTTGTTCAAAGGCAAGGATATATAGTATTAATTATCTTAAGCTCCAGATTATTGTTCATTGCAGACATTACGTATAAAGGACAGACTGGCACATTTTTCTATTTCAGTAAGAATAATTATTTAGCCTGGTGATTTTTTTAAAGAAATGCCTGTTGAAGTAAAATGCAAAGAACACAGTCCAGTTTGATCACTTGTTGCAGTTCTGGTTGTTTTTCGACAATTTTTATGGAAATTACCAGCCGCTTGGCGTTGGCTACAGTTTTTGTTAATGGTCTTTCTTTATTATTTCTTTGGTTGGTTGGTGTTGGATAATGCCTTAGTCATTTTGAAAGTTAAAAAGATGTATCTTCTCAACAGTATTTTTCAATAAGAATATATATTCATTTATATACATACACATGTACACACACGGGCACACACGTGTATTGTTTACTTGAATAAGTATAAAGTATAACATTTAATAATAAATTATGTTTAACCATGAGTTAAGTTTTATTGCTGACAACCTACCTACTCTTTAAATTTTCAAGAATCCCATACGTTTTAAAAGTAAACTGAATGTTTAAATATAGTATACTTTTTACCTTTTATATAAGAAATGACAAGATCCTGGGTTTATTTCTCAGCTTTCCTTTCTCTAAGCATTCAGTCAGGCAGTTAAAACATGATGGGGTTATTATTCACCATGTACCTGGCAAAGACTCTCTGGTTCTCTAAACAGAGTCATGGTATATGTCTTCACAAGATGCCTTTCAACAGCTACCATGGCAAACATCCATCTCTATTATCGCTCTTGGTTTCAGATCTCTGTTGTTTATATTTGGTGGTGGATTACCATCACTTTGTTACTCTGATACTTGTTGATACTTTCCCAACAGAAATTCATTGTCTTTAGGGCATGTGGACCCTGCTGTGGGTTGTAGTAACACAGTAACTGTCTGTGTAATTATGCTAAGATCAGTAAATTCATAACTATAATTCTATTATTTGCCTAACAGTTGTTTTTTTTACATGGTCTGCATTTTTGTGATCAGGTGATGTTGGCATATTAGCTTGATTTCCAACATACTAACCATTAGGTCGAGTTATTAAGTTAGAAAAAAAATGCATTTTGAAAAATAAATAAACTGCTACTTTTAAAATCCCTGCACTGTTACAGGAGGAGCCCATAAAACTGTTATATAAGTGACGGAGAATTATTTTTAAAGGCATAGTTCAAAAATTATTCCACATTGTGGAAGTGGGCATTAGCTATGATAAAATTACAACAAATTTATTTTTATAATTTTAGTCTTAACTGTATAAACTTATAATAGGCAAGTTATCACAGGCAGTGTTCATAGTACAATGCACCAAAACAATCTAGTGAAGTAAAATTTTCAACATATTCCACCAACCCCCGTCTCACCTCCATACAAATGCTATGGCAAAAAGAATACAGGCTTTGGGATCAATTAAAATTCAGTTGTAAACCTAGCTCCAGCCTTAACTTTCTGTGTGACCTCAGACAAGGTACTTAACCTCTCTGTGATGTTTTCATCGTTTTTCAAACCGGGTATAATAATGCAGTAGCCCCCCCTTATCCACAGTTCTTACATTCTGAAACCCCTGGTTGGATGCATGAAATACCACAGAAAATACCGAAGCCTGTATATACTATGTTTTTTTTCCTATACATGTATGCCTGTGATAAAGCTTAATTTCTACATTAGGCACAGTAAAATATTAACAATAATAACAAATAATAAAATAGAAGAATTTTAACAATATACTGTAATAAAATTGTGAACATAGTCTTTGTCTCTCTCAAAAATATATATTTTTGTTGTGATGTTGGAAGATGATACAAAGCAACATGACTCGAGGAAGAGAGGTGAATGAACATAGGCATCATGACATAGCATTAGGCTATTATAAGAGTTACTTAAACAAAAGCACCACGATAGGAGAAAGTTGATCTAATAACCAAGATGGCTACTCAGGGACCAAAGGGAGCATCTATAGCACCGAGACCCTGGACAAAACGATGATTCATGTCTTAGGCAGGATGGTGGAGGAAGGTGAGAGAATTCATCATGCTATTAAGAAAGGTGCGTGTTTTGAAACTTATGAATTGTTTGTTTCTGGATTTTCCATGTACTATCTTTGGACCACAATTGACTTTCAGTAACTCAAACCACAGGAAAGAAAAAACCATGGATAAGGGGGGAACAATCATTGTACCTATGTAGCAAGGCTATTGGAAAGATGCTGAATGTGATTTTTCAGACAACTGCTTTTTTTCTGAGTGAATTTCGTGTTATGTACACACAATCTTCAACTCCTTATTGCTCTATCTGACAAAACTATAATATTTTGGTGTACTTTCTTCTTGTTGTTGTTTTTGTGTATGTAAAGTTAGTCTTGGATGCAGTGACCAGGTAAGATACTGACATTGGAAAATAAAAAGGCATAGTATCTTGCTAATTTCTATGTAAAGATATTTTATTCTGTCAGTGATGTCCATATATATGCCCAGGATATTGCCTTGCAGGCATTTGTAAACGCAGATACTCTCCTTGGAGTAGCTCTTTATATATCTTAGAGACTACATTCCCTTCTTGTCTTTCCTTCAGTGTTCCAATTTTGGTCATTTGCTGTCCAGAGACTGACTCCTCTTCACTATATATTGAAGCTTGGACTGACGGTCCTGTTCTTGTTTCTTTTATTCCTTTTTGAAGGAATACATCTTTTTGCAGTGCTTTCTTTTAAAACAACATTGGGCAATTGGCTAGTTAAATAGCTGAAAATGATTCAATAGACTTCCTAGGTAATATTTACATTTTAGAGCTTTTGTAATGGCTTAACCTCATATATATATGAGACACTGGATCTCCATACTCTAGGATTTCCTCAGTGTACATTCTAAGTTTTGTTTATTCAGACATGAGATCATCAACCCATGATTCTCAATTAGCAACAGGCACTCATTTATGCCTAGACACCAGGCCAGGTGAAGCCCCTACTACCAGAAAGCTATTCAATGCTGTGAAGGGTAGTCTGCTGAAAACCTTCAATTTGCATCTGCCCATGCTTCACTCATTCCTTTTTCCCAATTTTCCCTATTCAGGTGATGGAGGCTGTACCTCCTGAAAGAGTAGCAGAGGTACTGAGAGAATCCAACATATTCAAGAACACTTGGGAACAAAATTGGGAAAACATATTTAAGTACTCACAGAAGGAATAAACAGTGCCTTTTAGTAAGTTCATGCTCATTTAAGAGTTGAATGACTCCCTTCAGTCTTTTTTATTCATCCATCCACAGTAATATTATAAGACTGACCATTTTTGTGGCCCTTGCTCCAATCATTTAAATACCCATTCATACTCTCAAAGAACTGAAACAGTTGAACTACAAAGAAAACAAAAAAAATCAGGCTTTTGATTTTGTTAAACAGAATTATAAATTTCATACAACCCAAGTACTTAATTTATAACTATAATAGTGACCTTCATGATGCAAAAATTGTCATCAGAGTTATCAGCATGGTTCTACATCTTGGCTAAAAGCCCAGAAAAAAATAGATTTACAGAATGAAAATTTGGAGTGTTTTATAAACATTATACTGTTCTCACTGAGGAAAATGTATATTGGAGGCAGTAACTCTTATAAGGAAAATATAAAATTTTAATATACATCATGTTCTTGAAAATATGCTCCCGTCATTTCTACCTCTGATTAACCAAAAGAAAAGATCTAGTCATAACGAAATCATTTCTCTTGGAAAATAAATAGAAATAATTACAGTATCCTCCTAATGACTTTCAATATTTTCTGTGTTTTACAAACATGGTTTCTCCAGAAACTGGCTATCCTCAGACCTATTTTCAGTGGCCCAAGATTTTTCTACGAGATTTTTATTAGTAACTGTTGTGTCTATAGGTTTTCATTCTCTAATAAATGTTGTATGTCAATATTGAGATCCTAACTAACCACCTTATTATGGGCTATGCAATTTAAAATTAAAATACTATAATTGATCTGAAATCATAGGAGGAGATAGAGAAAGAGAGAAATCACTTGAATAAAGTGTTGATGTTAAGTTACAGCCACTTGAAGTCCAGAAAGCTTTACTATCCAAAGCTTCACAGAATATTGTGGGGAAAATTTAGAATATTGTTGGGAAAATTAAGCCATTGTATAGTATAAATATAATAGCACAGCCATGTGGGATTTGTAAATCCCCATTGAATTTGTAAAATTCAGTAATATAGTCACATTGCAAGTTGTAATCTAAACAGCATCATCAGTGATAATATATTAAGCCTGCTATTTTGAATTGTATAGACTAAGGTTTATTTATAAATTTATTTTTTAGTCATATAAGTGCTAATTTTCCATTTATACATATATAAATAACATTAAAATAAGTTATTTTAGTCAAAATTTGACATTTGTGAGAAAATTTTGCATGCTGTATGGTACACTTGTTACAGAATTTTGAGAAACACTTAATATCGGCTGTTCTCTTATCAACCAGGGTCAGAATTATATTTATCTATTTATATTTTTATTTTTTTAATTAAAGTTTATTGGAGTGACAATTATTAAAAGTTACATAGGTTTCAGGTGTACAATTCTGTAAGACATCATCTATAGATTCACAATGGAATACTGTTCTGCCATACGAAAAGGTCAAATAGTACCATTTACAACAACATGGATGGATCTTAAGATTTTTATGCTAAGTGAAATAAGTCAGAAAGAAAAAGTCAAGAACCATATAATTTCACTGATATGTGTGATATAAAACTGAAAACAACCAAGAAACAAGGCAAATAAATGAAGAAACAAAAACTCATAGACACAGACAATAGTTTAGTGGTTACCAGAGGGTAAGGGGAAAGAAGAAATATATTTATTTTTGAACCATGCCTTTTTACCACCACCACTTTTCCCATGTGTTCAATTAGCCCTTAAGGGTGGGAGTTAAGCTGTAGTGTACTCCCCAAAAGTAACTCAGGAATTTCTGTTGAAAATGTGACTATTTGTTATGATACATACAGATATTTCTCAGTAAAACTTAAATTCTGACTCCAGTGTCTAGAAATCCAGAAGTCAGTTTACGGAGAGCCTAGAGACCAAATGAACAAATATGTCAGTTCACTAGGAATCATGAAGGAATTTGGATGATGATTAAATTCCTAAGCAAATTGAGACTAGAATTTATTAAGATGTGATTCTTCATTTGTCATTTTATACCTCAAAAATACAGTCATTTTCTAATAATTTTGCTTTTAGTCTCCGATCACCTCCATATCAGCTTTCTTGCCACTGCTAAAATAATCTTGCCAAACATATTTTCACTTGCTCAACAATCTTCTATTACTTTCAGGTCCAAACATCTTACATTATCATTCAGTGTTCCTCTGAGTTAGTGTATTTTTCCAAACTTTTACACCCTTTTCCATAGCATGACCCTTTGCTCCAGAAAGGATGCTCTACTCACCAGTGTTAAAAAACACCTTGCTCATTTTAGCCTGCCTTTTATTATATTTTCTGTGCACAATCTCTTTATTTCCCACTTCTGAACCCTCATTTCAGATAATGTATGGATCACTAATTTTTCATTAATTATGTTTTCTGATATTTGTAAATGTTTCCCACATATCTCTAATTACATAAGAAATTTGTTGGGGTGAGTTTAATTTCATGTCGTATCTAGAATGCTGTAGCCCTGTCATAGTATTTAGTAACTTATTGCTGAATTAGGTCTTAATTTCAATTTTATATATATTATGTTAAAACTATGAACTGATAACACTGTTGCATTATTTATGTGCCCTATAATATTTTGTAATAGAACCCCTGATTCCTTGGGGGAGAAAAATAAAACAACCGCAAAAAAAATATTTTAGGCAGAAGTAAAGAGCCTGGAGTTCTAAGTTAGCTGCATGAAATTAGAATATGGGTGTTCCTTATATGTAAGCAACTCATTTATGAACTGAGAACTGCTAAGTTCTACATCTAATTTAACAAATCCTCAGTGTTATGCTAAGTATAAAAGTACAAACATGGAAAAGGTATTTTGCAAAACTGAAAATACTTGACTGTGTGTGTATATATATGTATATACATATACATATACATATATATATGTGTGTGTGTGTGTGTAGATCTAGCTACATACACACACACACACACACATATATATAAAATCATTGTACAACTTACTTTTTCAGTATTATTTACCTTATATGTCGGTACAAATAAAGACAAGTTCATACATATTATACAAAACACAAGTCAAAATCTTGGTGTAATATATCATTCTCTCTGTCTGAAGGGTCATCTTTCACAGCTCCCTGAAATTTATTCAGGCCTCACCTCTGTGTCTTATCTGAGAATGTAGCGAATATGAGACAGATTCAGGCCTGTGGTTCGAGCAGTCACCAAGTCAGTCTAGACTGGTGTCTTTGATGGTGGAGCAAAAGGCAATTTGATAGGAAAGTATGGCTGTCCACTATAATGTCAGCCTTCAAAACTCAGATTAGTTTGTTCCTCTGTCAAAACCATTGTGACCTCAGCTGTAGAGGGTCATTGATTGGCTTGGTTGTGGAGAACAGCAAGGCAGATGGTATCATTCCATGTATATTCTCCATAAGCTTTATTTCCATGAGACTGTGGTTATAGCGCTTCTCATGACCAAAACACCTATGGAAGCAGGGCTCACAGAGGTTTTTCTACTAAATGACAGATTAATTGAATGAGAACAGTTTTGTTCCGAAAACGGGCTAGAACAAAAATAAAATTTCTATGCAATTAGTTCTGAAGCTTTGAAAGAATGACAGTTAGAAATATTTTCTTCAAATACACATTTTCAAGCAAGCTTTAATGAATTGTATAATACCATTTTAAATGGATCATTTACATAGATCTGATAATATACTCAAAGGGATGTTGGCCTTTATAATTAGATTTAGCCCTGGAAAATCTAGAGCATCATCAACATTCTCACAATACAACCATAGACTAATTAACATACATTTATTTGTTTTGACACATTGGAGACTCTTTCAATTCATTTAGGCAACAAAGTGCACACTCTTAATTTCTCCCTCACTTCTTCAGGAGAATCCAAAGATAAAAGTGCTATTTCATTAGGCTCTGACCTTTATAATGCCATCTCTAAACAACATCCTTATTAGTAAACTATGATGGAAGTGCCTTTAGGATAGAAACAATGAATATTTATTTAGGAACTGGCTTCTGGCCAAGTTTTCTGTACCCTAAAGGCATAAATATTATATCCAGAGCACTTCATTTCCATGCACTTACGATATTTTTTTTTCTCTGCACATTTTTGAAAGGCACTCGTGACTGTGCGACACTTTTGAGAGCTCATTTGTCAACGGCTCACTTGTGGCATTTTTATTCAATCCTGAAATGTTAAAGAGGTATAAATTCTGGTTAACTCTTTTAATTTAAATAGTTAAAATATAGAGGAGAGTGTGCTGATTACCTTAGTCTCCTAAATTTTGAGTAAGTGTCTTTTTCAAAAAGGGAGGGGAGCAGTAGTTAAATAACTTGTTTTCCTGAAGTCTGTCTTTGGGACAGAGTGTTGAAAGCTGGCTAGGAATTTTTTAAAAAAACATTCTCTCTGTTATTATTATGTTTTCCTGTGCAGAATGCATTCACCACACCTCTCAGCAGAATTACTATAATTCAATGAACAGGTGAGTTGAATTATGGATGTTGAAGTCATATCTCGCTAAAGGGAATCAATGGCATTATTTTCAAAGCTCTAACAACTCCTTGAACAAAATGCTAGGGCTGCTTCAGTGCAATACAATGTTTCCATATTACCCATTTTTTCATGGCTCTCAACTATACTAGAATGTCTGCAGCATTCACATCTCTAAATCACTTTAAGTAATGAGGAGCAGTTCAAGAAATATTAAATTTTCATCACTTTCGCTTTTCTGCTACTACTTTTAATATTTAATTTGTATTTGTGTTTAATACTCATTCCTCTTTATGCCCTAAATATTTTAATTAAAATATTATATGGTCGTAAAACACAGGATGATTCTCCTTTTGGTTTTTATTTAATTTTTAATAAGTATTGTGCACAAGTGGGAGCTTTATGAATCATTTTGATTGTTATTGAACTTGTCAGTATTAGCTAAATGTACTCTTTCTTCCTTTGAACTTGAAAACAAGTGTCATTTATGACGTTTCATTCAATCTACTTGGTATTACAGTTTTTTTGGATATAACTTTTCTACAACATAACCCCAACTACCTATGCTCTGCATCAACTAGCTTGCTGTTCTTGTTAAATACATGATACATTTTGGTTAAATGAATAAGTAATCATTGCCAAATAGAGTTGATTATCAATACAAACCATGGACTTACATAGTCTGTAATAACTTTTTAAATTGACTATGCCTCAGCAATGTAGATAAATATATTCAGAAAACCTAGATATGTGGATTTGAATAAAATATGTGCAGTCAATACAAATATTGGTAAGAAAAATAATTCCCTGTTTTAGAAAATGGAACTACAAGTAGGTTGGTGGAGAATGAAGAAGAACTAGGTGGAAGAATCTCTGTGTGTTATCAGGATTCATTTCATTTAAGTAAGAATGTTCTATAAGAAAGAGAGTAGCTCATTCATTCCTAGGGTTTGCCTAAAAGGAAAGAAGTCATATTTGAAGAGTGTGAAGCAAACTTTCCATAAGTATAGATTGCCTGTCTGCTCTGTACAAGGCGTAATGCTCAGTGGAGGAGGGATACATTTTTTCAGATTGCAGAGGATAGTTATAATCCTTCAGGATTGTAAAATCCACAGAGAAAGATTGAAGAAAACCCAAAAACGTTAGTGAAAAGTACAGTACTTGAAAGTCCCTACTGTGAGATTTGGATAATAGAAATCCCAGGAAGCCAGAGGCTTGTGAGCAATATATTATATGAGATAATGGATATGAAAATGCTGTGTAAACGACCAGGTGATGTGCAAATGTGAAATATAACCATTATGTGGCTCACCAGAAAGAAGTCTACAATTTTCTGGCTAGCCCTTTTGAAATGATATACGGGTTAGCCCTAGAGACAGATCCAACCACTAGTTGGATAATGGCAGGTTAAGATGATCTGGGATAACAAAGGGAGCAAGAGTCAAGAATTGTTAACAAGAATTTAAATTTTCTTCTTATTAGGTCTTCAAACAGAGTCCCTAATATTCACATTGCTAATAACAGGAGTTCATATTTAAGTCATAATTCTAATGATTTATTTACATAGATTATACCCACAATCACTGTTACAAATGGTAGTTGGATTTCTCAGCCTGTCCATATGGTGGACATTCTGTATAAGCCATAGTCTCTGTATGTATGTATATATATATATATGATAGTGGTCACCAAGCTTTCTTGGAGCTCTGTTAGTAAAAATATTTTAAGAATGCATGCCCAACATATGCATATATTTTGTCAGTTCCTTACATGTACTTACACTAATACATTGTATGCTTAATAAATCATTCATAAAAATAGAAAGTCAACAAGGATGAGACTGTAAAATAAACATAATTGAAGTTCTACCTCTCTTATTGTGCTCCATGGATCACCTTGCACACCCAGAATCCTATTTACACCTCACTCTGATGATTCTTGAGTTACATTATACCATAGTACATACCCATCGTTTGTAGTAATGAAGGTATTGCCATGAGAAAACCATATTAATATTTTTTCTGCCTGGTAAAACCAATTGTTTTTTCCAGCTTCATCGAGGTATGATTGATATATAAAATTATGAAATATTCAAAGTGTACATTGTGGTGATTTAATATGCATACACATGGTGAAAGGATGTCCCTTAACTAGATAATTAATACATCTATCACCTCACATATTTATCTTTTTTGGGAGGAGGGGAGTAAGAACATTTAAGTTCTACTTTCTGGGCAAATTTTAAGTATATGATACAGTGTTCTCTACTACGCTCACCGTAATTTACATTAAATCCTCAGAACTTATTCATTTTATACTCATTCCCTGTCAAACACTTTTCTACTATCTTTCTCTATGATTTTTGTTTTTTTAATTTATAGTCATTTCTTGATTGGGGTACCTAAAAGATAATTCTCTCTGCAGCATTCTTGAGAAGTGGATACTACTTCCTTAGTCATTCCTATCATCTAGGTGAGGATATGGAGACTACTCCAACTTTTAGCCAGTTTTGTGGTTTCAGGTAATCCCTCCAGCAAGATGGTGTTGGAGGCAAACAAATTGCACTCCTATGTTCATTGCAGCACTATACACAATAGTCAAGACATGAAAACAACTGAAATGCCCATCGGTAGATGACTGGATTAAGAAACTGTGGTACATTTATAGAATGGAGTATTATGCAGCCATAAAGAAAAAAGAAATCTTACCATTTGCAACAACATGGATGGATACAGAGCACATTATGTTAAGTGAAATAAGTCAGAAAGAGAAAGACAAGTACCATATGATCTCACTTATATGCAGAATCTAAAGAAAAGAATAAGTGAATGAACTAATCAGAAACAGTTTTGGGGATAAAGAGGAAAAACTAAGGGTTGTTAGATGGGTGGGGGGGGAAGGGGGAAGGTGAGGGGATTAGAAAACAGTCGGTAACCACAAAATGGCCTCAGGGTTTTTGAAAATTAATTTGGGGAACGTAATCAATAATGTTGTAAAGATTTTGTTGGGTATCCAATGGACACGTTTCCCTTTGGGAGACCACCTCAGGGATGCTGTAGATGCCTGATCACAGCACTGTACACCGGAAGCTAAACAATAATGAATGCCAACTGTAATTATATATATATATATATATATATATATATATATATATATATATATATATATATATAAAATGTGATGGCTCGGTGCGATGTCGGAGGGATAGTGGATGGGGGAGGGGGGTTCACAGTGTGAGGGATATAAATGATGAACGTCTAAGTCTTGTCTTGTGCACCTGAAACTAATGAAAAAAAAAATGAATAGAGGTCAGTGAAATTTTGAAGTCTCAGCAGGAGCTAGTGGAACCTGTTCAACACCCTCAGTCTATGTATACAAATGCCACATGTAGCCGACTAACCATTGTACTGAGGACTTACCTCAACTGGACAAGGCCTCAGCACAGTATATGAACTGGTTCCTGTTTAGATTTTGCACTTAGCAGCTTAGGTCCTTAATTATTCCATTATCCCTGTTTATAAAATGAGTTTAAGAGAGATCCCCTACTTTACATTGTAGTATCACCTATGCTATCCCCCAGTCGATTGTGTGATTGATAATGCATTTTTGGCTTCTCATTCACTGCATCTTGAGTAGTCCTAGTTGGTATGTATAATTAAAATACAGTGTTGTTGTTGATATGGTAATGATTCAAAGTGTGTGCCTAAATGGCATATCCTGATCTTCTTATTAGGTCTTCAAACAGAGTTCCTAATATTCACATTGGTTAATAACAGTTTATATTTAAGTCATAAATCTAATGATTTATTTATACAGAATGTCGCCACAATCACTGTTGTAAATGGTAGTTAGATTGCTCAGCCTGCCCATAGACCTGGATATATATATATATATATATATATATATATATATATATATATATTTCTAAATTATACTCCTTACTAGTCATCTAGAAAGAAATATGCTGTATCTTTAACGTTCAAATGAAATATGTATATATATAATATATATATAATACATATTATATATAGTATATATTATACATATAGTATATAGTATATTTGTACTATATATAATATATAGTATATATATTATATATAGTATGTATATTATATAGTATATAGTATACAGTGTATATATGTACTATATATTATATATATTTCATTCGAGCACGGAAGACACAGAATATTTCTTTCTAGATGACTAGCAAGGAGTATAATTTAAAAATTAATATTATGTGAGAATTTAATGCAAAAACACGGTGACTGTAGTTGATAATACCATATTGTATAATTGAAATATGCTGAGAATAGAACTTAAATATTCACTGACAGGGATGTCAATTGACTAGATGGGGGTAATCCTATCACAATGTAACATATATCAAATACCCCAATGCACACTTTAAATATATTAAAACCTTATATGTCAATGATACCTCAATAAAACCGATATTTAAAAAATAAATAATAAAATAAAAATTAGGACTGTCTTCAGAAGTTAGAGAAACCAGAGTGGGATACCCAGGGATTGTCACTTAAACCTTTCATTTGGAGCATGAAGCCAGACTAAGTAGCAATAATTTGTACTTAAGAGAGGCCGTTTCATTAATTGCCAGGATATAAACAATGACTGGGAGACCCTGGTGAAGGTATAGAGCCTAAGGTATAGTAAACTGAGCAGACAGAGGAGGGCTTTTGATTCAGGCTACTAGTTTCAGGGTGGGGAAACAGGACTCTCTCTCTCTCTCTGTCTCTCTTTCTTTCTCTCTCTCTGTCTCTCTCTCTCTCTCATCTCGTGATAGTGCTAGCTATAGTCATCATGCTATACATTAGAACCCCAGTACTTATTTATATTATAACTGGAACTTTGTATCATTTGACCACCTTCATCCAGTTCCCCCAACCCTTCCTCTGGTAATCGCACATTTGATCTCTTTTCTATGAGTACCAATTTATATTCCCATGTTTAGTGCACCAGCGTTCCCTTTTCTCCACATCCTCTCCAGTATTTGTCATCTGCTGTGTTTTTGATGATAGCCATTCTAACAGGTGTGAGATGATAGCTCTTTGTGGTTTTGATTTTCATTTTCCTAGTGATTAATGATGTCAAGCACGTTTTCATATACCTGCTGGGCATTCATATTTCTACTTTGGAAAAACGCCTGTTCAGGTCATTTGCCTATTTCTTAATCATATATTTTTTTTTTTTTTTTTACTGTTGAGTTTTTTTATTATTATTTTGGAAATTAAACCTTTATCAGATATATGGTTTGTAAATATATATTTTTTCCCTTTCTGTAGGTGGTCTTTTCATTTTGTTGAGTTTCTTTTGCTGAGCAGAAGTCATCCATTTCTTTATGGGTCAATTTATATTTTTGAGGAGAAACTGAGCAGTGAGACAGAATCCAATGGCCAGGCCTTGCTGTGAAGAGACGATTAAATTACTGTAAATTTCTGGAAATTGTTCCTATGTTGTAGACAAGATCATTCTAAAACTCTGGATTATGAGCAGCGTTAAAACTGCTCTAGACTAGGAATCCCACGTTTTTTGAGAGTAAATCTCTTGGGAGCCTGCAGGTTTCTCTACTGGAGCTGAGATCTGCAGGTCAAAGGAAGGAACTGAGTATACACAGCAAATCCCCCTGCCCAGGCCAATGCCATCACTTCCCAGCACATTTCACTTCTCTCAAATTGAACCTGTGGCAGATTGCTTCAGCCTTACTTGTTTTTGACTTTTAGTATCTTGTGACTAGGAAAAAATAAAAACACTTTAAAAGTGTTTCCTAGAAGAGTGTTCAGAAACTGTGTCAGGAAATTGCTTCACCAGATTTCTCTGCCCTCACATTCTGTGAAACGTAGACCTCAATAGTCGCTCCTCAAGCTCCGCATCGTAACAACTTCAGATATGGTTCTTTCTAAGCACGGTCTACTCATAAGAAGAGGACCTGTATTATAGCTCCCATGTTTCTCTGAACGTCCTTCTGCTTGAAGTTTAAATGTAGCTCAAAAAACTATAAATTTTAGACCTTAACTCTATCAATCTTGTGATTTTACGGCTAGAACCAAATGAATCAGTAGTAACCATCAAACTATCCAATGCATCAAACAAATAACTCTAGGAAGTACAAAATATAGCAGGAATAAATGACAGGCAATGCATGTTTTATAGCCCATCATTTAATGCCTTAACTACAGTATGCACTCATTTAAAGATATTACTTGGCTCTGGCAAGCAATAAAAGCAACTGAGTATTTATTTAATTGTTGCCAAATGTGGTGATCCCATCACAGTGATTTAAGGAAATACAATTGCAGTCCGTCACTAGCGGGATTTACTTTTTTTTACACACTGAGAGAAGTGGTCAGTACTGTTACAGGAAAAGCATCATTGCACATGAGTAAGTAGCTGGGAAAATAAAAACAAATGGGGAGGGAGTAACCAAATCATTGTGAAAGGGGGAATGGTGATTTGGAATATATCAAATTTGTTTATTTGGGGACTAAGCATGAGCCCTTGTGGGAATGGAGCCAGGAGTGCAGTTTCCAGGCTCTCTCCCTCACGTGAAAAGGTGTTGACTCAGGTAGTAAATGGCCATCAACTGTGATTGGATGGCTATCAACTGTGGCTAGTTGGCAGTCAGCTGTAACCAATGAGCCATTGGCCACTAATATAACTGCCGTGGCTATGCTAGCAGTGAATGGGGGCTACTAAGAAGATGGTGGCTGAGCTAGCAAGAACAGATTGCAGTTAGCACGGAGGACTGCAGCTAGCAAGTGAGGTTGGTGGGCAGAGAGAAGTGGACAGCAGATTGCGGATCTTGTGGCTCCTGCTTCCTGTGTCTCCAACCCAGCCACCAGTGAGAATATAATGGTTTGACGCCCCTATCTATGGTTCCGTGGGTGTTCCTTTTTGGCCTCACCATGTCCTGCGTTCTTATGTGGGGAGCAGGACAGAGACCCGGCATGACTACCTGCATGACAGTCCTACTGCAATAATTTGTAAATAAAATATTTCCCTGTTATATAATGATATGTTTTGCTATTTATGTTTGTCGTGCAGGGACTCTTGCGGGGTCTCACCTCCCTCTCCCTACATAAGAACGCAGGATATGGAGAGGCCAAAAAGGAACACACGCAGAGCCATAGATAGGGGATTCATACCACTATATTCTCGCTGGAGACTGGGTTGGAGACACAGGAAGCAGGAGCCATACTATCCGCAACCTGCTGTCCACTTCTCTATGCAATCTGCAATACATACTCCGCACTTGCTAGCTCAGCAATCTTCTTGCTAGCTCCCATTTACTCCTAGCGTAGCCACGGCTGTTATATTAGTGGCCAATGGCTCACTGGTTACAGCTGACAGCCAACTAGCCATAGCTGATGGCCATCCAATCCCAGTTGATGGCTATTTACTACACAAGTGAGCACCTTTCCACGTGAGGGCAAGAGCCTGGAAACTGCACTCCTGGCTGTGTCCCCACAATATTTGTTTTGTTATTTATTGCTATTTATGTGACTCTTTGCAGCCAAGAATATCAAGTAGAGATTTTGTGTACATAAATCATAACCAAATCGTCGCTAACTTGTGTCCTGAACTATCTATCACTTGAGTAATTTCTTTGTGTATGTCAGGAAGATAGGATGTTATGGTCAAGATGAGAGATCTGAGACAGGTTTTCTAACATTGTCATTAACAAAAAGAGGATGTCATCCTTGGCTGTGGCTGACAGTGGGGTAGCGGTCAACACCTTATAAACTGCAGCTTCTCACCTCACCCACAGAATGGACAGATTCTTTGTTCCGTCATTCATCTCTTCATGTATCTATCTCTCCATTGATTCAACAAACCCCATTCTATGTGCCAAGTATATAGTTAAGACATAATTTCCTGCATTAAGGGAATTCATGCTCACTTCTCTCTACAGCTTTGGGGTTCTTGTTTGCACCATGAGAAGCCTCCCTTAGTCTGGAGAGGTTAGAATTTCTGCTACCATCTCCACCTAGACTTGTCACCCTTTACTTTTGTACGAAGCCATCTTTGAGCATGAAAACTGAATATGCCTTGTAATAAAGTCTGCATCCTAGCACCAGTGCATAATTACCAATTTCCAGAGTATTGATTTGGGCTTTGGTAGAATTTGAGTTTTAGAAAAGATTATCTGACTTTGGAGTTTTCTTTTACTTATAGAGACATAAATTCATGTTAAGCACTACAAACTACTGTGAGCCTTGTAAGCAGAAATACAAGATTAACTTTTCTCCTTAAATATAAGAACATCATATGTTTTTTGGCCAGCAGAATTAATTTAATTATTTTTTATGACACTGATTTGTTACCGAAGTTATGCAGAGATTAAACCAACTTGGCCTCCTCCTGGCACCTTGAACGTATCTCTATGGTAACGGATCTTGTACTGTGCCATTGTGAGATGAAGCCAGTTAAGATAAATAATGGGAGATCAGTGTGCACAGATCACTCTGGGCATAAACTTCTGAGGAAATTATTGGTGTCATTGGATTGCAGATAAGTTACTTGAAGTATTTGTTAAAAATCTGAAACTTAGAATGCTTTTAAACACACACCTATGTGACTTATTTAAAGCATCAGGATTGCACTGTGAATAACATTCTCTTCAAACCTACATTTTAGAAATTGTATTTTTTTGGCAAGGAGTTTTTTCATCCTTAGTCACATATTGTCAATGGTTTTCCAATTTTAATAAAAAAGTTATTTACTGTAGAAGGGGATTTTTTAGATTATAAATTTATTTTTTTAAATATTCTAATATTGTTAGGAAACTAACATGTAAGTTTCCTTTATTTCTGCTTAAATAGTTTAGGATAAACTCATTCATCAAAAATCTACTTCTGTTACTAAAGATGTGTCCGGTTATGTTAGAAATTTGGGGAATTTTTTAAATATATTTTAAATTTGCTTTCAATTTCTAAGTAATTATATTAGTATGTATAACAATGTATTTTTACATTAACACTAAATACCAAAAACAAAAGAAATCTCACTCATTCAGGGAGAAGCTTCACATGTACTGTCTCACATGTAGGTATCAGTTGCCCATTTAATATATGATTACAATTTTCAAACAACTTATGCTTCAGTAATGCATTCATTGATTCCAGACTCACCAGTAGCTTATTAGAGAATTGGCTAAAACACCTATAATTAGAAATTTGTCCCATCTAGAAGTCTACTTATGTACCTGTCTCTTGAGCCAAGCAAAGAACATTAAAAGGTAACTTTCACGGGAGATGAACTTGTGATTTTATCTTAAAAGGGATATAGGAAATAACATTACAGTTATCCTTCTTTAGATAAACCAGATTGAAAGAATGACTTGTAAAATAGCCATAATGATTTTAATAATCAACAATTAGAACCCAATATAGTAAATTCAGTTTTAAACTTGGATAATTACATTGATAAGATCAGGAAACTATGCACATTAAAGAAGAAAATCACACTAATCATGTACCTCTTGATGTTTCTCCTATTGTATGTTTAGGACAAAATCACTCACACACACACACACACACACACACACACACTAACACACACAAATCTCAATGTGGCTAGCCTTTCCCTGCACTGAAATCTTGAGATATATCCATGGGTGTGTCCCTGCCATGACCATGACCAAATTACCTGAGCAGTCTTTCCTGTTGTGCATGGACTCAGCCTGAGAATCTTCTGCAACCTATTTTTCCTGCCATCCCCACCAAGTTACTTGAATTGGTGCTAAAGTAAGAAACTAAATGCCATCTCCGCTTCCCATCTAGCCTGTTATTTTAAGTTAGCCTGACACGTACATACTTGAAACTTCCTTTTGCTTTCTATTATGATGACCCTGTATGTCTTGTATAATGGAACTACACTCCTGTTGTCCGGTTCTGTTGGGAGGCCACCAGCATCAACCTCAGTCTCTCTAGGTGAAATCCAACATGTTATTTATACCAGAGAACATTAATTGAGTCATTTTAGGTGAAGCACTAACCTGTTTTAAGTATGCCATTTTATTCAATCCCCATAGAAGGTATGAGGTAAGAACCATTATCATCCCCACTTAGCACATAAGAAAACTGAGGCTTAGTGAAGTTACATAACTTGCTAAATGTTACTTGAAAGTTGTGGAACTATGATTTTAACCAAGACTCTATGAAACTGAAGTCTGGGTTTTTAACCAGGATAGTAAAAACTGCCTCATAAAGAAAAGTCTGTTGCACATGATATGTGTTTCAGTTATAAGAATGAGTTTTGGGTTGTGGAAAAATTCTGCTAATTATAGCTAATATTCTGGTCTCAATTTCCTGATCTATAAAATGAGGCCCCACTAATAGGTTTTCCCTGACAAATTCCCTCTGGATGAGGTCTCTTGAGCTATGAATCAATAAACTTGTCAAAAATCTCAACAGAAGCAGAACTTAGTATTCAAAAGTGGACCAAATAATATAAACATCTTAAGGAGAGAGAAAGAAAGGAAAACTCAGAAAAAAAATTATTAGGGTGGTATGAACCTAAATAGGCTGACCAAAGCTTCAGCCTAGAGTCTAAAATAAAAAGAGCAAAAGTATTAATAGTGTAACTATCCAAAATAAGTCTCACAGTGATTCTCAAACTTTAATATGAATTATGACTGTCTCAAAGGCTTGTTAAAACACATGCGTTGCCCCTCAAACCCAAAGTTTCTGACTCAGTAGGTCTTGGAGAGGCCTGAGAGTTTGCATTTCTAACAAGTTCCCAAGTAATGCTATTTTTGCTGGCCTGGGAAACAAATTTTCTAAACCGGTGCTCTAAATTCTATCTCAAATAATTCTTGACACGTGTAGAAATACCACAATAACCAAGGAACATAAAAAGCATCCCCAACTATACTGCTAGAAGTAAAGACTGTTGTTATAGTAACGTAGTAGAATGTGCAGATTTCTCAAAGTGTTAAAAACCATCATTGCATCATCATCAAAAAGATTAAAAAATATGTATAGCATTCATTCTGAAAGACATGAACAAATGATTGATTACCGCAATCTACCCTTCTGCGTTCTCTTTGTCTTGGGGAAGAATTTCTATATTAACTTATTTCTTATTATAATTTTTGAAGTGTTAATTACTTGTGAATTATACAAGGAAAATAGTCCATTTTTATAGACCAAAGGTAGAATAGGTAAAAAATGTCATGATCCTGTTTAGAACATTGTAACATGGAACCATTTTAAATGTTTTCACTAATGAAGCAGTCTGTGTTAATGAACTTACTTAATTCTATTTCTGAAGCATGTCTCTTCAGTTTCCTCCTTGTTCTCCCTTCATCTCTAGTCTTAACAACATTAAGTCCTTTGAAATTAGCCAAATTGAATACTTATTTTTACTGAAGGAAGGCCAAAGAGATGAATAATCCTTGTGATTTGTCACTGCCTTTAAACCTAACAGTTAAATGTATGAAACATTACACAGGAGTTTACATTTTGACCTGCATTCTTCTAATACTTTTAACAAGTAATAGTGTTTCCCTCTATTACAGGGAACACTATGCTATCTGCTGGGGAATCAGAGATGAATAAATAATCATGCTTTGAAAGAACTCAGTGGGGACTGTTGGGTAGACAGGAGAAAAAATCAGTATAATACAACATGCAGAATGCTGTCTCGTAGACCAACAGAGGGCTGGGATTGCTCAAGGAGGGCAAGGAAGCTTTACATGTGGAAATCAGCGAGATTCAACCAGAGGCTATACTTGAGCTGGCTCTTCAAAGTGAATAGGGATATTCTGCGCCAAGAAGAGGACAGGTTCCTCTAGACAGAGAGAAAAATATAAACAACCCCATTTAGTTATTGAAGAGACACGCCATCCCAACTATCAATTTGGAGGTTTGAACATATGTGCCTAAATCATATTCATCAATAATATGCAACTATTTTTTATTGGTATTATTACATTGTATAAAGGATGAGAAAAACAGAAAGAAATGTACATCTCTATTAAGTGTCTTAATAAAGGTCATGGTATAAATTTGCTGAAAGATTCAGATCAAGAGGAACTTTTTCTGAAAGTGAAATGAATCAGAGAAGGTTCCCTACAGGATGTAGGTCTTCAGTTAGTTCTTGGAGAACATTCAGGATTTGAGGGCAGGCTCAAGTCTGACAGTGACGCGTACAGGGTGAATAAAACCAGCTCCAGATTTGCAAGAAACCAACATGAAGATCATGAATGTTTTCTGATTCTGAGTGTCTTTAGAATATCCCTGCTAATGTATAAAATGGTGTGTGTGTGTGTGTGTGTGTGTGTGTGTGTGTGTCTGTCTGTCTGTCTGTGTGTGCACGCGAGCATTCAAATAGTGGATTATGCATTTTGGACTTTTGGTTTGTAAAGGGCCACCCTCACCATAAACCTTTGACATTTATCTTTTCACATGCTATAACATTTATGATTTGGGCAATGTAGAATGATCTGCACTCCAAATACTGTTAATCTTTATTAACTCAAAAAACAAAACAAAACAAAACAAAAACTCACAAGTGTCTTTTACTCATCATCCAAAAAGGGAAGGTTGTTAAAAAGGCTGTCATAAAATAATAATAATAATAATAATAATAATAATAATAATAATAAAATAAAAAAACAGATGCTGAATAATAGTAAAGGAAGATTTTTTGTGTATGTTCCCAAAAGTTTTTAAAAGCTTTTCATCTTGGCTTACATTCTCTACTTTAATCAGTGAAAGTGGATCAGCTGTCCATACGGCCCTGGTGGATGGAAGGTGGAAGTCCACAGCAGGGCAGGCCAGCCTGTGCTTATTATGTGCCAGTAAGCTGAGGCTGGTGATTCCTGAACACAGAAATTAATGTTTTTGCTAATCCTTTTGTTTTATCCCGGCCACATCTCCTGCATGCATCCATAATTAGAAGTTTATTATACTTGCTATTTGTTCTGCAAGTCTGTGTCTGTTCAAATGAGGGCTATTTTTAAGTGAAAGAAAATAATGACTAAAATGGAATTTATTTTTGACTGTTTCATTTTGCTAGTCAAAGGGAATTTTACCGTCTCCCAATCTGCTTTGAAGTTGACAATAAAATCAGCAAGTTATATTCTCTTCCTGAATTACTTTCTAATTAATTTTGTATTTTTGATTTACTACCTTTCTCTCCTTCTCTCACATAGTTTAAAGCTCTCTCCTTACATCTGCTTCTCATATAACCCACAGGAGTCAAGAAACCCATGATAGTGCCAACTATGTAAAGAAGCAGTACCAATTAAGGTAAAGGAGTGTCCATGCCTTAAAGAAAGTTTCATGTTAAGCTGAAGCATAGTTTGGAAGCTCAATTCATAGCCCTTATGTGGGGAAAAAGAATCTACAGTGAGTGATTATATTTCAAAGAGTTCAGCAGTCAGAATAACTGCCAGCAAAATTGTTTAATTCTACTCTTATGTGTTCTTAGATTAACAGGGTCAACATGAATACTTGTTGGTGTATTTAAGGAGCACTCACATGTTGTATGTGAGCAAAGGGTTAATTGCTTTGGGAATGAACAAAGTGATGGGCTTTGTGAGAAAGGAAAGAAATCTTAATCATTTTTATTGTTTCACGTACCCTGGAACCCTGCAAGACTGTGGTCTAAAAAGAAAAAAAGAAAAAAGTGAAGGTGTCATGTTGGCTTTCATGACATCATGAAACGTGTTAACCTTGGCAGTTGTCTCGTGCCTGTAGACCCTGGAATTCTCTAATAATGAGTCCCTTTAAAATCTCTCAACCATCCTTTTATTCTCTAAAACAGAGAATCCTCCATTTCAACACTGATGAGTAAGCGTAGGGGATCATCTTTCAATGGCATCCCTCTGACCAAGTATCACTTCAAAAAGGGGAGGACTTAATTATATTAGGTTGGTGCAAAAGTAATTGCATTTTTTTACAATTATTTTTAACCTAAACCACAGTTACTTTTGCACCAACCGAATAATTACCTTAGCTGCCTTGACCTGCCTAGGAGACATTAGTTTAATAAATATCAGGAATCCATACATTCTTATTATTTGGTATTCATTGTTTATTCAGTATTAATTAATTCACTTGAGAGATATTTGGTGAGATTCTGATCTGTGTCAGGCAGTATGGCCAGATGCTATACACATACAGATCACTAAACTCACATGGCTCCTCTCCTCAGGGCGATTATGGTCTACTGGTGGAAGATCTTTAGGAGTAATCTACAATAAACATATTCAAATACTGTATTATAAGATAAAACATTTAGTATGATTAAGAGAGTATATAAAGAACATTCTGGAAAAAAATTCTCCATATAAAGGCTAATGTGTAGTATAGTTTTCTCATCTCTTTTGAGGTTGAAGTTGGAAGGAGGCAGATTTAAACACAGGTAGAATTTCACAAATCTCTACATGGTGAAACATGTTTGGAATTAGAGAGCCATCCTTCTCTCTCCAATAGCTTATAGAAGACATCCTGAGGAGAACCGCCTACTGAATACTCCTGCATTCAATGTAGAGCATGTCCTTCAAAACTTTCAACAAATATTCATTGAGTGACTATTTTGTGACAGACACTGGTCCAGGTGCTAAGCATAAGATTCGAAGAAGATTTTTTTTCAATCGTAATTTAAAATATAAAGGGTCTCTGGCAACAAGTCATTTGTCTAGAAAACCCAAATTATTAAAATAGTCTACTATCAAAGCAGTCTGTGAATAATTGCTTTCCCCCAGTGCTTGCTTTTTCCTTTTTAAAAAATGGCCACGACCCATAGCTGAAGTTAGGAACTTATTCATAATGTATATGATAAAGGTCAGTTGCATTTTAAGACGCAATAATTGAAAGTGTAGCATTAGTTATAAATTGGGATCTTTTTCTAAATAAATTATCATTAATATTTTAAACAAAAATATTACTCAAAACTCCTAAAAAAAGACAAGTTCCAAACACTTGTAGAGGTAGAGTCACCTCATAAACTCTCACATAATCGCAGGATTACAAATATTTGTGTTTAAAATATGGGACTCATTTAAAGATCTTTCCATCCTTAGAGAACATTAAAGGTTTTGCAATATACTACTTTTGTGTAATTACAGTAAAGTCATAAATGTTTTAAAAATACATTTAATCCATTATATTTTTCTTGTATCTGGTGGCCAACGTAACACTTCAGAGGATTTAAGAATCCTTGGGCCATCCAGGTTTTTACACATTGATTGAAGTCATAGTTTGGAACTTAGTATACTAACGAGTATGCTTTCATCGCTTTTGCATTTGAGATGTAAAAGGCTTTATTTTGAATGCACTGAAGCATATTTTTTAAAGATGGGAATTTTATGCTTCAGATATAGCCAAGGAGATTCCCTCAATGTCATTTTGAATTCTTCACAAATCTAAGAAGGGAATCCCTCAGGTAACATTTGAAACATTTTGAGCACTTGTATTTCTAAATGAGGCACTTAAAATAAACAACAAAAATGGTTTTAGAAAAAAAAATGTGTGTGTGTGTGTGTGTGTGTGTATTTTGTGATATATACATATAGTTATTCAACAAGGAAATATAAGATGATTATGAAATACAATATTAGGTCACTTTTAATATTTAAAGTAATCACTCAAAAGTATTTCTTTCTGAAGCAAGTGAGAAAGAGAGAGACAACAACAATTGTTTAAAGCATGAAGATTCCCTTGTCCCATAGCAAATAAAAGTGATTCAAACATGCTGTAAAAAGCTTAAAGCAACAGATTTCTTTTATTCTGTTCTACACATTCATTAATAGAAAAGTATGTGTTGAACTCTGCTGACAGCTTTGATTAGTATTTGGTACTAAATTGTTTTTCATCAAATACACAGCTAATATAGAGTATTTTTTACCTTTGTTCAAAACTGTAATTTAATATCATCTTCTCCAAACAAAGGCCAGGCTGAATAGCAGAATGGATGGGGCAGATGCAACATTTGCTTATCAGAAAAAGCCTAAGTATCTATTTTGGAGCATCTGACAGCAGTAAATGAAGATTTCCAAATAAATAAACAAGCTACATGGAAAGACACATAAGCCTAAGAGCCACAATTCCCATTAGTGAGAATAACAATGGAAAGAAATACATTCTGTCGTGATTTAGCTATATAAAATAAATATTAATAAACACAATTTATGTTTAAAAATAGAAAAAAATAAAGACACATAAATAAAGATACTTATAGTGGTGTTCTACGATTTCAATTTATAGCAGATGATTTTTATATTTAGTGTAAAAAGGAACAGAGTGAATTTTCTTTTTCAGTTAACTCTATGTGGTATGGATTTCTCAACATGTTTATTTTTTGGCATATCTATGGCATGGACAATGCTTACCTAAGGAAGTGGAAGTGAAATATAAACTGCTCAAAGTTCCCACAAGATTCTACTGGATCGTACTTCTGCTGTTCTCCCACCTTGTGACTTACTATTGTTTTCTTGACCTCGGTCCAGCCACATTGCCATGACTCAGTTTCTCCAAAAATCAGCTCTCTTCTGTCTCAAGATTTTCACATTGTTTTTATTTTTAACTTAAGTTGTGCCCTTAGATCTTTCCTTGGGTTTCGGTTCAGGTTCTCATGTCACTGGGAAATGTTCCTGTCTTTTCTAACACCAACTTTTCCAGTTATTTTCTAGTGTAGCCTAGCCACAATTTCCACTGGTCATAGCATGTAAAGCCACCCAAAATCATTGTGTGCTTGTTTTTCTGTGTGTTTTCTGACTGTTTTGTCCCTTTCACAAGGAAGCTCCACGAGAACCACCCTCTTATATGCCTAGTTGACCACTGTATTTCTTGTGCCTAGTATGTGTTGTCCCTGGCTCCAAGTAAGACACTGAGGCATATTTTTAAATTAGTAACCATTTATTAATTTGGTGATCCAAAATAATATGCTAGCATCATGTGGCCTACGGGGGAAGAAAGAATAGCCAGTACCTACTGTTTTCCCCCTGCTTAGACTCCTGTTTTCCCCAGAAATGACTTCAGGGAAAAAGTGATTCTCTGTGGAGAATCACAGATACCATTATCTCTTCCTACAATTTTTACCCCCACAGCTGTGTGTCTTAAAATGCAAGTTTTAATAGGTAGTAAGCAATTCAGTGGGTGAACGTCCTAATGTCTACAAAATGGCTCAAAAACTGTCCACATTAAACAATGGAGAACGGATCCAAGTCACAGCACCCTGCCCTGGCCCCATTTTAATTTACTTTGTTGGTAATCTTTGAAGTACTAAAAGTGGGTGTGCTGGAGGTGGACAGCTATTTCCGTGCATGGAGCAATGAAACAGTGGGACTGGCAAATGTGGGCAGAAGTGATGAACACATTTCAGTCTGAGCAGCTTGCTCGTGAGTCAAATGATTTTTAGTGTTGCTTCGATGACTTCTGAGAAGTTTACAGCCATCCATCTCAAGTGAAAAACTACATTTAGAGGGATCAATGTAGCATAATAGACAGACTGCTTGGCACTGAATAAATTCTTATTCTTAAACATCTATCTACAGCCTAAAAAGTTATTGTCGAATGTTTAAAAGGGTTTCCAAAAAGGGACTTTTGTGTCTACAATATTATGGTAAGCATGCTCAGAGATGTATTGTGCTAAAGCCATGTCATGCACAGGTTTTAAAAAGTGTTTCCATTTTCATGCAAGTGAATGTTTCTAGTCCTTGTGCAAAGACTACTGAAAGTATATTTCATTGCATGGGCTTCATCTAAACATTTTACAAAGAGATCAACAAAAATCCTTTTCTGAGCCAGATCATAACAGTTCATAAGATGCAAAGAGAAAAAGTACCTTCTCTGCCCCTGATTCCTTTTTCTTCTTAAATTGCCCTTCTTCCCCACGACAGACTTGACTTATTCCTCAATGAAAGCAGCTTCGCTTTACAAAGTGACTGGTAGTTATTATAATGGACTGGAAGCAGCATGGGGTAGGGGCCGTGCTTCCTACTGTAGCAACCCCACCACCGTGTACCCAAAAAGGTGCCAGTAGGTACTTTTCCCTCCTGTAGCATCAGGTCAGGCTCAGAGGCAGAGAGCAGATGTTTCTCAAAAGGGGGATGGCCCCACATGCTCACCGACCAGGCACCAGATCTTAACTGTAAATGGTCTAAAAGCTTCCTACAGCTAGTTTGTGGACCTGTGTAGGTGCATGTCAAGAATAAGAAGCTAAGGAAGATTTTAATAAGTTATTTTATAAAAGTTCTTTTAAGATTATTTAGTTCCTTTTTTTTCTGTTACAAAGTTTGGACTTTTGTAACAGTGGTGTTAATAATTGTAGAAGTGTAAGTTTGGTATTTAAATTTCTTAATTGGCCTCCCCCTTCACCCCACAAATGGGCAATGCCCATTGATCTGCACGTGGTATTTTAATCTATATCGATCCATCACATTCTAAAACATGGAGACTGCTGGTTTAGAAGTCACTTTTTAAGCTTATGAAAGATATGTGTTGTTTCATTTTAAATGCTTTTACAGCCTCCTTCCTAACCTGTTGTTAATTCCACCTCATACCATTTTAATAAAGAAACCCAGGCAGGCTATTTTCACCCCTTCAACCTAAAAAGCTAATTCTCATGCATGGCTCACACATCTACACATTACCTTTTTAAGGAGTGATCATGCATTCTTTAATTTCATTAGGTTTTCATAACACAGTTGCAATTGCAGCTGGCAGAGAGACTCTGGCATATTGAAGTTCTGTTCCATGAGTCATTCCAAGTGTAACAAAAATGCAGTATATTATTTCATAAATTTGTCAGGCCTTCATGTTTTGTCCCAAAATTAGTCTTTTGGTAACTGCAGGGTCGTAGACAACATTTGAGGGTCACTTTTCTCTCCATCTTCAAACCTAAAATGAGAAGACAGCAAAGACCCTTTACCAAGGCCTACCTCAGTACACCTTTCACAATTTAGTCATCAACACAGACACGTCACCTGAAGCATTGATTGTCTTCATGTGAGACTGAGATAGCCACACACTGAATCCTTATCCCCACCAATCCCAGGTCATGGACATAGTCTTTCATTTGAAGTACAAATGTGTTGCTTTGTGATTTTGGCCTTGGACTACATGGCATGGAAATTTTTGAAGACCAGGGGCATATCTTCTCATTTTGATATCCCCAGCACTTAGCACAGACCCTGGCATGAAAGCACATTGTTGACTAAGACAATGAATGCATAGATACATAATTATAAATTCTATCTTACTGTATCCTGGCTTTCTAGGCACCTCTCCAGTTCCAAGTCTTTCTGGCATTCTAGGGAGCTGAGTGTTTCAGGGTCAAATGCATACTTTACAAAAATAGCTTGCTTACAGGGATGTTTTTAAGAAAATGAAACCTGTGATTTCTTTCACACCTAAACACAGAATGCTTTTACAAGAAAAAAAAAATGAGTTTTGGTTAATATAGCACCTCAAAGTCAATACATCAAGGAAAGTGGACTTAACCATTAAAATTGTAGTGAAACATTTAGGCATAATTAAAAACTGCAATTAAGGAATGATGTAGGGTTAGTCTTAGAGGATTTGGTAGATATGATTTGAAGGGAATTGGTACATTGCACTACTCAAGATCAAAATGATACAATTTTGAGTTTTGGTATTTTCTATTATCTGTTGAAGGATTCCTTTCAAAGAATATCTATTTTTTTGTACTGTTCCTAAATACTATCTTTATAGAAGGCATGTTATCAGCAAACACATTTTCACAAAGCATAGCACTTCATGGAGTTTGAATGATGAAAGATACTGCATTTATAAAAGCAATATATAGGAGTTGGGGATACAAATTCTGTTTTCGAATGTTTAGAATGATGAAACTCCAAGGCAGATATTTGTCATGAGGATCAATGATTCATGGTTAAATGTGGCATACATAAGTGGCAAAGAGATCATTGCAGAACTGAAATAAAGAATCTGAGCTTAGTAGACTCCAAGTTTATTTGTGTGGTTTTTTTAAACTCACAGTGAAATAATTAATACATAAGTTATAAAACAGGAAAGAAGAAAGGGGGAATGCTATATATTGAATAACTACTATATAAGGTCAGACAAATAAGTTTGCGAAAAAAGTGCTACATACCTCATTGCTAAATATCACTACGGTCACCTTCCAAGTACTCCCCTTGGGAAGCTATGCACTGATACCAGCACCTAGTCCACCCTTCCAAGCAATTTTGGAACTCTTTTTCTGGAATGGCCGTGAGAGCTGTGGTCATATTACCCTTGATGTCCTGAATGTCATCAAAATGTCTTCCTTTCAATATTTCCTTTATCTTCAGGTAAAGAAAGAAGCCATTGGGGGCCAGATCAGGTGAGTAGGGAGGGTGTTCCAATACAGTTACTTGTTTACTGGCTAAAAACTCCCTCACAGACAGTGCCATGTGAGCTGGTGCGTTGTCGTGATGCAAGAGCCATGAATTGTTAGAGAAAAGTTCAGGTCGTCTAACTTTTTCATGCAGCTTTTTCCACACTCCAAATAGTAAACTCGGTTAACTGTTTGTCCAGTTGGT
This sequence comes from Rhinolophus hipposideros, assembly GCF_964194185.1. NCBI lineage: Eukaryota > Metazoa > Chordata > Mammalia > Chiroptera > Rhinolophidae > Rhinolophus > Rhinolophus hipposideros. The sequence goes on from NC_138050.1 coordinate 26,603,693, forward strand.
ACAAATTCATAATGAATAATCCCTCTGATAGCAAAAAGGGTTACTAATATTGTTGTAACAGTTTGCAAACTTAATTGCCAGACCTCGGTATGCTATGCTTAGTCTGCACATGTTTATCTTTTAAACTTCGTGATTCTTCCACGTAGGTAATTTTCATCAAAGGAAGCTGAGGCTCTGGAAGTTCAAATAACTCATCCAAGATTATAACCAGGAAGTGGCAGAACCAGGATTTTTCTGACACCGTTATATTCATAATCGGTCCAGTGCTTTGAAAAGCTCTGTGCAATGGATGGAAGGAGTATTACCACTCTCTAAGGAAACATAAAGTTCTGTTTTGAGTAGTCTTCATTAAGCTTTTTGAAAGGAACACAATTCTTTGTGAGAAGCAGCAAGTATAAATTATAATCAACAACGATAACTGTGAAATAAGAAAGTTACGTATGTGGAAAGTATAGCGAAATAATAAAATGCTTCAGATCAAACTATCATCGGGGAACAAGCTAGTGAACTTGACTAATTGTAGATCCCTGGTTTTCATGAGAGCAGTTTTGGGACAAGGTTTAACGTGTAATACATAATATGGTATAAGAATGACAAGAACTGCTATGTTTAAGTTCTAACCACATACCAGATACAGCTAAGAGCTTGAAGCTCATGATCACATGGATGCTTTTGGCCCTAATTTACCAGGACCATTTTAGAGATGAGGATTTAAACTCCAAGAGGTAAAGAAGTTAGCTAAAGATATCTGGCTAGTTAGTGTCAGAACTGAGGTAAACTTACAGTGGACCTAAATCCAAATAAAATGTTTACAGTAATATCGCTTTTGTCTCCCAAAGGGATTATTGAATACTGTAACACACACACACACACACACACACACACACGCACAAAATCTAAGAGAGGGGCGATCTAAACAGTGGAAAGAAATATGATCATGTTAGTAAAGAGAGAAGTTGTTTCATTTTTTTGAGAGTTCGCGAATGGAGCACAGGACAGGTCATGTCCAACATAGGACAAAAGCTGCCCTTGGAGACAGGGAAAGAGGAACCTGTCTGATCCACATGTTCTTACGCTTCTCTCCTTACTGCCAAAGCAAGTCTTTTATTTCCGCCATGCTTTGGTTGTCTGACCCTGTCATTGCTGCTCACCCTGTCATCCATTCTGCCTAGTTACCATCAGGTTTCAGCTGCCCCTGATATTTCTGTACACTGCCCCTGACTATGAAAAAAAATGTTGGCTGATTTATAAAAGGTGAATAAAAATGCACGGAGGGAAAATCATTAAACGAGAACCTTTTCTTCTCCTGTGGCATCCTGAATAAAGGAGAGTTTTCTCATCTAAGAGATTTGAGTCTTAATCTCTAAATTGTTCAGCTGGCTGGGAAATTCGCTAACCCAGTAACAGGCATGCACTGACCTGAGAAGAGGGGTAAGGACATATCTCCTTTTTCTGCAGTGAATCCCATACTGTGTTGCCAAGTGACATTCTGAAGCAGAATATGGGCAAATTGATGGCACTGGGTGTTCTAGGGCAGAAATTCTGGGTCTGTTAGAATGAGGATGGCGCTGTCGATAAATGGTTCTCAAAATTTAATGTGAATCACTGAGAAGTCTTATAAAATCCAGGTTCTGATTAAGGCTGGGTGAAATGCCTGGGACTTTGCACTTATACAAAATTTATAGATGATAAGTGTCTCTGTCCATTCAAGCTGCTGTAAAAATATACCATGGGCTGGGTTATACCACAAACATTAATTTCTCACAGTTCTGAAAGCTTGTAAGTCAGGCACTGGCAGATTCAATGTCTGGTGAGGGCTCACTTCCTCATTCATGGATGGCTGTCTTCTTGTTGTGACCTTAAATGGTGGAACGTGCCAGACAGCTCTGAGGTCTCTTTTATAATGAGACCCATCCCATCTATGAGGGCTCCATCCTCCTGACCTTATCACCTCCCAAATGCTCCTGGTCCTACGGGGGGTAGGGTGAAAGTACACAAACATTCAGCTGCTAACGAGGCCAAAGGTGCTGACCCTCAGACGACACCTGGATTGGCAGGTTTTGGAGAACCTTGCTCTGGTGCATTATCTTAATTATGCACTTCCAATGTAGATCCCCTGAGCAGCAGCCTGTACAAGCTCTTCCTCAGCCATGTGTGTGGCCTCTGCCTCATCCAGAGCTGATTCTGCACATCTCTTCCCAACCCCACGCTCTGTAACATTACATCGGTAGCTTGAGGACAATTGTGGTGGAGTATTTACCCCATGGAAATCAGCAAATGCCACCCAACCAAAAAAGCTTTTCTAAAGAGCTTACTCTTTGTTACTATTTTAGGCCTATTGCAAGCCAAATCATGTTAATTTAAAAGATTTTCTTCCAATGTATTTAATTTTTGCAACATGATATTAATTTGTGAGTATTTGTAGGACAAAAGCACCAGTCTGTCCAGTAGGTTATGTTCTCTAAAGAATTAATCTTAGGCATAAACTGAGGGAAGTACCACATCCACATCCTATAACCAGGGTTATTCACAATGTGACATTCTTGACAAAAAAGACTACAGTAAATTACTAGTAATGGGGCAGAACTTGGAACCTTATCTTAAAGAGAACTCAATGTGCATAAGGCTCTTTTTAATTAATGATTTATAACCTCAAAAAGGCAGCCATATAGACACAGTTTAAATTTTATTTCAGTGGGAAAATGGGTACTGAGAGAACAACAGCTAATTTACAAAACATATATACGTACTTGAATTGATTTAGCAAATTGTATAGAATTATTGTGACCTGGGTCAAGTGTTTTCATTACATTGGGGTTATAAGCCAGCATGTATATAACTTACAATCAAATGAATATACATATGTCTGATATATATATATATATATATATATATATATATATATATATATATATATATATAGAGAGAGAGAGAGAGAGAGAGAGAGAGAGAGAGAGAGAGAGAGAGAGAAAGAGAAAGGTATAGGGAGCAGAGCAGAGATGATCAGTTGCCAGGGGACAAGAAAATTATGTAACAAAGACTTGCTTAAACTAACTTAAAACTACATAATATTGTAGTTGGTGTCAAGGGACCGAGAGGCTCAGCAGTCACAGACGGAGGGCAATGCAGCGTGAATCCCATACGATCTTGTAGGACCTGCTTTGAAATGGAAAAATGAACTTTGCTGAATGTTTTTTCTCTCTCCGCTCTATCTTCTCTCACAAATGTGCTTAGGTGTAGTGAAATTATTCCAAGACAGGAGGCAAATGATATAGGGAAGAAAAATGAAGAGGGTCATTGTTAATTAATAAATTGATAATAACTCTGAAGGTTGGCAATGCATTTCAGATGCTGATGAGGGAGAAATGGTAAGACCCTTGTAAAATCTCTAAGTGTTAATGTTAAGTCTTTTCTGAAAAATGACTTCATTATCATGACTATTTCATTATTATTCACCTTTATAAGGAAAAGCAAAATAAAATTCAATTCGAACACTATTAATAAGTGATTGAGCAGCAGTTTGAAGTGTTATATCATTTAGTTAAACCACCTGAATGCATACTGCACTTACAAGCAGCATTCTGTCTATAAGTTACAATTCACAGCGCTAATTTTTGTGTATAAGTTTCAATAGAGATGGATATAAACATCATGGGAAATGTCTTAAGTGCCTAGCATAAGTAGCAAATACTGCAGATATGGGATTTGCTCTCAGAGTTTTATTATTTTGTTCTTCTTTAGCGATCACTATAGTAATATGTATGGTTTTCACTGCATTAGGGCAGGCAGCAAACTGTAATAAAATGAAAAGCAGACTGAGTCAGAAGCCTTGGCAGTGTTTAATCTAGTTCTAACACTAACTTGTCAAGAGATATTTTGACGAGTCAATTAAATTACCTAGACCTCTGTCTCTTTACATATAAAATAAAGATACCTTTATTAGAAAATCTCTAAGGTTCTATAATTATCTGATGCTGTCATTATTCTCAGATTTGGAAATGGAAAAAAAAAAAAAAACTTTCACAACCCATGTGACTCTCAGTCTCTCTACCAAGAGGAGTGGTGAATAATCTAATCTTACTTTTCTACCATCTCTAGATCACTAACGTGTCTGGAAACATAGCATGATATTGATAAGACGGATAAAGCTGACATGGTGGGAATTGTAATAACTGGCTCACTGCAAACCAAAGAATGGGAGGAATAATGGTTAGTAATCTTTTCATAGACCAGTGTTACAAATGAAGGTTACTCTGTGCTTAGGAAACGTATACCAGATGGAAACTCATTGCATAACCTCAGTTATCCACCATTGAAACATGAATATGATTTGACTATGACATTGAAAACATGTACTTACATGGTATTCTTCAACCAATAAAATAAACTAATAAGATATCAGAACGTGAATTAGAACAGTGGTTTTGATTTGCAATGGAGGTTGTAATTTTATTCCCCCGCCCCAGAAGATATTCGGTATTATTTGGAAATATTTTTGCTTTCATGACTGGGAAAGTGGTAGTGGCACCTGGTGGGTAGAGACCATGGGACACTGCCAAACATAATACATTTTACAGGACAGCCTCTCACAACAAAGAATTATCCTTCCCCAAATGTCAACAGTGTCATGGCTGAAAAACCCTAAACTAGAAGAATCTTCTTCAAAATCAGCTGATCCAGAGTGCTGCTTCTAAGGAGTGAACTCTTTCTAATTCCACATCACAGACAGGGCAATTGATGAGGCACTGAAACATCCTACAGGAAGTGAAGGTGAAATGACAACTGGAACTTAGTCTTGGGGATCCCCGGTTCATTTTTTTTTCCTGTAGTTCCTCAGAATGTGGTCAGCAGGGCAGGAGATGAGAACCAACTGTAATGATCTGAAAGCAAAAGAAAAAACAAGCGGATCTTCTGTTCACTCCCCCCAGCCCTCCAGCCCTCCAGTAAGCTGGGGAATCAGAAGCTTGCCAAGGAAGGGAAACCAAGCATGTGCATTTTCACAAGTCCCCGTGTGTCATAATGCACGCAAACCTTCGGGCAACTCGGTTCTTTCCCAGACTGGCTGACAGTTCCCGTGCACCAGGAATTTTTCATTATACTGAAAAGAAGGAGTGACGTGAATATACCAAGGGTCTTAATTACAATCAGTGGTCCTACAGATGAGTTCAAGACTCATCTTGTTCACACACTGGAAGTCATGCAACAGCACGTGGTTCGAATATAAAGGCTGGTTACGTGTTCACAGTTGAACAGCCATGGAAGGAGGAGCACTGCAGCCTGGACAGGCTATTTACTCAGCTAGCATACATTTCTAATGTCGCCAGAGTCATGGATTTCCTCACTCTCCAGTGCACTTAACTTGAGTTAGACAGAAATTGTAGTCTGGCACTCTGTGCGTGCCCCTGTGACAATGTGTCTCATAAATGCCATCTGCCTTTGCCACAGAGAAAGCTAAGAAAAAATGGAATGTTTGCCTCTCTGCCTTCCCTTCTATCCCACGGAAAACCTAAACGAGTCCAGGCCCAGACCACCTAGAATAGGCCCTCAGCACCAGATTTCTATTTAAGGCATGGGACTATATAATTTTAGCTCGCCCTCCACATTAACCGCAACTCCTCTGAAACCATTAGCTCTGCTTTGACTGAGTTAAAAACATGCGACTCCTGACCCGCTTTTTTGGTGTCAACAGAGTTTATGTGATGAAAGTCTGAATGGATAGCTGAGAGGCTAAAACTCTTTGAGAGGCATTTATTTATAGCAGTCCATCGTAAGCATATGTAACTTATAACAGTGATCTTTCATTTTACTCAGACCATTTACTTAATGTAAAACATTATGCCCTCATGAAATATTGATTGTAAGTTAAAAATTAATTAAAATATTGGGACCAAACCAAATAAAATTAATGGGGGAAATTATTGCTTTGTTCACACATTGCCACGTGTTTCCCCTAGCCTCCTCCCAGAGATCCGGATGAACTACCTATCTTGAGAAGATGAAGTTAGAGAGGCATGGAGGGTAAGAGCATTACATGCCATGCTGAGTGAAGTGTAGTGGGCAGTCGTGTATTAATCTTGTAATTTCTTGTGTGCTTGCAGATTTCCCCTGCTAAGTGGAAAGAGTGCTGAAAGCAAATTGTGCAGTGATATTTGCTGATGGCATGAACCCTGCAGCACAAAAACAAATCCCCTTTCCTGGAAGACTTGTTGTTCTGTGTTCCAGACTGTGGGTTATTCAGGATTTCTAAGAACACTGATAACAATGCATGTGTAATAAGATTAATGTAAACCTGAGAGTTAGAGAAATTCAGGTGGTCCGATCTCCTAATAATGACCCCAGGTTTGTATCTAAAGCAACATGGAGTTCCTTCCATTTAATCTCATATCAGGAGGAGAAAATTAATATATTAGGTTGGTGCAAAAGTAATTGCAGTCTTTGCAATTATTTTTAACCTTTTAAAACTGCAATTATTTTTGCACCAACCAAATGCAGTTATAGAAATACCTAGTAAATGTAGTTATAAATGTAGTTATAGAAATGTAGTTATAGAAATGTAGTTATAGAATGTAGTTATAGAAATACCTAGTGACGTAGACTGCCTCAATTCTATCTCAAAATTAAATAAAACTCATAAATATATGTCAATATAAACTCTAGTAATAAAACATAGATGTGCCAAGAAATATAAAGCAAGGCAAAGTTATGTGTATGTTCATTTTAATTTAGAGTCCTTTGAAGTTTACTTAAAAAGTAGACATAAGGTTCAAAGACAGCCATAAACTGACACTTTGTGGTCATGATTATCTCTTATCTGTGAGGACAGATGCCCTTCAAACATGATTTTCAGCCCCGACTATACAGGAGGATCAGCTGGGGAGCTTCTACAGAACACTCGTGCCTCCAGCAATACCCCCAAGATTTTGACCTCATGGGTCTGTGGGGGAGCCTGGGTATGGGTATTGATTAAAAACTTCCCAGTCATTTATAATGTGCAAAAGGGGTTGACAAACACAGGCAGACAAACATTTTTTATAACTGGAATATTTTACAGTATCATGAAGCTGTTAATGGAATGAATTAAAGTTTTTGCTCTATTAATGATCTTCTGCCAGTCATCAGGAAAATAAATAAATAAAATTGGTCTCTGCTTCAATATATGTCATCTGTATAGACTAACCTTGGAAAACATCACTTAATTAGATTCTAACTGTCCGTCCTTTTTCCCAATGCAAAAGGCAATGAATAAAGGACAAGGGGGAAAAGGAAAGTCATTTGGGTGACTGAAGATTCCAGGGTTAAAACCACATAAATCTTGACCTGTGCATCAAGATTTTGATGTGATGAACAGCTCTAATGAAGAATTCTCAGATAAAGATTGTTTGAAGTATTTGTTTATACATTCTCTTCTAAAATGTGGCATTAGTGTATTTTAAGTCATTTTAAGCCCTCTGTGCATGTAGGGATGCTTCAGATGTATGTTTCATGATCCTAGGGTGAAACACAATTTAAATTTAAGTATATGTAAAATGGAAAGCACCTAGTTTCTCTAATCATCAATACATTGTAAGCAATTTGGGAAATCTGGGGAAAAAGCAATTGTAACTCCTCTAAGGCTCTCAGGAAGGACCCACAGTTCATATAACTTAAAAATCTTTCATGAGTATATGTGTGTGCATGTGTGTGAGCGCACACTTGATTTATAAGTCCCATCATTGTTTTTTTCCCTATTATTTATATTACAAACATATTGGTTTACTGTTTATTAGGAAATTGTTTATTTTTACTACTCTGAAGGGAATAATTATTTTTGGTCCAAAGAGAATAATATGGATGGAAAGAGCCCCACTTTAAAAGTGTCAGTGGTGTTTGCATGACAGGTAATGAGGCAATTTGGCAGAACATCAGAAACTAATTGAGCTCAGTTCACATCAAGGAGGCTTGCTCAGCTGAGACTGTGCCTCCTAAAAAGAACAGAGGAAATAAATGAGACAATGTGGCATGTACAATTTTAATTGGAAGCTCCAATTTAAAATATTTTAAAGCGTGTTTAAAATAAGTTGTGAATCCATACAGATGCTTCCTTCTCCAACTAATTAAGAATATTCAGCAGGTCATATTATGTCTGGATGTCAAAAACATGAATTATTGAAGTCCTTGCACATATAAGTATACTTGTACCTTTAGGCAAGATCAAATTTAGTTTAACAGAGGGAAATGAGAAAGATACAATCCTCAAGACTGCAGAAGGGTAGGTGATTTTTTTTTTGTCAATATTTTTAAAACACCATTAAAAATGTTACGTTAAATTGCAGGTTATAAAAAATTGAAATTGTATTTAAGTGTATTTCAAAATAAATCAGCTATGTAAAACTTGAAATGCAATGTAGAGACGTTGTGATAAGATGCTATTCTTATTTATTTTTTTGATTTTGGATGCCATCGCTCTGCTTTTTATTTGTTTAAAGTTGTTTGGTTTTAGGTCTACATATTAAGCAGTGGTTCTAAAGAGAGCATTTAAGAACCCTAACATTCTTAGGGACTGATATTGCTTAAAATTCATGACCATTGATCATTTAGAATTCTTCACTATGCTGTGTAAAAAAAAATAAAAAATAGAAGAGAAATTCAATTTCACTGCTAATATATTCATAATTCAGTAATAAATCACTTGTAAAAAAAGAAACTTGTAAAATCTGATACCTGCTAACTGAAAGTGTAATCACAGTATACTAATGACTTAAAATGACAGGCAAACAACTTTTCTAAAACTGTAGCAACATACATGCAACTTATTTCAGTAACCTAAAAGTGATTTCTTAAGGGGAATATTATAAATTGAAATGTTTAGTCACATTTTTTCATACATTAGTAAATGGTATTGACAATGAATAGAGAGGTGTTTTACCATGGTTTTCTTATTCACCTTTTTATTATGATCACAACTTTCCAAAAGGTAACAGATATAATGGATTAGTCTCATATAGCACTTAAAATTTGAAGAGTCTTTAAAAAAGGAGAAACGTTTAATGACACAAGTGGATTATACTTAGGATAGTAGATAAGAAAGAGGAAGGCAATACAAAAAGTAGATTTGGGGTGGTTGAGAAAAGATTGATGTGAGAGAAAGTGAATATAAGTAATTTTATTTTAACTGGAGTCTGGAAAAGTGAATTAAGGAGACTAAAAACTGCAGGGAGAAAAATAGTACCTAATAATATGAAAACAGACAATTTTAAGTGAAACATTCATCTCAAAACAGGTATGTCTTTGCTCTGAGAACTGCAACTTCTTACATTATTTTGTACATTGTATATTATTCAGGGTCTTTAATCTGTCTTGCAGAATTGCAGAGGGAATGCAAACCTGAGGTAACTGCTGTCCTCAAACAAAGAAAAATAAGACTGAATTATTATTACCTATGTAAATGCTATATAGCATGCACAATACATACACCACACAGGCACACATGCATCACAAACATACTGCATGTGTGCACACATACATCAGGCATGCATACGAGTATATGCATATTGCACATATGCATACATATACATCATGAATACATGATGTCTTAATACATTACACACAGCCAAACATGCTGAAGACAAGTATGCTGGCTCCAACTTTTTTTTAAAGTCATGTTCTGATTTTAAATGGTAACCAAAAAAAAAAAAAAAAAAACACTCCACTGATTTCATCTTTGTTCTTGAGATAAATGTCGGGGCTATTCTTAGGTATAAACTTTCTGATTCTACTTATGAACAGAATTTAAGAATTGAGCCACTTTATTTATCCATGAAATACAGCCTAATTTTCTCCCATTCTCAAAAGTAACTGGTTCATCTCTACCTAGGTCCTAGACTGTTTTCTCAGATAGGTAACATTCTGAGTAGACAGAATTGCTATCTGTGTGGTTTTTATATTAGCCATGTGCTAGAATTAGCCCAAATCCATATAACTTTGGTAAGAGGTAGGCTGGTACTCAGAAAAACCTTCTGTGCTACTTAATATTTATTTTGTAGCTCACATAGTTTTCATAAAAATCAGAATGTCACATAATAAAATTATTCTGTCTGTTAATCACTTACATTGTTGACTTTTGGAAAAACAAGTTTAAAGATAACTATTTCATTTTTTGAAGTAGTTTCTAGTGTTCTTCAGTAATACTTCATAATAATTATTATGCATATACCAGTGCTCTAGTAATACTTCATAATAGTTATTACTGCATATACCAGTGTTCATTGAAAAATATTTTATACCTAATTAGTATGCATAACTCCAAGGATTCACATGATGTAAATCAATGCTGGAAGTGAACCCTCCAAACATAAGGACCAATTGGCCTGTTAAGTTACAATTCCTTATGAGAAATCAGATGGTCTCCTATGACAAAGAAATCACATCGCTATTCTATTAACTATACAAGTTCTTCAAAACTGTATGACTATACAACTGATAACACCTTTGTCTATATACATTTACATTGTTCCTTATGTGTAAAAATATAATGTTTACTTTTACAGACATTATGGTATTTCAGAATACCAACAGGTTGGTTTTGGTGGATCAAAGTGATTCAAGGAAGAGAAATAAAATGTGGTATAATGGGTCCTTGGTAATCCTATTTCACTGTACATAGTCCAACATTTTAAAATGTTTGATCTGTTAAATATGTTTTAAAGTCAGAGATACATAATTCTCCTGTTTTAGAGAGCATATAAGTTCAAGTATGGGGGGGAGAAAAATGTAATTGGAATGTTCTCACAAATTGTTTCTTTCTGTAATTGTACAGAATTAACCCTATTTTCTTTAGAAAAATTAGGCAAATTTTATTATCAGTGGTGTTTATTTCCCTTAATTGTAATTCTTTAATCACTTATGTTCATTCTTTGTAATGACCGAAGGAAATTAGCGTATATATTTCATAAAGTAGAAATACCTGTAGCAAAATCTATCATAGGATTTGACATTCTTCAAAGTACATTTTACTTTATACTTCTTAGATTCAACATCACCTACTAAATCATACACCCTCCCCCCATACGAGACTTTTTAAATTGGTTTTCCTACAGATGTATAGTCAATCAGTGATTCAAATCTGTTGGTTAAAATATTTGTAAAAGCAGATTAGTAAAAATCAAATACCTAATTTTTATGTAAAATATATTTTTCTATCCAGTTAGAACAGTTTTATGATGCAGGTAGATTTTGTTGCAACCTATTATGACCCAGCCACATATGCTAAATGTTTCTTTTGTTTTTGCGTTTAAACTACTGGCTTAATTTTTCCAAGCTGAAGACAAGTCTACTATTTTAAATGAACAAATGAATCTAAGCTTACAGCCAAAAATTCTCAGGAACCTAGAGCAAACAAGATTAGCTGACAGTTAATCATAGGATATGCTGTTTAAAGCTGATGTGATTTAGAAATATTATTATGATATTTTAACTACGTCAGCCCTATTTTATCACAAACTCTCAGAAACTTTTGGTACCTAGTTGTAGATTTATGAAAGGATATAAATGTAACCCTAGCTTGGCAAACACTAGCTTTTCTAGGAAAGTCATCTTGTGTTACGGACTATATACGTGTGTCCAGTAAAAAATGACTTTTGTCAGCTAAAACTGTAGCCTGGAGCTACATTTGGTATGTTATTACTTTAATCTAGTTATTACAGCCTTGAAGTGTGTTAGCAAGTCGAGGAAAGAAATGTCAAAAGTGCAACCTAGCCTGATCATTAAGAATTTCTAAGAAAGGGAGAAAAAAGCAACAACAACATATATTTCTCCTTTGATTGTTTATTTTGGAATATGTTGACTTTTTATTTGAGAGGTAGTAATATCTAATGTAAGAGAATATTTAGAGTTTACCATAGTGTAATGTTACCTTCCATGATTAAACTTTTGAGAATTTATTTGAAGATATGCCAGTAAATTGATAATTATATAGACTGAAATTTTAAATCACATATCACCATTAACAATATAATGAGAAGAAATATAGGACTATTCTTATGGACTGTATTGTGGATTCCTTATTATAAAACTGCTTTAATTTACATAAATGTGAGTATATGTATAGAGGTTGACATTTCTAAGAAAACTATCATTATAAAATGCATTACTAATAAAATAGAGATATCATAGTTGATATTTATCACATTTGAATAAAAAACAATTATAAGACTGTGATAAATATTATTTAAAGATCAGTATCATTTCATCAATAAAGTATTTTTGCAACTTTTTTGCTGCTGAAAAGGGGGAGAACCAGAATTTTCAGATTTCTATATCATTATAACTTACAAAAATGCATTAATTTAAATAATAATGAAGGAAAGGGAAATCTTTTTTGTTTGAGTTATGAATGGCACAGTTAATTTTCTATTTCTGCTCTAGTTTTGCTCAAAGTGTGATTAAATTATTTTGTTTCCTTTAATAAAAATTAATTATAATAGTTCATTTGTTTTAAATATACATTAGTTCAATTTCTAAATCTGAGAAGTAGTTTATATTGAAAAAAATATAAATTACCAAAAGGATAACCTAGTTTGCATATGCAAATACATTACTACAAAAAGTTATTTGTATTTGCATACATAGATATAATATTTTATATATAAGATATATTGAACATTTTACATACCAAACAAGGAATTAAATATACCACAGGTTAGGGTTAAACTAAAGTCCAAGAGCAAATTAACTGACCCTGGTAAAGATTATATCAAGTACAGATAGTAATTGTATCAAGTCTTAGGTTTCAACATGATGGTCATTAGTCAGTGATACATTCATATACATCCATGCTTCTGGGATACGATTGTATAAATATATTAACGCAGAAGATCATGTGAAATATTAAACATTTAACAAATAATTTATACAGAAAAGCTTAAACAATGAAGTAAAATAGACACTAAAGATAATGTAGTCACTTATATCCGAAAATAAATCATTATTTTCCCCTTTTTTAAAAACCCCTAAAAAGACCGATGCTTGTTCGAAATTACTTGGAATTAATTCACTAGATTTTTAAAGTGAATTAATTCCAAGTAATTTCGAACAAGCATCTGTCTTCTGACCAGTCATACAAATTTGCAGGATAAGCAATTGTCTAACATAAAGATTATATAATTACATAGTCACATACATGTAACTTGCTTAGAATTATATATAAATGTCATATGTATAAAATGCTTAAATTAATCAAACCACATGCACAGATGACACGTTGGCGACACACTGAGATCAGAGTACAAAATACTTTAATATTATTCTTTGAATTTGAAGAAACTGGGTATTCTCTTATTTGCCTTCGATCTTTGCAAACTCGAAGTACGAAATTTGTCCAATGTATGCAAATTATTTAGTGGCATAGGATTTCTTGTTTCTAAATGCTGCTGATTATTGAATACTTTTGGAATTTTTAAAAGTTTCAGTTTCAGAATATTACATCAGAATATTATTTTATGTTTTAAAAGCAATAGTCTATCTTTGAATGACAATTATAATTTATTTTGTCATATTGTTTATATTAATTATTATGTGCATATTTTTGAGAAAGTAAAAGTAAAATAGTACATCTGTCTGAAAAATCCCACATGGTACTTTTCACTTTATTGTTATATTTAGCATGAAAAATGAATAACATTTCCAGTTAGATTAAGAAAATAAATTTTGCGGTAATAAATATATTTTTAGCAATAGAATGACAAAACAATCTTGTACATCCCTGCCTACATATTTTTTTTAGTTAATTTATCCTCACACCTTCCACTATAATAATCAAAGATAATTTGAAAACCCTACTTTTCAACCTTTCAATGAAGGGTTCATTACGTATTTGGTGCTCTGTTGTTCCATATTTTATTCGTAGAAGGATTCTAGGAGGTACTCTAACCTGAGGGGAGACACCTGGTGAGATTGATTAGGCTGCATCTGGCAACAATTAAGAGCAAAGGATAAAAGTTGAACCAGCTGCAGTAGTCCAGGTGACTTCAATTTTTGTATTGAGACAGTCCAGGAGAAAAGACTCTCGACCTTGGGAAGACAATGAAGAACCCATGGAAAGGTTCAAGTATATACATGTCCAAACATTGAATTAAGAACCTTACCCAATATTTTCCAATCAAAGGGGTCTTGTTGCATTTAAAATCCATCAAAAGCAAGACCTACTCTACTAGCAAATGTTTTGAGAATACTTTTGTGAACTTGACTACTGACTAAGTGGGTGGGGAGTTGGATTGAGGCAGCAAACATTTGGCAGAAGACTATTTTGATTTTTTTTTTCAGTTCTAGTAACTTAAGAAATACCAGGCTCAACAAATCAGAATTTAAAGTGGGCTTATTCACTTGGTGGTTTACCCATCTTAATATTAGATGTGTTATTATTGCACTTTGTAGTATCAAATGTTGGCAGAAGGGCAGTGATTTTAATGCATGTTTTCAGCCTTTCAGTATCAAAGGCTGCATCATATACACACTCAGTTAATGGTATGCTATTGTTCGGAACATTTGGAGGCAGTTCAGGATAGATTAAATGCAGAGTTTTTGGTTTTCTTTTCAATTTTTGAAAGTGAGATGATTTTACTGTATCTTAAACAATTGTAGAATTCTGAAATGTCTCTTTCACCTCTCCTTTCATTTCTGCTCTTCACTAACTCATGATTTGTATTCAGATATGAGTAATTGTTCAAACAAATGAATCTATTGAGATGAGCATGGTTATTTAATTTTGTTAATATTATTGTTTTATTTTTAAACGGATATCTATTAGATCTTTCTGGATGAGAGGCGCTAATGTGCCAAATAAGAAAGCATCACCCCTACACACACACACACACACACACACACACACACACTATGAGTTTTGCTGTACACTCTTGTGCACACGTGAATAGTTTCTAAGGCTGATATTGTTTATATAAAATGTTTTTCCACAAATGCATTTGCAATGCCTCCCAAAAATCTCATTTATAGATCGCTCAAAGCTTACTTAATCAAATACTCAAGTAACATTCCTATGGATTTATATTGCCATAGACCAGTCATATACTCCTATAGGTCAGGTTATCACTCGATTTATTTGTGTTCTATTTCATTTCATAAAAAGTTGAAAGAAATTTTGTTGAGGGAAAATTAATTTAATAAATAGAGCATTAACATTATTATGCAAAACATGACATAAGGCAAAGGTACTCTATATTTGCGCTGTGTAATAAACTCTCTGTGACAATGGAAATATTCTCCCATGTTGTCCAATATGGTAGCCAGGTGCTACTGTATTGCATGTGGCTATTGAGCACTTGGAATTTAGCTGGTGTGATTGAAGAACTAAATTTTAAAATTTCACTTGATTTTTTAATTTGAATTTAAATAGCCACATGTATTTGGTGGCTACCATATTGGCAAGGACCTAATCCTTGACCTGTAGGACTTTCCAGCATAGACACTGGTGTAGGCATCTCATGCAGCAGAATCATAAAGCAAATCAGTATTGCGGATGGTTTCATGTCTCTGTATCTGCTTTTCTTATTTTAATTCTAAGCTCCTTGAAAATAGGAGTAAGGCATTACTATTTGGTGGGTGTTCAAGGCATACATTCTAAATTGAATTTAAGAAGTTGTATAAAAATTAGAAAACATATTGCTTGTATAATAATAAGTATAGAGAGAAGAAAATGAGGGAAATGGAGAGTAATTCAGAACAGTAAGAAGAAATGTTTTCAAGGGTATTTTAAAATTATTTCTCACATGATATGAGAAGTTGGATCCCACCATGTCTTTGTGAAAGAAGAACGCTGGGGGAATTACACATTGGAGAAGTTTGAGTTTGGGATCAGTTCAGCCACAAGGGTCTCTAGAGCTGCACCTGAAGCAGAGCAAAAGGACTCTCAGAACACAGTGCTGTCCCTGTAGCCCTTCTCTCCTTGGGCTGGAAGCCATGCAAACTCCACTCCCCTGTAAAGACCTGGCTTGCTCCTCTGGTTGTAGAAAAATTGCCAGTGTGCCTTCCAGTGAAAGGAAGAACCCCGGTTACCTGTCCATCACTATATTTGGCGTTGGTACAGGACTAGCTCTTGTCATCTACACGAGAACGCAACATGTCGATGCTCTTATTTTCATCATGTGATAAATGAGAACACTGTGCTTTACAGGTTGCAGATATGTCACTTATCCACATCTTGTAAGTGGGGAACTGGTCCCACAGGCTTGACTCCAATCTGTGGGTACAACTGCTGTTCTATTCTGTTTCTCAAAAGAGGAGGTCTTGACTCAGATTTCCAGTATGGAGAGCAAAAGTTGTGGTTTTCATTTGACCGTATGTCAATGAAAGAGACAGAAGAATCACCGGAATCTGAAAAAGAAACTAAAAACAACTTTTTCCCACACTGTCATTTCTATAAGAAATATTTCGGATGTGGGAACCCATGCTAAATTATATGTCTTGATCCTGTCAGTCTTCTTTTCAAATAGCTTCCTTCAAATCACAGATTTGACATGTCTACAGAATCTGCTGGATATGCGCATACATTCAAAAAGGCAAGTTTGTCATTAAACTCTAGCTAACTGTCATTATTTCTCAAATTTAGCGGGGAACAAAAGATTTTGATCTTCTTCATTGCTAAATTTGGAAAACATATTAAAATAAAGATTGATTTGTTTCAAGAAAGGTATTTTAAATAAAAATGTTGAAATAAAGTATAAATTAGGCATATCCTGCTTCTCTTCAGTCATGCTATATTCAGGATATATGTCTATCTCCTTAGAAACTGATGCACATTGGAAAAGTAGGGTCTATAATATTATGGGCAGACTTAAATATTAATGTCTTGAACCAAGTTCAAGTTCTTACTTTTAACTGCCAGCGAGATGATTATCCAATTAAACAAACTGTCCCAAAAGTTGGATTCCCCTCCATTTTTCTCATCTACAGTAAGCCTTCCCTTAAATATTGCTATGAAACAATTTATCAAGTAGTATAATTATGTGGAAAGCACTCCAGTGGAAAAAACACCATCCAGCACATCAGGAAAGCGCAGTGGAGTACCCAGCTCTGGCATTTGACTGTGAGCTCTGTGACCTCAAACGAGTCACTCCACCCATTTGAGTATCTGTAAAATGAGAAAGCTGAATGGAATGATCTCAGAGGACCAGTTGCACTTTTTGATGTGTTGCTTCACACAGTGTTTTTGTAGTTTCTCATGTAATGTATGTTCAGTTTCCCTAACTGAAATGTGATTCATTGGAGTAAAAGGATAGCTTTTACTTTTGTATCATTCTAAAAAGAATTAGGATAGTACTCACCCCACAACAAGAATTTAAACAAGGTAACATTGGAAGCCATAAAAAATATCATTTATACAAGAGATTCTTTGCAAATCAACAGGATTTGATGGCATTTATTTTTTGCCTCGACTGCCTTGTGACCTCCTGCAAGACAGCAATCTTAATTTTTCATTTATCAGGTCATGATGAGGATCATTACATATGTATATGAATTATATATGAAGTAAATAAGTGCTGGGACTGGCATAAAATAGATACTCATTTACTGGACTTATTATTGTAGCATTGAGATGAAAATTTTAATTATATTTAAGGGTTTTTATTTATACACACTTCCTTGAATGATCTCTTTCCTGTTAAGTCAGAGAGCTCAGTCAGTGGTCTCCAGTATTAGAATAGATGAACTGCAAAGAAAAAGTAAAAATCTATGTCTGCTTTTGTCTTCCATAAGTTTTACTGCTCATTATCGAAACAGCCTTCTTGGAAGTCAGACTTTCCATTGCAAGAGTTAGTCACTTAAGGAACATATTCCAGAAACATTTCTTTACATATAAAGGTCCAGAAATTGGAGGGATCTATCTAGAGTTTTATTAGCAGTTATAGAATGGAAAGTTTCCACCTTGTGATATAGTCAATGCCTATTTTGTAGGGAACACCAATGAAAATGTTCCTTTCTGAAAGAAGGGAAAACCTGGAGTGAAGAGAGTGAAATTTTTCAAATGCTCTATGAGTAAGATTTTAGCTGACCCCTCAAGGAGATGATAGAATGGCATTGGGAGATGCAGGAACAGTAGACAAGGCAAGCATCTCAGCTTCCTATATCCCTTTGCTTTCCTTGGGGCACAAAGTGAAAGAAGGCTATAAACTATTTTCAAATTCTAACAAAAGAAAACAAAACAAAGCAAAACACTGATGTCTTGTCAGAGTAGGTTTCCACTTGATTCTACATTAGGCAAAACAGCCTTTATTAGGCTTGATTCTAGATTAGGCAAAACAGCAATTGGATGGGACTGAAAAACATAACATGAAGGCTTTTAAAATGGTATTCAAAGAAACACATATTGAAACATAAAAGGTTATTTTGACGATCATTCACTAATTCTCTTCATGTGTTAGATCATGGCTCCATTACTGGTTTAATTCAGCTGTAATATTAATTTGGAACCAAATTTCATTAAGTACATCTTTACATCATATAGCAGAGTATAGGTATGACAGACAAAAAGTGTAAGAGATTACTTATTTAATAGTTTAGTCAATGCAGATTTTCCAGTATTCACCATGTAACATATATAGTAGGATACATTTCCTGCCCACAAGAACCTGGCTGTCTATTGATAACAATTAAATGAATGCATAGTTGCAGTGTAACGATTAATATGAGTTATCACAGATTTAAGTGCAAAATGCTACATGAGTAGAGAGAGGCAATTATTTCCTCTACCTGAGCAAAGATGGAGCAATCCTAAGAGAAGTGAGTTTTGAAATAAAGTTTGAAAGTATGTTGTGAGTATATCACAGATCAGCAATTTGAAATGTGATTTTGCTGTTTAAGATCTTCATTCAGGAAGACATAAAGGAGCTTGAACAGAATGAAAGGAGCTATCAACACATTGATTTTATAGGTTCTCTTTAAACATAGATTTCCCTCAAAAACTCCCCACACCCTCAACTTTCAGGAATTGTGTTGGGACTCACAGAAAAGGGAGACTTTTGACGTGTGCATAAGAGCATTTAAAAATTTAACAATGCACATTTGAAAAGTGATTCAATAATACACCGTGACTGAGTTCCAGTCAAGAGGTCAGAGTAGGTAAGCGCTGTGCTTGCGTGCTCTCATGACCACATCAAAATTACAACTAAACTACAGAACAGCAACCACTGATAATTGCCTAACGTCTAGCTGACTAACTGTTATATAACTAAAGATATACAGAAGAAGCCACATCAAGATTGATAGAAGGGGCGGAGAAGTGAAATAGGCTAGTACCACATCTGCATGTGGATGTTAAAATGCAGGAGGGATATCTCATCTGTGACAGTCACCCCTGAAGTGTGAAGGGTCCCAGCTCTACACTAGGCTCCCTAGCCCAGAATTCCAGTGCCAGGAAGAGAAATCCCCACAATTTCTGGCTGTGAAAACCAGAGGAAATTGTGGCTTTGTGAGATGGAGGGCTGTTGGAGTCCCAGGTGTTCCTCTTAAAGGGCACACACATGGTCTTAGTCACTGACAGACTCATTCGTTCTGAGCTCCAGCACTGGGACAGCATCTTTAAAGTTGCCAGGGACAAATGGGGAAGGAACTGAGTTGTATGGCTCCAGGGAGAGGGCTGGAGGGGCAGACTTTTCCCAAACAGAAATGTTGGTGGAAGCCTTTGTTTCTTTGTTGTGCCCATCCCTCTCCCATTGTACAGTCTTAGGTGGGCACCATATCTGTGTCTCCATCAAACTGGCTAACACCATTTGCCCCACACTAGTAATTCCTTGAGACCCTGCCCCACCCAACTTGCAGGCTCACAAAAGCTGCATCCAAGGACTTTTCCACACAAACACTTGTCTTGGTTAATGCTACAGACATTCCTAAAATCTCTCAGAGGTTCTTAAACCCCAGACAAGCATCATCTGGCCTCAATATTATCCATACCTCTTGTTAACTGGCCCCAAGCTCAGCATAAGAGGCAGTCAGCATGAGTCTGCAGCTTAACCTCTTCCAAATATCTCCAAGCCCAGCACAAGTGACAACTATCTACAAATCACTTTTTAGTATATACCAAGTGACCTCAAGCAGGGTACAGGCAGTGACTGATTTTGGCCTACACCTCCCAAGAGTTCCAGAACCAACACACACAGTGGCCATCTTCAGACCACACCAGAGCACCACTCGACCACCTCTACAAAATACACAAGCAAAGGACAGACAAGGAAGGCACCAGAGCTCTGCTAAAGTGAATCCAGCTCTGTAGGGTAAGCCCTTACACAACAGTTCCTCCACTGCAGTCATGGCCTGTCCTCACAACCAATCACCTGAGGGTAAATCTCTCTCTCTGATGTGCCAAGAGCAACCAAGGCTCAACTATAACAGGAGGGTATAGGCTACTGACACAAGGGACACACTTGAGCATATAGCTCAGGTCACCAGTGAGACTGTGTCATTGGAAACCACAGGACACCTACTACATAAGTGCACTCTACTAAGACCTACTAAGACCAGGAGACGTAGAAACTCTATCTAATACACAGAAACAAACACAGGAAGGCAATATGAAGAGAGAAAGAAACATGGCCCAAATGAAAGAACAGAACAGAGTTCCAGGGAGGGGGGAAAATAAAAACTAAACACAATGGAGAAAATCAATCTACCAGATGCAGAGTTCAAAACAGTGATTACAGGGACGCTCAGTCATCTCCGGGAGAATGTCAACAAAGAAATAGAAAACATAAAAATAAAAGTGGAGATAGAAAACGTAAAAAAGAACAAGTCAGAAAAACATTAAAAAGACTATAATAACTGAGGTGATGAATGCATTAGAGGGTATCAACGGTAGATTAGATGAATCTTAGGATTGAATGAGTAATTTAGAAAATAAAGTAGCAGAAAACACCCAATTAGAACAGAAGAAAAGAAAAACAAAAAAAGAGGATAGATTAAAGGACTTCTGGTACAGCATCAAGTATACCAACATTCACATCATAAGGGTAAAAGAAGGTGAAGAAAGAGAGCAAAGAATTGAAAAACTCTGTGAAGAAATAATGGTGGAAAACTTCCATAAGTTGGCGAGGGAAATAGACATACAAGCCCAGAAAGTGCAGAGAGTCCCAAACAAGATGAACCCAAAGAGGCCCACACCAAGACACGTCATAATTAAAATGCCAGAGGTTAAAGACAAAGAGTCTTAAAAGTGTCAAGAGGAAAGCAGTAAATTACCTAAAAGGGAGCCCCCATAAGACTGGCAGCTGATTTTTCAGCAGAAACTTCACAGGCCAGAAGATACTGGCACAAAATTTTCAAAGTGATGAAAGACAAGGACCTACAGCCAACATTACTCTACCCAGCAAAGTTATCATTTAGAATCAAAGGACAGATAGTTTCCCAGACAAGAAAAAGTTAAAGGAGTTCATCACGACCAAACTAGTATTATAAGAAATGTTGAAGGGACTACTTTAGGAAGAAGAAGAAATATGTGTATGCGTGTGTGTGTGTGTATCCATTTTATTCATATACTCATATATATATATATATATATTCATATTATTCATATATATGTACGAATAATAAAATGACAATAACTACATATCTGTCAACAATGAATTTTAATGGATTAAATGATTGAATCAAAGACATAGGGTGGCTTAATGGTTAAGATAATAAGATCCTTCCATATGCTGCCCACAAGAGACTCACTTCAGATTGAAATACACACACAGTCTGAATTACAGGTTTCATGACAATAAAAATGAAAATCTGAGAAAGCAATACTTAATACCAGACAAAAAGAATTTAAAACAAAAGCTAAATAATAAGAGACAAAAAAGAACCCAGTTATCCCACTTTTTGGTATTTGTCCAAAGAAATCCAAAACACTACTTTGAAAGGACAGGTGTATTCATATGTTCATTTTATAGCATTATTTACAATAGCCCAGATATGGAAACAATCTGGGTGGCGACCATCAATTTGATGAATGGATGAAACAGAGGCAGTACATACCATGTTTCCCAAAAAATAAGACCTAACTGGAAAATAAGCCCCAGCATGATTTTTCAGGATGACATTCCCTGAACATAAGTCCTAATGCATCTTTTGGAGCGAAAATTAAATATAAGACTCAGTCTTATTTTCGGGGAAACATGGTATGTACAATGAAATATTACTCACTCATAAAAAATAAAACAATAAAAAAAATGAGACCTTGACCTCTGCAACAACATAGATGGACCTTCAGGGTATTTGCTGAGTGGAGAAAATTTGACAGAGAAAGACAAATGTCATATGATTTTACTTATAGGTGGC
Organism: Rhinolophus hipposideros; assembly: GCF_964194185.1. NCBI lineage: Eukaryota > Metazoa > Chordata > Mammalia > Chiroptera > Rhinolophidae > Rhinolophus > Rhinolophus hipposideros. Next base: position 26,625,998 of record NC_138050.1, read on the forward strand.
ATCTAGAGAACAGGTTAAATCAAACAAACAAAACAGAAACAAGCTCATAGATACAAAGAGCATTTTGATGGTTGCTGGATGGGGGGTGGGGAGATGGATGAAAGGGGGAGGATGATTTAAGAGGTACAAATTGGTAGTTAAAAAATAGCCATGGAGATGGAAAGTATAGCATGGGGGATATAATCAGTATTATTGTAATAACGATGTATGGTGTTAATACTGAATTTATTGTGGTGATCACTTCATAAGCTATATAAGTATCTAGTCACTGTGTTGTATACCTGAAAGTAATATAATATTGAATATGGACACAGGTCCCATTTGGGAGACCACCTCAGGGAAGATGTAGATGCTTGATCAATGTACTGTACACCTGAAGCTGAACAATAATGAATGCCAACTATAATTGTATATATATAATGTGATGGCTCGGTGTGATGTCGGAGGGATAGTGGAAAAGGGATGGGGGAGGGGGGTTCACAGTGTGAGGAATATAAGTGATGAACGTCTAAGTATTACCTTGTCTTGTGCACCTGAAACTAATAATAAAAAAAAAAGTTATAACCAGGAGAGTCATAAAATAAAAGTGCTTGAAGGAAAAAAATATACATTGAATATAAAATTGCATGTCAACTGCAATTAAAAATAAAAAATAAATATATTTTAAAAGAAACATTCATAAAAGAAGGAGAAGAAGGAGAAAACAAAAAGAAAAAGGAAACCCTGTAATATGTACAGCATGGATGAACCTTGAGGACATTATGTTAGGTAAAATAAGCCAGGCACAGAAGAGCAAATACTGTATGAGTCCACTAATGTGATGTATCTATAGTATTCAAACTCACTGACACAGACTGCAATACTGATTGCCAGGGGCCAGAGAGCTGGCCAGATGGCAGGGTTGCTAATCAGTGGGTATAACATTTCAGTTATGTAAGAGGAATAACTTGTAGAAATCTGCTGGATAATGTTTTATCTATACTGCATTACAGTTTACAATACTGTGTTTTACACTTAAAATCTATTAAGAAGGTAGATTTCATGTTCTTACCACAATAAAATAAAAAACAAAATTAAAAAAAGGAAAAAAATACATCGTAACTATGGGGAATAATACTAAAATAATGAGGTATAGATCTATAAGGAGATTAAATTATGAAATTTAAAATTAAGGGAGGTCATACAAAAACAAAATAACATGTACATCAAAAGGAGATTCAGGTATAATGAGGGAGTAAATATTACAGAGTTTTTGTTTGTTGGTTGGTTTGAGTTTTAATATTTATAATGTATGACAATACTGTTGATGGAGGGAGATGAATTTCTTCAGCAAAGGTAAATAAATTGTCCCTAAGTTAAAAGGAGAGGAAATGTATTCCAAAACAATGTCAACATGCCTATAGATTTGACATTGGGGGAAAGCATGACATAATGTGTGTCTAAATACACACATGTTTCACTCATATATAATACACAATAAAGGAAAGGATACATTGATTGAAGTGCTGATGACAGCACTGCCATTTAGGCTTTCACTGAATCTTTATTAATAACCACTGTTATATAACATTGGGCTAAAAATATCCAGAAATCCATTGAAAATATGAAACACTTTATTAAAAGACAGAAAAAATGTATTGCGTAAGGTAATTGCAGAAAATCCCTTTCTAAGTATCACAGAGCTGAATGTGTATATGAAGTTTCCATCTTGAAGAAATTATCAAGTGTTCACTTCAGTATCAGTTATAGTAAGTATACGAAGTATTACTATTTTCTAAGGTGGGATGGAAACGGAAGAGCAACCAGGCAGAGGTAAGGGCTCAGCTGCTGTAAATGTTTTCTGTTCATGAGGCCACTTGTACACAGCAGTAGCTCAAAGGATGTGGGGACATTTATGTTCAGCCAAAGCATGCAGCTACCATGAATATAGTTATTTGCAAACCAGTCTCGTCTGTCCAAGTGGTTCAGTAGAGCTGAGGAAAAACTGGCACTTGAGGATGTGAGCCTGCTTCTTAATGACCTGTGGAAACTGTTTATCCTGTTGGTGGCTGCGTTGCTGTGAACCAGCCCTTGCTACCTCCCTTTTATTCCTCTATAAATGTTTATCTCCTTTCTACTGCCTGTGGCACTATTACAGTTCCTCCAGACAGACTTCACCTGGCTAAAGTAGCACATATAAAACAGGGATAATTTAAGTTTTATTAAATGATTCCTCTAGTCCTTTTTTATTTATTTGTTTTTATTTATTTGTTTTGGGTTTTATTGTTGTTTTTTTGTTTTTCTTTTGTTTTTCTTATTCTTTTTTTTTTTTTTTTTTTTTTTTTTTACCCTAGGGAAACATTTAGGCTGGAACTTGGCCTCAAATAAGTCAGTTTTGCCATTGTATGTAGAATATGTAGAATGATTCATGTTTTAGATGTTTAAGACCCAGTTGAATAAACCACTCTAGCTTCATCCAAAATCTATCATGACATAGTCTAACATTCATTCTGCCATGTATTTAGGGAAACATTAAAGTGCTACAGAGACATTGTCATATATACTTTATAGATCTCCATACTAGGTCAGCTGTCAAAATAGTAGACATTATTTAGCAAATTGAAGGTTAATTTGACATAGGGTCACAAAAGAGATTTGATTTGCCTCTTCCTTGAAATCACCTGCAGATTATATTTTAATTCAGCAGTTCCTGTACAGGGTGTAGGACAGAGTTTTTAAGGTTAGAAGGCCAAATGCTACTAATTGATTCTTCTGCTTACAAGGCTAATGCTGGATTTGCACTGTCAACAGAAAGCCATAAAATCTTCCTGGATGCTAAAGAACAATGCTCTCATTTACCGGGAGGAATTTTATCTGCAATATCCAGGAACTGGCCTGTTTAGCTACAGCATTTGCTTACATGGTATCTATGTTTTCTTTACTGTTACACATAATCACAGTGGGTTGTTGCATAGAGTTAGATTTTTTTTTGTAAGTCTTCTCTGAAGTAATTTGCTGATAACTACACAGGTATGACTAATATTTTGGCTAAAAACAATGTGAGGTATATTATGGAAACCAAAGAGAGGTATCACATATAAAAATCTTATTTTTAATGAAAAAATGATGTCACTGATTTTGAAGAAAAAACATCATGAAATAATTATCCTTAGAGAAATTTTAAAATTGTATTCATAATGCATCCTGAAAATTATTTTTGTGTATTTATTTTAATATAATAAGATATTTTTGTTTTAAAAAAAGACTATTTTTTGGAGCATTTTCGGTTTACCACAAAATTGAGAGGGTGATACAGGATTTCCCATATACTGCCTGCCCTCACACATGCATGCATAGCTTCTTCCTTTATCAATATCACTTAACAGAATGGTACATTTTTTAACAAGGATGAACCTAAACATCAAAATCACCCAAAGCCCATGGTTTACCTTAGGGTTTACTCTTGGTGGTATAAATTGCATAGGCTTGGACAAATGTATAATGAAGTACAATCATTCACTCATAATGATGTTTTGGTCAACAGCAGAACACATACTCCACAGTGGTGCCATAAGAAAAATTTGTATCGCCTAGTGACATCATAACAGTCTTTATGTCATAGTCCAATGCATTATTCACATGTTTATGGTTATGTGGTGTACACAAACCTACCACACTACCAGTCATATAAAAGTATAGCACACACAATTGTGATAGTAGGTTATACCATCTAGGTAAGTACGATTCACACAACAATGAAATTGCCTAAGGACTCATTTCTCACAATGAATCTGTTTGTTATTAAATGGCGCATGATTGTGATATTATACAGAGTATAATCCCTCCCCTGGAAATCCTCTGTGCTCTGCCTATTCATCTCTTCCTCAACTCTCACCCCTGGCAACCACTGATCTATTTATTGTCTCCATAGTTTTGCCTTTTCCAGAGTGTCATATAGTTGGAATCACATAATATGCAGCGTTTTTCGATTGACTTCTTTTACTTAGCAATATGCATTTAAGGTTCCTCTATGCATGTCTTTTCCTGGCTTGTTAACTCATTTCTCTTTAGTGGTAAATGATATTACATTGTCTGGACTTACCACAGTTTATTTATTCATTCACCTACTGAAGGGCATCTTAGTTGTTTCCAAGTTTTGTCAATTATGACTAAAACTGTTACAAACCTTGGCATGCGGGTTTTTCTGGGAATATAAGTTTTCAACTTCTTTGAGTAGCAAGGAGAGCAGTTGCTGGCTACTACGGTAAGAGTATATTTAATTTAGTAAAAACAAAAACAAAAACAACAGATTGTCTTCCAAAGTGGCTGGGACCATCTTGCATTACCACCAGCAATGTATGAGACTTCCCGTTGCTCCACATCCTCACTAGCATTTGGTGTTGTCAGTGTTTCAGACTTTGGCCATTCCAATAGGTGTGTCGTGGGATCTCATTGTTTTAATTTGCATTTCCCTGATGATATATGATGTGGAGGGTCTTTTGATATGCTCATTTGCCATCTGTATGCCATACTTGATAAGGTGTTTGTTAAGATCTTTAGCCTATTTCTAAATTGGGTTGTCTTCTTATTGTTGAGCTTTAAGAGTCACTTGTAGTTTTTGAATAATCCATTATCGGATATGTCTTTTGCAAATATTTTTGTTTTTATTTTTTTTAATTTTTATTAGTTTCAGGTGTACAAAACAATGTAATAGTTAAACATTTATCATTTATATGTCACACAGTGATAACTCTCCTCCCCCCATCTACTACCCCTCTTTTTTTTTTTTTTTTTTTTATTTTTTTATTTTTTTTTTACTACCCCTCTGACATCGCTTACAGCCATTACATTTCCACTGCCTCTATTCCTAATGCTGTACTCCACTTCTTGTAAATATTTATAAATAAATAAATAAATATATATATATAACCACAAGATTGCCACATGGATACAAAAGTCAATTTTGGGAATGTAATCAATAATATTGTAAAGATTTTGTAGGGTATCTGATGGACACTTGTAAATGTTTCCTCCCAGCCTGTGGCTTGACTTCTCATTCTCTTGACATTGTCTTTCACAGAGCAGACATTTTTAATTTTAAGGAAGTGTAGCATACCAATTATTTCTTTCATGGATTTTGAGTTTGATGTTGTATCTAAAAAGGCATCATCATATTCAAGGTCATTATACTTTTTCCTGTGTTACTTTCTAGGAGTTAAGTAGTTTTGAATTTTACATTTAGAATTGGGATCCATTTTCAGTTAATTTTTAGAAGGTATAATATGTATGTCAAAATACTTTTTTTTTCATGTGATGTCCAGTTTTTCCTGCAACACTTATTAAAGAGACTGACTTTGCTTCATTACATTGCCTTTGTCCCTTTGTCAAATTTAATGACTACATTTATGGGGTCTGCTTTGGGGCTTGCTATTTTTTTTCCTGTTGATCTGTTTGTCTATTCTTTCACAAAGACCACAGTGTCCTGAACACTGTAGCTTTATATTAAGTCTTGTCATTGGATAGCATTAGTCTTCCAGCTTTGTTCTTTTCCACCAATATTATATTTGGTATTCTGAATCTTGCTCCACCATATAAAATTTAGAATATAAAATAGCTTGATGGGATTTTGATTGGGATTGCACTAAATCTAAAGATCAGTTTATTAGTTCCAGTAGCTTTTTTTTTTTTTTTTGGTCAATTTCTGAGGGATTTTCTATGTAGACCATGTCATTTGCAAATGACAACTTTATGGCCTTCCTAATTTTTATAGTTTTTCTTATCTTTTCTTGCTTTTTTGCATTCGCACAAGCTTACCTTATAACATAGAGAAGGATACTTGAGAAGAGACATCCTTATCTTGTTCCTGATCTTAGTGGGAAAGTGTCAAGTTTCTCATCATTAAGTATGATGTTACCTGTAGGTATTTTGTAGACAGTCTTTATCAACTTGAGAAAGTCCCCCTCTATTCTTAGTTTATTAATAATCTTATCATAATTGGTGATGAATTTTATAAAATACTTTTTCTGCATCTATTGATATGATCATCTGACGTGATGGATTCTATTAATCATTTTTCAAGTATTGAACCAGCCCTTAACATGACTGGGATAAATACCACTTGGTCATGGCATATCATTTTTTTATACTTTTTTTTTGTTCAATTTGCTAATATTTTGTTGAGGATTTTGCATGAAGGAATTTTCATGAACTATGTTCACAAAAGATAGTTGCCTGTAATTTGCTTTTCTTGTAATATCTGTCTGTTTTTAGTATTTCGGTAATACTGAGCCCATTGAATGAGTTAGGAAGCATTCCCTCTCATTCTATCCTCTGAAAGATATTGTATAGAATTGGTATAATTTCTTTAGTAAATCTTTGGTAAAATTCAGTAGTGACCCCCCACCCCGGGGGCTAGTATTTTCTGTTTTGGAAGGTTATTAATTATTGCTTCATTTTTAAAAAAATAGATATAGGCCTATTTAGATCATCTGCTTCTTCTTGTATAAGATTGTATCTTTTGAGGTATTAATCCATTTCATCTAGGTTATTGAATTTATGGGCATAGACTTCTTCATGTTATTCCTTTATTATCTTTTTAATTTTTATGTCATCTGTAGTGATGTCCTCTCTTTCAATACTGATATTATCAATCTGTGTCGTCTCCCCTTTTTTCTTAGCTTGGCTAGAGGCTTATCAATTTTATTGTTCTTTTTTAGGAACCAGATTATAAATTAGTTGACTTTGTTGATTTTCCTATTTTCAATTTCATTGAGTTCTTCTCCATTTCTTACTTATTTTCTGCTTCTTACTCTGGATTTAATTTACTCTTTTTTTTCTAGTTTCCGAAGTTCAAACTTTTTTCTAGTTTCCTAAGTTGAAAATTTAGATGGTTGGTTTTATATTTGTCTTATTTTCTAATATATGTAGTAAGTGCTATTTATTTCCCTGTAAGCTCTACTTTCACTGCATCCCACAAATTTTGATAAGTTATATTTTCATTTTCATTTAGTTCAAATATTTTAAAATTTATCTTGAGATTTATACTTTGACTCATCCTTTACTTAGAAACATGCTGCTTAATCTGCACACATTATGGGATTGTCTAGTTATGTTTCTGGTAATGATTTCTAGTTTAAGTCCATTGTGATCTGAGAGCAGACTTTGTATAATTTCTATTCTGTAATAGGAACATCAAAAAGGTCATTAAGTAAATATTAAGGAAATGTTTTCTAAGAATATAATCCTGTGTTGTTTGCCTTCACATGGAATCACATTCTGACAATGTAGAGGAAATTTTTCCAAAACCCAGAAAACACATGCATTAAAACTTATATTTTAAGTTATCTCTAGTATATACATAGTTAATGGACATATACAGTATTACCTTGCATTTTAAAGGGTGATTAAAAGCTGCAGAAATGTTTAGCTACAGCCCTTTAATGGCATCATGCCAGTATCTGGACTATTGGAAAATTTTAGATACGAAAGGAAAGGACTTAGAGATCAAGTCAGACCTCCATCATTATGAGAATGATCAAAACAGTGCTCGTACAGTGATTTTCCAGTGCCACATAGATGTTTTCTAAAGATCGAGAGCCATACCCCAGGTATCTAAGCTCATTGTCTTTTGTGCTATAAACTATAGATTTTTACTCTCTTTAAAATATCACAAAATTATATGCTCACATAAAAGTCCTTAAATTATGAATTTAATTTACTCTTGTTAAATATATTTTTGTCAGTTTCTGTCCATCACTCTATTTAATATTCACATCCAATGTATTATCTTAGTGCTCAGAGACACTTAGCTGTTATATTTATCTTATTTTTTTATTGGTAGAATTTTTTGTTACTTTTCTAGATATAGTTCTTACAACAGCAGCAACAACAAAAAAGCAGAAATGATTTTCCGAACTTTCTACTTTCTGAACATTATCCTTATTTACTAAATCAGCTACTTGATGGTTCACTTAACCTCTTCCCCTATTAACATAGATATATCAAGTTAGAACACTTTCTGTGAAATAGCTCTTTATTTGAAAGCAATAAAACATATTAGCATTGACCTTCAAATGCTATTAGGATAACATGTTGACCTAGAATTATAGTTTATCATAGTTTACCAGAAATGTTACATAAAGTACAAAGGACAACAAAAATAGGTCATTTTTTGTGATTTTTCTTCTAAACAAGCCATGCAGAATTTCAGAAGGTAATATTATGTTAATTCTGAATTTATGGCTTATAAATTATGCAAATTATTTCAAGTTCTTAATGATTCCAAGTCAAAAAGAAAACATTGTGCTTTCAGAGGAAATGCAACTCTAAAGTGATCATATTCCACTATCAAAATGATCTAAATAATGCCCTCTACATAAAGCCGTACCTCAAATGCATATGTAAAGTAAAACCATAAGCATGTGTCAGTGAGTAAAAGTTTTGGTAAATCCTTGAGTTAACAACCAGTAACTTGTAGTGATGACAAATAGCTTCCCTATTTAATGTCAATGTACATCAGTGAATAGTTGCTATATACAGTACTGTACTGAGAAAAACTTTTTAACTATACTTAAGTTCAAGGAAAAGGGGGCATAGTTGTTACTGATGACCAACAAATACAGGGGAGTGGTGAGATGTGATGTCTTCCACATGTCTGAAACTCTACATCGTCAAATCTGAACTCTTGTTTTTCTCGGATCCTACGTCACACCTAACCTTGTCTTTCCATCATCTCACAGGGAGTTCTCTTGGCTGAAACTTAAAAATATGTATACCCAAAACCAAATACTTTTCACCATCTATGCTATCCTAGACTGGGCCATCATCACCTTTCACCCGGAATAACACAATAGCCTCCTGACTAGTCTCTTTCTTTGTTTTCTTTGATTCTTTGATTTCCTCTTTCTTTGTTCCTCTAAAGTCCATTATCAGTATAACAGCCAGCAGGATCAATCTCTATAAAATGATTAGATGATGGCATTATTGCTCCATGCCATTCCAGTACTCAAGCACTCCTGATGGCTCCTATCTCCATTTGTAAAAGACAAAATTCTTTTCCTGAGAATTTTGGGACCCCTTATAATGAGACCCCTTATAATTTGCCACCATCAACCCCACCCCAGTTTCTCCTATTCTTCTCTAAGTACACTGTGGTGCAAGCTTTTGTTCTGGATCTACTTTTCTGCTTGCCAAAGGCTTCTCTCTTGTGTTCATATGATTAATGCCACACTTCCTTCTAGCCATTGAGCAAATATATCTTTCTTAACCAAGTCTTCCTTGGCAATTGTTTTTAAAGATAGAGTTAATCTACACTGTTAATCCCTCTAGTTGTATTTTTTCATGTATGTATTACTTTCTAACATACTACATAATTTATTATTTATTGCATTTATTGTTTTGTCTGTCTCCCCCAGTGAGACTGTGAGCCGCATAAGGTGTTTTCTAACATATCCCAAACGTTCTAAGTCAGTATCAGGCACTTCCTCAGCATTTATTAACTATTTCACTAAGAAATTGGTATTATTACAAACTCAGAGAGAGCAGCCCGACATCTTGTCAATAATTAAGGTATTGAACTTTCAATGAGTATTTCAGGTACTAAGTAAAATAGAAACTAGCTATAATATCATGTCAACCTTATGAAAATTAGGGAGGGATGGATTATATCCATGGCATCATCTGTCCTATACCTCACTAGACTCAGGAGAGTTAGTAAACAATTAGACTTCTCATATGTTCATCCCATTACACTATATTGAGCATGCTCTTTTTCTAGATGCATCCAAAGTGCTGTGGATAGAATACAGCGGTGAAGTTAAATAGACATACACTTAATTCCTGACTGATTTACCAATTATACAACCTTCAGCAAGTTAACTCTTCCATCATGAGTCTCTGTTTTCTTGTTTGTAAAATGGAATTGATCATGTAATTCTTATTTTATAATGAGGACGAAAAGAAAAAGAAATTGAACCACATATAGTTCAAATATAATGAATAATAGACCAGAGCTATTCATCATAAGAGATTAAGACTTTTAGGTAAGATTCACTGTTTAAAAAACATTTTATATTATTTCATTTGATCATCTCAGTATAACAATGGATTGAATTTTATCTAAGTCTGTTGACTTTAATAGCCTTTCTATCTCTAAATAGACTGAAGGTAACTGACAATATTTTGAATTACGTAAAATTATTTTAAAATGGAAACAAGATATCTAAATTCACATCAAAGGAAGAGATTTCAAACATAATAACCACATATGTTAAATATTTATATTGTATTGCATTTTTTCTAGAGCTGACTTTCCTGGAATCTGAAACAAAATGGGCTACATGATTATTTATCAATTATTTAATAGGACAGGTCAATTATTTTGTTATAGAGCTCCCAGCACCAAACTAAATGTTAAAGATTTTTATTGCACTGGATTTATGTAAGAAATATTGGACAACATAAAAAAAATGTTCAGACATCACACTGCAGAAATTGCAGAAGGAATATATATATTAGAAGCTAACTCAAAAGCATGTCTTACAGAGAACAAAGTTAAGAAGGTCTTATTAGTTGTGAAGGTAGGATTTAAACAAAACCAAGAAGCCTGTCGAAACCATAACCTTTAAACTTTGTCTTGCATGGCATTTCTCTTAACCATGGAGGTTAAGCCTTATGGTGTTGTTATCAATGTAAAAAGTGGCAAGTGAGACATTTTATTATGAAAAATGATGAATCTCAGGTGTAGTCAGCGTAGTCAAGCCCCTCTTACCAAATAAACATGTTCTGGCTTAGCCTTTTGTCATAGTCAAGTGTATTGCTATTCATCTGGTCAAATACACCCATCAAAAGGAAATATTGGTAGCATGGCATAGCATTCTAGTGAAACCTTACTGGTTTTTAATCATATTTTCTTCTCAAAATGTTCAGTACAATTTATTTTCATTTCTTTTTAGTATTTCCTATCAGGAATAGTGCTAAAAACAGGAATAAGAAAGAATATAATATAGATGCATATTAATAAAAACAAAATAAGGCATGATATTAATTATTGCAAGGTATAACATTCAGTTTAACATTAGGATCATTATTTTTTCATTTGTCCAATTATAAAATTGGGATCCTATGCTCTTTGTGCTAAGCTCTAGATTAAAAATGTGATTTTTTTTTCAATAGCTCTCAAAAATAATTAAAGTATGTGTTAAAAATGTGTTTGCTTTTTTTTTGGGGGGAGTGATCACTTTTGAAATATAAGATCTTAAAGGTGTCTGACTAGCGTCAGAATATATAATTAAAGCTGTAGGTAAACTTTAAGATTGCATTATTACCAGAATTTAATTATCAGAAGAGTATGTTTGTAAATATAGAATTTGAGGGGAAAAGGCAAGGAATTACCTTTTGATAAATAGCAGAGATACAAATGATTTTGAATAGAATATGTATATTTTTCAAAGCAAACATTGTTTACTTCTTTATTAATATTGAACAAAAAGTAGGATGGATCATTTATATGACTATTGGTTTCCTTATGTGTTAGTAGAATAAAATCATCCTATTTTCGGTCACTTCATATAAACAGAAGTCATGTTTCTCTTAAAAATATCCAGATTAAGTTTGTGTTTCAGAATATTTATTTTTATTTTGTTATTAGTTTAAGGTGTACAAAACAATGTAATACTTAGACATTTACACCCCTCACAAAGCATTTTTTATTTCTAATCGTCTGTATTAGAAATGGAAAAATAATAATATTTAACTTAATATTTTTTATTTTATCCTCTTAGTCATTTGCTTTTAAAATGTATCCATTCAACATATATTTGTTTAATGCCATCCAGATGCCAAGCATTAAGTGTAGAAAATATCAGGGATGAATCTTTGGAGAGAATAATCAAAGAAGGCCTCTCTGAGAAATGATCTGAATAATGTGAAAGGACCAGTTATGGAAAAATCAGGAAGAAAGACCCTTAGAAGTTTGGAGGTCAGCCTTTTTAGATAGAGAAGGCAGTGGGAATAGAAGAATGAGGAAGTCAAGAATATTTTAGACAGGTTATACTTGAAATGCCTATTAAGTATCTGAGTGAATGAAGTAAGACATTCAAGACGAGTATTGTTGGAAATATAGGAAGTCAATTGGGGGAAAAAGAAACAATACAATGTTTATAAACAGGATAATATAGTAATTTGCATTGTGGCTTAATGATTGGCCTGTTGCTAACTACTTCTTAATATTTTTCTATTTGTGCTATGTTGTTCACCTATTATGATAAAATTTAGTGTTGTTGATGTTTCATTATTTTTCCTATAAAGTAAAAATCTGTGATTATTAATTACAATAGATAGAGAGATGGATGGATGAGTAGAAAGGAAGAAAGGAAGGACGGAAGGAAGGAAGGAAGGAAGGAAGGAAGGAAGGAAGGAAGGAAGGAAGGAAGGAAGAAAGAAAAGAACAGAAAAGAAAGAAAGAAAGAAAGGAAGGAAGGAAGGAAGGAAGGAAGGAAGGAAGGAAGGAAGGAAGAAAGAAAGAAAGAAAGAAAGAAAGAAAGGAAGGAAGGAAGGAAGGAAGAAAGAAAGGGAAAGAAAGAAAGAAAGAAAGAAAGAAAGAAAGAAAGAAAGAAAGAAAGAAAGAAAGAAAGAAAGAAAGAAAGAAAGAAAGAAAGAAAGAAAGAAAGAAAGAAAGAAAGAAAGAAAGAAAGAAAGAAAGAAAGAAAGAAAGAAAGAGAAAGAAAGAAAAAAAGAGACAGAAAGAAAGAAAAAGAGACAGGAAGGAAGGAAGGAAGGAAGGAAGGAAGGAAGGAAGGAAGGAAGGAAGGAAGGAAGAAAAAAGGAGGGATTGAGGGAGGAAGGAAGAAAGGAAAGATGGAAGGAAGGGAGGAATGGCTTGCTTGCAGAACTTCTAGGGCATTAATTCCTAAATAATAAATAAATAAATAACAATCCCTAACTAATAAAGATTATTAGGTGGTAATGGGTTATGTGTAATTTTTTTCATGCAATTCTTTTTAATTCACTTTCATGAGTATATTTGATTATGCTCTCTTCTTTCTTAGCTCTTCAGGCATTTTTCATTCTTATCGATTTTCTAGAATTTCTTTAGCAATGAGCATTCTGGGGGGGTTGATGTGGGAACTTTACTCTCAGTTCACTAAAAGAAACACAATGAATGAAGATGCAGAGTATTCTAATAAAAGGAATAAGTATTTATTTAAAGTAATTGTTGCCAATATATGTTAATAATTCTCAAAATGTATTTTGGCATGTATCACTTCATTATCAAAAATATATGTGTCAGAAACATTATCTGAAACTCAGAAATATGGAAGAGATATCCCTGAGTATTCTTTCTGAACAGTGCTAAATCTGCCTTTTTTAAAAATATATAAGAACTGTTGTACAGCTTTGTAGAGGTAGATGCTAACTTAAAGATTTTTGTCAAGTAGAAATACAGATCATTCTATCAAATGGAGCAGATAACCCAAATGTTACAGTTTATGGCCCTATTGGACAAAAACATCTAACCCAGAAAACCTATCATAATATTTCCTATGAGTACCTGGTTTCTCAAATGTTCTTTAGACCAGTTTAACATATTACTAGTTCCAATAATCAAGTTGAATAGAAATTTTACACTTTTTTCTCTAAAAGTCATATAAGAGTTAAGACTGTGCCTTTTTCGAAAAATTATATGTTAAATGAATATAGCCACAGGAAGGTATCCCTCCTGTCAAAATATTTTAATGCAGTGTCAAACATCACTATATTTTTACAAAGCATAGGAGAAAATAGCCACCTCCATGTTTTCAGTTGTTATTTCAAAGTATTCTTTACTATATAAAATATTTAGTATATTAGTATAACTTTTATTGATAGAAAAAAGCTAGACCATTTCAAGATGATGCATTCAATACTGTAGAGTCATACAAATATGCGTTAAGTTCATATGCTTCATTTTAAAGGTAAACCCTGTACATATTTAGAACTGTACAAATATTTCATTTCCAAAACAACTTGAAAAACATGAATGAAAGTATACATGTTGAAGCATGTATATAGCAAACTTTTGTTTTGTTGTTAGTGTGTAGAAATTGTTTTGTGAATGAGATAAAGCGAGGTCTAAAGAAGCATTGAGATGTTCTGACAAAGAAAATTACATTGTTAGGAAGTATAACACACCTATGTGTTCATTCATAGAAAATGCATTCATTAAGTGTCAAGTACAGGCAAAGGCCTATATTAGACCCTGTCAAAAACCACAAGATGGCCTCAGGGTTTTTGAAAATTAATTTGGGGAACATATTCAATAATGTTGTAAAGATTTTGTTGGGTATCCGATGGACACGTGTCCCATTTGGGAGACTACCTCAGGGATACTGTGGATGCCTGATCATGGCATTGTACACCAGAAGCTAAACAATAATGAATGCCAACTATAATTTTATATATATAATGTGATGGCTCGGTGCGAGGTCGGAGGGATAGTGGATGGGGGGAAGGAGGTTCACAGTGTGAGGGATATAAATGATGAACGTCTAAGTATTACCTTGTCTTGTACTCCTGAAACTAATAAATTAAAATAAAATAATAATGATAATAATAATAATAATAATAATAAATAATGGAATAGAAGAGCATAAATCCTTTCCACAATAAGTTTTTACTTATAGTATCCATTATTATTATAGCTAGCCTTTATTGAGTACCTGAAATATGCCATGTGCTCTACAGGGTACTTTACATTATTTATCACATTTAATTTTATGGAAGAGAAAATGAAGCCTCAGAGAGGTTAAGTAACTCGAACAACCTATTGCAATTTGTAAATAGCAGACCCACCTTATTCTACAACCTTGCTCTTTCCACTATGCTATCTCTCCATCTAATAAGGAGAGGTGTGTGTGTGTGTCTCATTGTTCAATATCACTACCAGTCACCTTCGAAGTACTCCCTTTGGAAAGCTATGCACCGACGCCAGTGCCTAGTCCACCCTTCAAAGCAAATTTGAAACTTTTTCTGGAATGGCAAGCAGAACTGTCGTCATATTACCCTTGATGTCCTGAATGACATCAAAATGTCTTCCTTTCAATATTTCCTTTATCTTTGGAAATAAAGAAGTCACTGAGGGAAATAAAGAAAGAAGTCACTGAGGGCCAGATCAGGTGAGTAGGGAGAATATTCCAATACAGTTATTTGTTGACTGGCTAAAAACTCCCTCACAGACAGTGTCATGTGAGCTGGTGCATTGTCGTGATGCAAGAGCCATGAATTTTATTTCTCACAATTCTGGTTCCAGTAGAGTGAATGTCTGGTGAGAGTCTGCTTCCTGGTTTGCAGATGTCTATGTTCTTGTTTTATCCTCACAAGGTGGAGAGCAGAGAGAGAGGGTTCTCTTGTGTCTCTTATAAGGGCACTAATTCCATTCATAGAGGTGCCAACCTCATGACCTGCTTACATCCCAAAGGCTTCATCTCCTGAAAGCATCACCATGAGTGTTAGAATTTCAAAATATGAATTTTGCAGGGGACATAAACATTCACTCCACAATGAACACCACAAAATATTTAAAAGGAACTGTTAATCAGATGGGAAAAAAATAAGAAAAATGGGGTGTCATAGAAACCATGGTAGGAGAGTTTCAAATACTACAGCTGTTATGGATATGTATTTTAAGAAGGTGTCTGGGTTTGATACCTAGAAGGTCATTACTGACTACAGAAAGTCTTCAAAAAATTAAAATGCAGAGTTAATGAGTAATTCGAGCTGATCAAGAAAAATACTTTATCTTACTTTCAGTGGTAAAAATCAGACACATTAGAATGATGGTGTGCTTGGCATAAAGATGAGAAATTACAGGGTTCAATGACAGGTTGATTTTCACCTTATTCATTTGGTGAGGGAAACTTTCACATCATTGGTTTCTCAGTGCTAAACAAGCCGAGTTTGCCTGTTCATTAGGGTTTGCTTCATTTCTTTTCAATTCACTTTTTCAGTTTGGCATTTCTGTATGTTAGGACTCTGCTTTATAGTGAATGCAATTCCCAACTATTGATGGATGTGGCATACCCCCTCTAAAAGATGAAAGAATATAAAATGCAATATCATGGGAGCACAGATGCAAATTTACTTGCTTAGATTGAATGGTTGTTTAGTTTCACTATACTTATCAAAGCCCTGGTAGAATAGTTCTTATGTCAAGATACGAAATAACAATAATTATTAAGCATGTAAAGATCTATACTTCAAGTATTTATTTGTATACAATAAAAGACTAAGTACAGGTCCCTTAGCTGATTCTTAACAAATTTTATTGTGCATGTGTATTACATAATAACCGTAAAATAGCTGAACAAAAATTAAATGAGTGTTTACTAAGGGAAATTTCCCATTGAATTCATTGGGAATTTTGCCTAAGAAAAAAAACCTAAATAATCAAACCTTTTTTTTTTTTTTTCCCCCTGCAGAATATATACACAGTAGCATAGAAAGTAGGTTTTCAGTATTTAAGTACTAATGTATTTCTGCATGAAAAGTCACCTATTTCTACCAGAATATAGATGGTGCCTTAATCATAGCACAACTGTTGTGTAGCTTATGATATGAATTATGGCTTCAACCTACTGCTATTAATTCTACTTGAGGGATCGGTGTGATGATCAACGAGCTTTTTTTATTATTATTATCCAAAAAATTGTAGTCAGTACATGATTTTGGCAGAAATATGCCATCAGAGACAAACTGGTATATCAAATGTACTCCTGGGCAGAAATAAATTCTTTACCCTAATCTAAGAGAAGCATTGTGTGTTCTAACTTGAGTGTGTGATCTGTGATCAGGGACATGTTAAGAATGCTTTATCCAAAGCCTGGGCCTTACCTTGGTTCACTGGCAGGCAAGATTTGGGACATAAAGTGAACATGGACATTAGGACGTAGCAGTAAACTATTAGCAACCAATAAAAGAAAACAAGTCAAGATGCACTTTTTGTTAATTTGAGAAGATTTTTTTTATTTTCTCAGATCTTTTATAGTTATGGTTCTGAGAGATTTTGAAAAATCCCATTCTCTCATGCTATTGAGGAATCGAATTCTTTTACTTGTTTAACCAGTTATGTGCTCAAAGTAAACCATGATGTGTGATCAGTAACCATCTTGAACATATATATATATATATATATAAAGTTTTAAGAACTTTGCATATATATACATATATGCAAATATATGTATTTATATACCATTAAAGATGAAAAATGCAAATGAAAAACCTCAGGCTTTCAGTACTCCTGGAATAAGGATTTAAAACGTGTCTTTTTGACAGGGAAGCAGGAAATTAAGCCTCCAATGCAAAGTACAGAATGTAGTCATATTTCAATGTTTATTATACTGCAAAGTGAAACATGGAATTTTCTCAATATATTAATGCATCCACACACAGAGTCTGAATTTGAGAGTGGAAAAGTTCAGAAACTAGTTTTTCTGGGCAAATATTTTGATATGAATAATTGGAATGTTCAAAAAATATTAATAGACGTTGTGGCTCTCCTAATTGTCCTTCCTAATTTCATGGGATATTTTTTTCCTTCCTTCATAGTTCTGCTTTGATCAAATAGTCCAAAAAGTCATTATTGAAACATGTTATTTACTAGGAAAGAAGACCAGTAGCACCCTTTGAATGAAATTCAAATCATATTTTGTGTTATGTGACTTAAGTCTTCAAGGTGTGGAGACGACTTTTTTCAAAATAATTTTTTTTTTAAATATGGAACACTTGACAAATTTGCATGTCATCCTTGCACAGGGGCCATGCTAATCTTCTCTGTATCGTTCCAATTTTAGTGTATGTGCTACTGAAGTGAGCATTCAAAACAAATTTTGAGACAAAATTTTCATTCTTCTAAAGCTGACGGAGAATATGTGGTTAATCTTCCATGAATTTTATGGAAAGGAGGTACATATATAGCCGACACACTATGCAGGTGTATTGTGACAATTTATTGGTCCAGGGGAGCTCCCAATTCTATATAAGCACCAATACTTCTCCTTGTAGTTAGCAATCATTTTTGTGAAAGTGGACTTTCATTTCCTCCCAACCTCTGCTCACCAATTATTTATTGAAAACTATAAATTATGAGTCAGTTATTAGTCTCAAAGTTGGGGATTCTAGCAAGAGCAGAACCTGGTCCTGCCATCTAGTTCTCACAGCGTAGGGGCCACATGCTTGTAACCACATAATTAGAGCACTGTGCTACATGTGATAGGAGAGATATAAACCGGCATTTCCAGATCTTGAAAATACCAGAAAAGGCTTATAGCTCCTGAAGACATACTTCTGGGAATTTTCGAAGGTGGGAAACGGTGTAAGAATAGAGAAATGGAACAATGGGAAAAGGGAACAACAATAAAAATTCACGAAAAGTTTGAAAAGTTGGTCCAACTAAGAATTTTACTCCTAGGTGGGAAATAAAACTGAAAGCAATAAACAAAAAAGACAAAAAAAAGCAAAAACTCATGGACAGAGACAATTTAGTGGTTACTAGTGGAGAAGGAGGAAGCAGGAGTAGTAGAGGGTAAAGAAGGTCTAATATATGGTGACAGAAGGAGATTTGACTCTGGATAGTGAACACACAATGCAATATATAGATGATATATTATAGAATTGTACACTTGAAACCTATATAATTTTACTAACAAATGTCACCCCAATCAATTAAAAAAAACAACAACTGTTAAACAAGTGTTGGAGGTAGGAGTTAGTATGAGATGTGGCATAATTGAGAAATAAGCAGAATCAAAAGTTTCTTCCATGTCATGCTTTGTTTTGTTTTGTTTTGTTTGTTTGTTTGTTTTAAGAACTTTACTCTTAAGATTGGAGACACATAGATTTTAAGCAAAGGAATGTGGCATGATCAGAGTTATGTTTTAGAAAGATCATCAGGGCAGTGTGATTTAATCACTGAATGAATCAATAATGTTAATAACTGGTTGGGAATAAAGGAAGAGACTCTGCTCAAATGCTAACATGAAACCTTTTTCCCCCCCCCCCCACTTTGGTAATATTTAAGTTGTCAAACAGGGCATTCTGGAGAGAATATTGTAATGAAGACTGGAGTTTTCCATATTATTTATATTTTGTTATTCTATAATACATTTAGTGTATTAATCACATTCACAATTTCTTTCTAACTGTTAACAGTTTGCCTTAATTGATATACCCTATTTTCATTTATGTAAACAAACAAACAAACAACTACACAACTCTAATGATTAACATTGGTCCTTGGGTTCAAAATAATTCACATAAGTCAAGGTCTTCTTTTCCTTTCTAGAATTCAATACAGGTTAAGAAAGGAAAGGAAAATGAATATTAATCTTTTGTTTGTTTTTTATCATAATACGTATTCCACTGAGAGTTCATTGATACAATATTTTTTCTTTAAATTTTAAATACTCTTCGTCATGAATATTGATAGAGATTTGTTCAAGGAAATAATTTTAGAAAGAGAAATCATGTATCAAAAATACTACTTTTCATGATTATTGAAATTTCTATTGTATTACTGTTTATTTTTTATATTTCTTTTAAAAATGCTGTTCATTAAAAGTAACGTCCCAGCAACCCTAACGGGGAGAAAAAAAAAGACTTTTTTTTTTCCCAATTCATCTCTCCCTTTTATATTAATTATGGCTGTTTTGCATGCTGAATTTGACATGGTCCTGATTAACCTGACAGTGACCTCTTTTTGCATAGTCCTTGGATTTATTAGAATATTTTGTTTATATTTGCCTTGGGGGGAAGAGAATTGAATGAATGGAAAAGATGCATATGGTTCATTCCCAGCAGCTCAAACGTACAGCAACCTTGAGTGAATTCTAAGAATTCTGCATCCTAAGCTCTGAAAAACCTTTGGCGACCATAAGCAATATTCCATAGAGGCAGCTGGCAGTCCTTCTGGAGTTGGCAAATAACACAAAACTTTCCTCTTACAGGCCACTATATTTGTTGAAAGGAAAATTTACATTTCAAGGAATTTATTGTTTGTGAGCAATGCAAATGGATATTTTAATAAATAATATGCAATCTTAATGAGATGATTGATTCATACATTAACTATGAGTATCCATAACAATTGATTTCAGGGCAAAAAAGACAGAAAAATAGGAGAGACGTGCGTCCACATTTTGTTTTGCAGCCACAATACCTTGTATACTGGATGACATTCAAGTTTTGTACAAAATTTCAATCTGTATAATTGTACAGGTTTTATACTATATATTGGACAACAAAATTCAGCTTTGGTACAATATTTGTAGCACATGGTCTGGTAGCAAATATCCCAGGACCCTTGTAAACAAGTTTGTTATTGTAATTCATAAAAAATGGATGTATAATTAGAAAATATTATTGGATGCAATGAAAGTAAATCATGGGGATTTCCATTTCCTTATTTAAATACGCATTAGAATTTTTTTTCATGATAGCCTTAAATCTTTCATTTCATTTTTCAGTTATTTTTATTTTTATTTTTGGAGGAATTAATGTAATGAATTGTAAATTATAGTCCAAGTTTGTGATAATAAAGAACAAGGACTTTAGGAGCATAAAGACCCTGATTTAAATCATGATCTAACTGCTTCTTCATGGGGCCATCTTTGTTAATTGATTTAGTCCCTCTAAACCTCATTTTCTTCATCTGTGAAAAGGGATAATGATGTATAATCCATAGAGTTGTTACGAAGATTGAATGAGGAAGTGTCTGTATAGCTAAATACAATAACAAAATACAATAAATGACTGTTTTTATCATCATCATCAGTGTCATCATATTCAAAGATTTACTTAAAGGGCCATTCTCTAAAAAGAATGTCACCTTTTTGGGGAAATATTTTAAACGTAAATACCTAGTGTTGAATCAAAGTGAAAAGAACAGCAAAATTAAATACTATAGTAGTAATATTAAGATATGTCCTGTAAGTCATTGTAGTTATATATCTTGTCGGTGTACTTAACTAAGCAAATACCATGAAAATATAATCAGTTAACAAAAAAAAATTGTTTTCTCACTTTTAAAATAATTCCAGTGAGTATTATAATAGTTAATCTAATCATGCCTGTATACAAAGTATCATTTTCAGGACTATGTATTTTAATTGCTACTGAGACAGTGTTTTGAAAATATATGTATGCCTGAATTGAGTTGTTTCATTTGCTTTCAAATATTTTTCCCTACATATGTAGTAAAATATTTGTGGAAAGAACACCCAAAACCAACAAACAAAAAACTAGGCTAGTATTTAGACCATTAGCGCTGAAATGAAATCCTTTCCTCCCCTTCCCCAATGAATGCTCCCTCTGTTCAAAAATAAATAAATGTCAACCAAACAACATACAAACAAACGCAAAAGTTCCCCAGAAAAGCTGTTTTCAAGACGTATAAGCAAACAATTTGAGGAACATAACCACTTTTCACATTTAGAAACAAAACTATTTGCAAGTGCACAACATACCAATTTGTCTCTTCTTCAAATTACACTTTCAGTTCTACATAATTTTAAAGCAAAACAGAGAAAACTTAAAGTAGATGTGGGTGTCTGTGTATGTAACTTTTGGAGTAAATTGCCAATTAAGGAAGTCAACAAAAATAATAAGAAAACTCTATTTTTTCTGTAGCCAAGTCAAATAGTAATACATTTTGAATTGGGGGAAAGGAATTATGATCAGTCAAAAGCAATCTTTCTTAAGTTTGTAAATAATGAAAGACCCGGCTCCCTATTCACCCCAGTCCTCACTCCCCCCCCACCCCACACCCCATCTTAACAACTAACAGAAGGGAAATTAACATCTGTGCAGAATCACCTGGAGGATCTTGATAAAAATCCCTGAGCACTATCCTGCTTCAGGTAGGAGTAATGACCTTATCCTAGAAGAGGCAGCATCTGGTCCAGTGAACGGAGCAGAGCTGAGTGAGGAAGAAAAGCCCTGGAGCCAGACTGTCTGCATTTACAGTTTTGCTCTGTCATTAGCTAGGTGGGTGAGCATGGCAGTTTCATGAATCTTGTCTGCCTCAGTTTCCTCATCTGTAAAATTGAATAAGAGTAGTACTTTCATCATAGGATGGCTGTAGGATTAAATGAAGTATTCACACGTGTATGCTTAGAATACTTACTACCTGGCACAAAGTGAGTACTCAGTAAATGTTAGTTGTTATGATGGTTGCATATACAAGGAGATATATGATGTTGTGGGGGCCAAGTAAACTTTGTCAAGTTAGAAACATAACTTGGACAATCCCTGACTCAGGCAGGTCAGGAATTCCAGAGGGTGCTCGGGGCCTGAATGTCATAGGTGTGTATTGAGCCATCCATGGCTGGGCATAGAGAAAAATGTGCTAAATAGCTAGAGTATTAAAGTTATGGGAATTACGTTAATCTGCTACTCAGACAGCTACAATATTAGGGAAATGTAGCCTGTGTATCCTCAAAAGTTATTGTAAGGTCAGGGTTCACTTTAATTTCTTCATTTTTGGAAAGTCAGAATATAGAAATAGGGAAAACACTCAGTCAAAAGGTTTTCTACAACCTTGTTGGATCTGCTTATTTCCCCATGCGTATTATATTTCTTTTGAGTTTTCAAAATTTGATTTTCATTTTCACGGGTATATTACACAGGAAACATCTTTTTACTGTTCCAATTATCCCTTTGATTTTATTTTTGAAAAGGTATCATGTTACCCTCTCTTCAGAGATACTGAGGTTGAGAACTAATGTCATTAGATGTCATTTAAAAAGAACCATTTCCTATCTTCAGGCACATTATCATAAAAGAAGAAAAGAAGGAAATGATAAAGCAGAGTTTTTCTAGGGCACAATAAGATGGCATTAAAATGGCACACACTTCAAATTGAGAATACAAAATGACTGAAAAGAACTTAGATGTAAGGCATAAAAGATGTTTTTAATCCATTTATGTTCCACTAATGTTGCCGATTGATATTTTCCCATGTAAATGTAATATTTTTTCTTTCTTTCTTTTTTTTTTTTCAAAACTCAGTCCTCCAGTAGAGAAAACAGGGCCAACTGCTCCAACAATACTGGCAGATGCAGACAATCTCATTTCTAAAAGAGTTATTTTCAACCAGCCCTCTAGCCTGGGAGCCAGTGTAGACAAAACCTATATAGTGACCTCATGTGGTAGTATGAAATGAAAAACATTTCAGGAGAGAGAAAGAAAGACTACATTTTGTTCTTTGATATAGCCTAGTATTTTACCAGGAAATAACTTGCCAGAGTATTAAAAATGAATTCTGGACTTTTATGATGAGGTAAAAATGAATTCTGGACTTTTATGATTTCTGTTTTAAAGTTTGCATTGTCTCCTTCACCTAGTTCATTAATGTCAGCCCCATCCCACTCAAGAATTGATATAATAAAAATAATAATAATACTAATTCTGCTTATCTAATATTTTATTTTATCATACTTTAAAACATTCATTTAAGTGGATTGAAACCTCACAACCAGTGACGTTGGCAAGATAGCATTGTAGGAGACCTCAGTCTCTGTTCCCCCAAAAAGAACAATACTTAGACAGCCATCCATGACAAAAACTGCTGTGGGAGTACAGAGGAGTCCACTTCAGAAGCTTCAGCAACACAGAGGAGCAAAAATTAATCAATTAATTAATTAATTAATTAATTAAAATAAATAAATAAATAATTGAGATCACCTGCACAAAAAGAGTAAAGAGAACAATTTCATTTTGCCTGTTGCATCCCATGCCCCAGGTCCATAGTGCTCAGCAGTAGGAGGGAAGTTTTCAGCATGAGAGATTTCCCCTCACTCAGAAAAGAAGAGCAGTGTAGGCAATCAGATTCCCCAGCCTTTTGGAAGGACCTACTTTAGTTTCGCCATACCCAGAAGACTGGCATAGCTGAGACATCTGGAGACACTAAGAACAAGGAAAAAGGGAAGGCTAGCAGTATCAGCCATACAGGAGTGATTGCAATTCCCAGTGACCTGCTCTTACAGAGAGAGTACTCCAGCTGCCTCTGCCAGTGAGGACCTCAACAGCCTTTGCGGAGACTGGATTTCCTATAACTTGCATCACTGAGGACCCCAATATGTACTCACTCTAACAGACTGCTGCAAAGAGGTCCCCAGTGGCATGTGTCACTGAGAAAAACAATGACCAGCACAGGTGCCTCAGACCTCCCTGATGAAGAGCCCCTGCAAATCACAAAGGAAAATGCAAGAAAGGAAGAAAGGATCTACAAAACACCTAGAAAACAATTAACAAAATGCCAGTACTAGGGCCACACTTATCAATATTACTTTAAATGTAAATGGACTAAATTTTCCTATCAAAGGATATAGAATGGCTGAGTGGAGTAAAAAAAGAAAAACTATATGCTGCCTACAAGACACTCATTTCAGCTTTAAAGACAGACATTGGCTGAAAGTAAGGGATAGAAAGAATCTATACAAGCGGAAACTAGAAGAGAACAGAGGTAGCTATACTTAGATCAGACAACATAAACTTTAAGTCAAAACTGTAATAAGAAAGGAAAGTGATTATATAAAGATAGAGACAAAATTGATCAAGATGAAATAACAGTAGTACATATATGTGCACTCAGCATCAGAGTACCTAAATCTATAAAACAAATACAATAGTAGGGGATTTCAGTATCACATTTTCAACAATTAATAGATCATCAATAAGGAAATACTGGACCTGAACTATACTTTATACAAAATGGACAAGCACAAACAAAACATTATCCAGGATCATGTTAGGCCACAAACCAAGACTTAACAACAATTAACTCAAAAAGACTTGAACATAAGACCCCAAACCATATAACTTAGAAGAAAATAGGGATGAA
Organism: Rhinolophus hipposideros; assembly: GCF_964194185.1. NCBI lineage: Eukaryota > Metazoa > Chordata > Mammalia > Chiroptera > Rhinolophidae > Rhinolophus > Rhinolophus hipposideros. The sequence goes on from NC_138050.1 coordinate 26,650,848, forward strand.
CACCTTGACAGCAGTCTTGGCAATCATTTTTGCATTTGACACAAAAAGCAAAGTCAACAAAAACAAAAATAGGTAAGTGGGGCTTCATTCATCTAAAAAGATAATGCATAATAAATGAAATAATCAACAAAATGTCAACCCACAGAACGGAAAAAAAATGTTTGCAAACCATGTATCTAATAATGGCTTAATATGCAAAGTGTACAAGGAACTCATACACTTCAACGGCAAAATAAATAAATCAATGAATACATAAATAAATAACTCAATTTACAAGTGGGAAAAGGACCTGAATAGACATTTTCAAAAAACAACAACAAAAAAAAACACACCTATATCTAGATAGCCAATGGGTTTATGAAAATGTGTTCATCTCCAATCATCAGAAAAATGCAAATCAAAGCTACAATGAGATATCATAAATCATAACCTCATACCTGTTAGAACGCCAATTATTAAAAGGACAAGAGATAACAAGTCTCGGTGAGGATGTAGAGAAAAGGCAATCCTTGTACACTGTGGAAATGTAAATTTGTACAGCTATATGGAAAACACACACACACACACACACACATATATGTGTATGACTTTCTGTTCTTTAAAAACTAGTACAGAGAATAATCATTTTAATGTGTTTACTACACTAATACTTCACTTTACTTACTGTACAAGTAAAATGACTAAGCGGGATTTTACTTGATGTTGTGGTTTAGAAAGCTATTGAATTTTAGCTAGTTTTATTCTTAGATTTCTATTGTTTAATTTATACGCACATTGAACTATTGGATAACCGTAAGAGCAAGTTAATAGGAAATAAAAAAAATAATAATTCTGTAATTTTACTGTTTGATAAAAATTAATATGTAGCATATAATGTCATCTTTTGTTCAGTAAAGTAGCATGTAGTTGAGTTCAATCTGTTTATAAAATCAGCATGTCACTCTTGGGAATTGTGTTAAAAATCACACTTTTTAATTGATTAGGATATACCACTGAGTTGGATACTTTTATCATCCCTGAGTGGATAGAAAAAAACAAAAATTGCGTTCTACAAACATAAAAGAAGGGGGAGATGGTTAAATGTAAAAGCCATTAAGGTCAACTGAAAAAAAAAAATCATGATTTTTTTCTACCCTCAGGAGATTGGTAGAAGACAATTAAGTAATATGCATTATTTACTATATAAGAAATATTGAGTTTAATGTTATACACAAAGATTGTAAATTATATTATTTATTTAAAATTAAATGTGAAATATAATTTTATAATAGGCTGATCTGATATACTTTCATATTATCAGTTATTTATCTTCTACCTTACAAAATTGATAATTATTTTTTAAATTCTAATGAGGCCACAGAAGATTATGTGTACTGAAAGGGGTTTCACAAGTCTTAAAAAAGTTAAAATTAACGAGATGGAAAGAGTTTGTGGTATCTATATTCAAATGAAGGCTCAGTCACTTTAAAAAGAATGACCATTATATTCCTTAGTATTGAGTCAATTCTCTAAACTGCAAAAAGGTTATATACGATATAGTACCTCATTAAGAACATATGTAGAAATACATAAAATAAAAACGGGCCCTTGGTGAAAATGACTTGTCTTCCCCTTCTATCCTGTAGGTTTAGTTTTGCTACTGCTGTTGGAAGCAATCCTTAGTGCAGTCATGACTACACAGGTCACATTTGTCGTGAGCAGGTCTACTTCTTGTTCCTCTTCTGATATGACTACCTCAGTTAAACAGTAACTGGAACACTGATGCTACCCTCAAACCTTCTGTGAAGAAGTTTTTACCCTACCCTCTGCTTCTTTAGTGAAGGATTCTCATTTTGCCCCACTACAAGGGATTCTCATAAAAGGGTTTCCTACTGATGCCTCGGTATGGGGATCATTCTGTCTCATCTTCATCTTAGTGTCTAAGGTTAAGCCAACTCTAAACCAACTCTCTGTTCTCCGGGATGACCAACAATCACGTATACTCTTAATATCCTGACTAGCCTACCCACTTCTTTTCCATAGATGTTAGATTTGTGCTCAAATTGATTTGAGCTCATAATGTGCCTATCAGACCTGTCCTATTTTCCTTTGGAAATTTGTTTTGATTTAGTTTTGTCATCAATATTATGTCTCTGTTATGTTCCCCAGAAGTAATATATATATATATATATATATATATATATATATATATGTGTGTGTGTGTGTGTGTGTGTGTGTGTGTGTGTGTGTGTGTGTGTGTCACTGTATGTGTCAATATTATATCTCTGTTGTGTTCCCCAGAAGTAACATATGTAATATATATAACATATATAATATATATGTTACTTCTGGGGAACACAGATATATCTTTCTATCTATCTATCTATCTATCTATCTATCTATCTATCTATCTATCTATCTATTGAGTCAGCCCCTCTCAGGTCAGGTATTCTTTGACATGGTTTATCCCTGACGGGGAAATAATAATATGTATTCATCAAATCTTTTCTGAACATACTGTGTACATCACACTGTTTTGTGGACTTTAGGAGATGATGGTTTAAATGTTAAGGTAAAATACATAGCTAAAAATGTAAGAGGTACCACTAATTGGTTAAAAAAAAAAAGTAGAGTTTACAGTAAGAAGTATAGATGGTAACTTTAGAAATCAAAAAAGACATTTTGGTACTAGAGGACATAAAATTGGATTTTGAAAAGTGGTTACATCTCAGAAAGTCATGGAGATATGATAAGGACCTCCACATAAAGAGAGTAGTACTTTCAGAGATTGGGACAATAAAACAATCATGCCTTTTCTACCTCAAAAAATTTCAAATTGTATATGTAGGAGGAGATCATTTTAAAAGCATGCGTGGTGGAGGATTACAAAAGAGAATGGGCTTTATAGTATGTATGATGTCACTAAGATTTTTCAAATAAACGAAACTGAAAGTATTTATCACTGCCAGTGGTTTATGTATATTCATAGCTGTCTATTCTCAACTGTGAACTCCTTTAAGACCAGGACATATTTCATGCATCTTTGTTTTCCCTGAAATATTACGTGTTAGCTTAATAAATAGAAGAAAAAACAACAGGAGTGCTTACTTGGTTATATTTACAGAGAGGATAGACTAGGAGGTGGGATATAAACCAAGAAGGCTTCACAGCTCACTACATGGGATTACATTAGAGAAGGAGCCCGGTTGTCCTGAAAAAGTGCTCACTCTTTAAGGATTTGAATAGACAGTGTTCAAAATTGAATTTTGTAGGAGACGAGGATGTCTCCTGGTAATGTAAGACTTTGGAGTGAGGGATTGAAGTATCAATAAAAGGTAAGATACCTGTGAGAAATTCACAGTATCATCTAGTATTTGTTCATCAATATTTCTAACATCAACACAAACTGTGTAAATGATGAGTTAATGGTCCAGAATTTATTTATTCTATTTTATCAATAAATATTAAGTAATGCTGATGGAGAAATGGAATTTACTTAACAAACCAAGGTAAACAGCTCATGCTGTCTTCCTTTACAACTATATTGAACAACTACACAGGATAATCATCACATACAACTACTTTGATTCCATATCTATGAAAATTTTTCTGAAGAAATTTTACTTTGGCAGTAATAATGCCATGTGTGTGTGAGAGAGTGTGTATGTGAAATTCTTAAAATTTTCTATAAAATATTGCCATATGCTCTGGTTTGTTCCTTTCCAAAGTTAGGTTTGCCATTGTAGACTCTAGAGTAATAAACTCTATATAATTATTTGCAGATTCCCTTTCCTAATCTGAAAGTTGAAAAATTATGCATATACTCATATGGGACAAAATATGCTATTTTTCCTCAAGTTCAAAACATAAGATTTTACCATTGTCCATTGAGATCTGATGTCTTTGGATTGAATTCACACTTGCCCTCTATATTACAAAAAAACATTTCCAAAGAGGCTGTGGGAGCCACTGTTGTTTTCTCATTGTCACACTGTATTTTTAATAGTGACAGTTTAAAAGTAATGCTTCTCTAGCTTGACTAGGGACATTAGTCAAACCAAGTGAAAAGGACATTTCGCTGAGATGCTGAATCTGCCTTCATCTCTGTTTACCTACATCTACCCCAAATCATTCTTAAAAATAAAATTAGAGTTGCACGTATTTCATTTGGCAAAGAAAATGAACTGCAGAGTTCAACACTTCACAATACTCTTCTGTGATGTGACCTTCAGATTCTCAACTTTATGGTCATTTTTCAGGGAACATTTATTTTTCTTTGATTATTTTTCTTATTGACAGTATTGATTTTTCAGATTAAAACCAGGAAAGACCTCTTTAATTTGAAGTGTGTGTATATAATTTGCCTTCAGCATCCCTAGATGTCTCCTATTCTAGACGTGGTCATAGCAGTCCTGCCTTCTTCCTTCTCAGAGCATTTTTCCAGGGGTATTAGGCAAGCATTCCCCCGTGGTGGAAGATCACTATTGTGAGGCACTCTGTCCTGTCTCATAAAGCTGTTCACATCTTTGCACAGCTGTGAGCTCTGGGATGCTAAATAACAACAATTTTCGACTTTAAAAGTTGACACTATTCTCACAGACTCATGGTTCAGAGGACATCCCATGGTTCAAAAGAGCATAAATAATGGCTTTTCAGTCTTGGCAATGTGTACAATAAAATCCTAATTCTCTAGTTTAAATGCTCAACACCCTCAATGTGTTTAGAGTCATCATCTTGAGATAAATCTGTATTTATAATCTGTGGATAACAAACATCTATAATGTGAGGAGAAATGTAAATGTCAAAGCATCGAGTCTATAAAACCAAAAATTAGACATGGTGTGTTTGTAAGAGGCTGTCTAATGACTATTTAAATTATTACTCTGTGTTTTCTACATTTTCTTTCAATTTATGAAGTCTATTATCATTCTTGTTTTTCATTCTTGTTTTAAATGTGTATGTTTGCATTTATATCATTAACCCAAATTTATTTTACAGTCTTATGAAATCTTTTTCTTTTGTGTTGAACATAAAATCTGTCCTTATATCTTTAAATGTTTTCTCCTCCTCATATGATAGATTGTTTCCTAAAATCACAGGTGAGGTCCTCTTTACCTCTTATGTCTTATTTTATTGTGGGACACTCAGATCTAACCATGATAATTTCCCTGCTGTTGTTTCCAGAGATGTGTCAACATCAGGGCCTCACTGGGCTAACTGAAATTAACTGATCGTTCTCTCTGGGTTCTGATAGGTATCTGTTTTAATCAGGTTGGGCTACTAGAACAAAATACCAAAGACTGGGCAGCGTAAACAACAGACATTTATTTCTCATAGTTCTGGAGGCTGGAAAGTCTAAAATCAAGGAGCATGACAACTCAGTTTCTGGTGAAGCCCTCTTTCTAGCTGGCACACAGCTCTCTTCTTGCTTTGTTCTCACACAGCAGAGAGATACTTTCATATCTCTTCTTATAAGGGCACTAATCCTATCATGAAGGCTGCATCCTCATGACCTGATTACCTCCAATAGCCGTCATCTCCAGATACTATCATTTTTAGGGTTAGAGCTTCAATGTATGAACTTTGGAAGGATACTGTTCAATTCATAGTAATATCAATTTCTCTAGAATTAGCACATGCCATATACGTGATTAGTTAATGACGTAGTGGTGCCGGGAACATTCTTTCATGATCACTTGTTTATACTTACATCCATTCGTTTACTTAATTGGATTAAAATTCTAACAGTTAATGATGGTTTGGGTGTTACCACCATCAGCTCTCATTTACCATCAGATTTCATTTAACTTGTGCCATCAGTGCCTTAAGACAAAGAGTGATTAATGAAGGAAATCCAAGGACTACATCCAAGGTGACAAACAGGCATGCCAGAGAACCAACCCCCATTCTCATCTGAAAATAATCTACACATGTTCCTGAAATTGAACTTACCTGGAATATTCATACTTTTATCATTAAATGTGTTTCTTTTTTCATTAATTTGTTTATTTAGCAAATATATTTTAACCTGTTTTATACTGAATTTGTTAAACATACATTTATATTGTAAACATATTTTAGGAAACATCCTGTGAACTGTGTTGGTTACTGAGGATAAAAATAATGGGTAAGACAAATACGCGCCCTCAATGAAGTCATAGTCTCTTAGGTGATAAATTTATAGACAAATAATGATAAAACAATAAACCTGTTATACCCCTATTTACAAGTAAATTTTACCAGCATTTTTTATGAATTAATGTTTTTTATGTATTTTTAACTTTTAATTTGTTTTAGTCTGTCTTTATTTTAAAGTTTTAAATTTTTGCTATGTGTGACAATGGATGGACAAAAAAAAAATAATGTTGGTGTATTATAGAACTCCATGTATTCTATATTTCTGACCCTGGGAAAACAAAATCGGCTCTAGTGTAGCATGATAATGCTTCCAATGATATGTAAGGAAAATCTTTCTTATTTGTATTAAAAAGTAGCAGGAGAATATTATACTTAAATAAGGACTCTTATTATTGTACTATTATAGAAAATTATAAGGACACAAACCAAAGGACCTATTATAAAGTATCTGGGGCATAAGGAATAAAACAAGGAAAACAGTTTAGCTGTTTCAGGAGTAGACTATCTTAGACATCCTCGAAGATCACAAATATTTTGATTTTAAAATTTGCCTGTGCTTCCACTGGGTCACTGTTGTGTGTTTTTGTTTTTTGTTTTGTTTTGTTTTGTTTTGTTTTACCTCCATCTGACCACCTATGTAGGATGGTCTGACAAGACCAAGAAATGTGTCTGTGCTGTTCTGACCTTGTTGGTTTTCTGAAATTTGTGCTGGCCTCTGAAAAAAATACCTAATGCCTTCTGTTAAAATCTCATAGGCACTTTTTTAAAATTATTAATTGTATGTATTCATTGGTACAGCAACACACCATCACAGTTTGCCAGAAACAGATGAATAAATAAGTAAATATACAAAACAAGCCAAGTGTATGACAGTCAAAGTAGTACGGATTCTAATGACAATATCATTAGGTGAAAACAACACAGAAGGTAGTAAGATAAGACAGTTTAAAGTTGGAAGGTTAAGGAAGTGAATTGCCCAATGTTATGCAAATAGTAAAGAATTGAGCAGGACACAAATTCTTGTTTCTCTGACCCCAAAAAGAAAGGAACTAGGATGGAACTAGGGAAGATAAGATATCTGGGGGGGTCACAGTACCTGAATAGATCAGGTTTGCCTTGGAACCCCCGTTTTCTTCATTCCCCCCCCATGTTTACTCCACAGTGGTCTATCTAGAACACCTCATCTAACAAGTGGTATTAAGAAAGTTCTTCGTATTTATAACATTAGGGACCCATGGATTACTTCTCATAATCCCTTAAAAATTCAAGAAAAGGAAACCTTGGTGACAATAAATGGAAAATGTTTTGATTCAAATGACAGGAAGATCATTATACCTGTTCATGCATCCTGCAAAACATTGTTACTACAACTGGGTGAACACACACACAGACACACACCCACAATTATGAATACAAATACACTGGTATACACATATTCATGTAAGAAATTTAGCTTTGGATTGATTTAATTGTTGAGTATTTTAATATAGTTGCAGGAGGGTTTTAATTGCATTGAAATAAAATATATCGTAAGTTATTAGATCCAGTCAGAAAGATGTTTAGAATGAGCTAACCGATATATAATTTATTTCCACATGCCCATTGCCTAGTTCAGTGCCTACAAATATTAGACTTTCAATAAAAATTTGCTGAACTGAATTACTTTAAGTTACCAAACTGAGAATCCTTACTTTAGTAAACAAAATCTGAATCACGGGCTCTTAACTATTTAAAATATCTGTCCTAATATTACATTTCCATTAAATAGTTTATATTTTAACTGCCAAAATAATTGATGGTGTGAAGTTACAGAAATATTTAATATCCCTTCATTGTAGGGTTATTTGTTTCAGTATTTTTCATTGTTTTTCTTTAAGAAACAGTGTGAGGGGTAATTCAACAAGCAGGTGCCGTTCAATAGTGACCTGAGGATATGTATGCGCTAATATGAATGTTGAATTTATTTCAAATTAGAGTACTGACAGTGCATCCTATTTCCAAGTAGCAGCAAATCATGCACATTGATTATACTGATAGTTTATAGAGTTAAAGTGATAATTTACCATTAACGTATGAAATCCAGTATCTTTTTCTTTCTGCTCCCAATTTGTAAGTGCTGTTTCTGGAAACACTGTTATGCTGACCTAATGTGCCTTGCAGTTCTTTCCATGTCTCCTTGATGCTTATCACTACTGCAGCCAAAGTTTCAGAACCCATAACCATTTGTGACTCTGTCTGGGAGATTTCCACCCCAATTGTGAGAGCAGTAGGCTGACTGCCATGGCTGATTGCTAGCACTTTATAGCTCTGCCATGTCATATTTGAATTTGTGCTTTATAGCATTTCTGATGCCTACTCTGTTTACAGTCATCCCTCAGTTCACCCCAGAATGCTTGCTTAGGTATTACACTGTCCTCTCTAGTTCAAGTACATCCACTGCAAAACTTCTGTGCCATAGCGTATAATTCTTATGGGCTGGAAGAGTATATTTGTTATGAGCAGGAGTTGATCATTCTAGCTTGTCATTTAGTGTTGAATTTATTTAGACAGAATTCTGATTAAAAAAGAAAATCCAGTGAGCACACAGAGAGTCTTTGGCAAGTCCTTCATTAACAGCTTTTGGCACAACATCATGTCTGTGATATGTCCTCAAGTATGGAAATACAAATGAAGATACTATGCATATTATTCAATCTTGGGAGGAAGATGTGAAGAGGAGTGACTCCTGGGGGCCAGGGAGAGGGGAGAAGCAGGTTATGTATGCCCGAGTGCCTGGAAAGTTCTTTTAGGGAATAAATTTAGTATATTGTTTAAGTATCAATTAAAGAATACCTTTCATTTCAGCCTCCAAATTAAGATTTTTCAAGACTTTTGCAGCCTTTCCAGGATTTTCCCTTCTTTCACTTGCATCACAGAATCATTGAGATGGGCAAACATTTAAATTTATATTGTTAAATTTAGAGAAAACTCGATTCACTGTCTAGGATTTCAGTTTGATCTAAAAAGTGATGTCTCACTAACATTAAAGTCTGGCCAACTCCCCAGCATAGGTAATATCTCTTCTACTAATTTGGTGATGGCTTTTCACTTTTATCAAATGATACTAATTTTGTTTTTATAATTGAGGTTAAATGAGCTGACATCAGAATATTGAATTGTTTCTAAGAAAAATGTTTATAATGCTATGTGTATAAATAGTAGATAATTACAGAAGGGTATATCAAATAAGCAAAAAACAATCTATTCTCATCAATTTTATTATAAAATAAAACCACATGTTTATATTAAAAGTAACATTTATTTAAGTACGATGTTTTATTGATTGACAGGGAATGCCTCATAATTTAAAATTCAAAACAGTGATTCATTTTTCATTGCTCCAGGATAAAGGGTGCACAGTCTTTTTAAAGCAGATAGCTACTTAATTGCTTTTGAATCATGACTAGTGAAATCTCTGCCTCTACTAAAGAACTATAATTTGTTCCTGTACTAGATTGAATTATTTTGATAGTGTGTAGTGTTCAGCATGCAGAGTCATAACATTTGCTGTCTTAATTTATTCCTGCAAAATTAGTAATACATCAGACACAACTGTATTTGAAACATTAAATGAGGCATTTATGTCATTAAAATGCATCGCATTTCTAATTAAGAATACATTATAGCTGGTTAACTTTGAAGTCAGTGTTTTTAGTTGAACTGCAGCATTCACTATCATATATACATATATATACATACATACATGCATGCACAATGTATACATATATGCATACATGTACATATATGCATATATACATGTGTGTGCATATACACACAAACATGTATACATATATATGGTCAAGCTAGGTCTTATTTTCAGGGAAACATGATATATAGACACATATATACACATTTTCAGGAAAACACGATATGTATATATACATGTATATGTACACACACATATATGTGTGTGTGTATGTATATATGCATATATACATATCATGTTTCCCTGAAAATAATACCTAGCCAGACAATCAGTTCTAATGCATCTTTTGGAGCAAACATTAATATAAGACCCAGTTTTTTATATTATATTATATGTATTATGTTATATTATATTATATTATATTATATTGTATTATATTATATTATATTAATTAAAACTGGTCTTGTATTATAGTCAAATAAGACCGGGTCTTATTTGACTTATATTAATGTTTGCTCCAAAAGATGCATTAGAGCTGATGGTCTGGCTAGGTCTTATTTTCAGAGAAACACAGTATATGTATATGTGTATATATATATATATATATATACACACACACACACACATATATATGTCTGAATTAAGTCACTAAATGAATTCATACTTCCAAGTTGTTTCTTTGAAAGATCCATAAAATTAATTAATTAATTGCCTATGTCCCAGAATCTACGGACATTGTTCAAAAGGTGTATTGTATAGCAAACATGATCTTATCCATAATCAAGACTTATTTAGTGTCACTTTACAATCCCCAAAATAATAGACCTGCCAGTAAGATTCAGAGGTGTGTCAGGAGTTTTAGTCTACTAACAGCAGCAATAATATGAAAATAAATGTGAACTATTGTTTAAAAAATTATTTTGCATCTATTAACTCAGAATCAGGAAAGGCAGCTCTAGCAAAGACCTCAAAATAACAGCACCTTAACAAGATAGAAATTCATTTTGTGTCTCTGACGTGACAGTCCAGGGCTGCTGCTGTAGCTCTGCAGTGTTGAGGATCCAGTCTCCTCCTATCTTGTTCTTCAGTCATCCTTGGCATGCAGTTTTAATCTAGTGACTCTAAGGTAGCTGCTCTAGTTATGACCATCCATTAAAATTCCAGATAGCATTAAAGAGAGAAAAGGAATGGAAGTCATGCCCCTTTCCCTTTAGAGACATGGCCTGGGAATTACACAGTTCACTTCTGCACTTACACCACTGGCACAACTCAGTCATACAGTCAATCTTAGTTGCAAGTGAGACTGGAAAATGCAGTCTTTAGCTGGTCAGCCAAGTGTCTAGCTAAAATTTGGGGATTCCATTTTTAAAGAAAGCAGAAGAAGAATGGACACAGAGGGACAATTGAACTTTCTGCCAAATAAACAAGGCATCAGTACTAATTGTCATAATTTATTCTAGTCTAGAGTAACCTCAAGAAACAGTGTCAGGTTTCCCTTCTGTTTCTATGCTTAGACATCTGTCTGGAATGTTTTTAATTAGTTCAACTTTACCTGACTAATTTCTACTCACTCTTTGGCATTTCTCTAAGGTTATATTTCCCTAAGAAACTTTCATTGACACTTAGGCAATTATACACTGTAATGGCTTAGGCAATCATCCACTGTTCTTCCTTATTAGCCTGTGCATGTCCATTTGTTTGCAGTTATAATAATGCATTTTAATTATTTCTTTCCATATCTCTGTTCTCCTATATTCTAAGAACCTTTAGGCAAGAACTGTTTTAGTGTTTATATTCCTAGATCAAGGTTTCATATATGATATGTACTTAAATGAGTAAATTAATGACTACATAAATGGCGTTGCTCTTAGATATACTAGAATATTCAGTTAAGTGTAGTGGGATCCCAGCATGGAACCGTAGCTGCCAAAGACTTTCAACTTCAGAGCCAAAGGCTGGTATGATCTCTTTAGTGGGCATGCTTTGTTCTTGATTTGTAGTACAGGGTGTGCCAGAATCTTCAGAAATGTTCAGTAAATGACATCAAAGGAAAATATGACGGACTTTCAATGGCTGAGCAGAGAGGTGTGCAGCCAGGCCGGGTTTGCGTTGCACACCTCTAGGAGGTGCCATTCACAGGTAGTATAAACGTGCACAGTGACAACTTGCACAAATGCAGTAGCCCTGATCCAGTAAGCAATTTTCACTTTCTTACACAAAAGTAATGTTTTAAAGAAACAGTTAAAAATACAGACTTTCATACAAAGTAATAAATTCTTATAAATAGAACATACTTTAATTAGTTTTTTTAAAATACTGTAAGGTATTAAATATAACAGTCTGAGAAGTAAAGTGTGAGAATTAGTATCCCTTATAATTTTGCCTTGAAAACTGTTTAATATGTTGTTTGTTATTTTTATGGTACATAGAACAAGATAATATGCAGCTATATAGGAAAGAAAAATAATAATTAATACAATTCTCAAGTATAAAAATACTAGGATGAAGTAAAAAGTTTGTAAAAACACAAGTTGAAATACAGTAGAAAACAATCACACACACACACACACACACACACACACACACACACATATATATTTTATCCTTGGAAGGTATTAATATTTTAGTCACTTTATCTCATTTTATTCTTAATCCACTCCAGTGGTTTTGTTTTTTTTCTAATGTATTTTGTGAAATTTTTATTATCATTTGGAGTAAAGATAGATAGGTAGATAGATAGATGATAGATAGATAGATAGATAGATAGATAGATAGATAGATAGAATATCATAATCTACTTATAGTTGGGTAGATTTCACATCCTTATTTCATATTGAAAATTCTGTTTTTTAATAAATTATTTCTAAAGATTATCAAAAAATGTATTTGTATTTCTCAAAATGGAATCATTTGTTAATATTGGTTTTTAAACAGAGAAACTTGTCAAATTGGTCATAACTTTGGTTTTATATTAGTACAATCGCCAAATATAGTACTTGATAGCTAGGTCCTCAATAAATGGTAACTTTTATTTTTTAGTATTATATTTATCAGATTAGTGTGATTAAAATTCAAATGTTAGAAAAGCTAAATAATATTCTAGAACAGTGCTGTCCAGTGAACTTTCTGTAAAAATAGAGATGTTCTATAAATCTGAACCGTCTAATACAGTAACCACTAGCACTGTGATGTTGTGACTGTTGACCACTTAAATGTGACTAGTACAACTAATAAATTAAATTTTATATTTAATCCAATTAATGTACATTTAAAATCAAATGTAGCTATAAATGGCTAGTGGTGATCGTTGGATAATGGTTCTAACGATTCTAAAAGATTCTGTAAAAGCTATCTTTAAAAGTTTTTTCCTTTTAATTCAGCATAAAAATTAAACGTTTTACATTCATTCTTAAAAGCATTATTGAAATTAGTTTGCATTTGTGCTTGGAAGTAGATTAGGTGGTTTAATTTTGTAATACCTGGTATTTTGTGTAAGAAAAACCCCATTCTAAATTATTTTCGACTTAACCTTAAAAGCTACTCTGATTTAGGGATTCTCTCTAAAAATTTCACCCAAAGTTGACATGATAAAATGAAAATGTTACATGCAGATGCATATTTTGAATAAGTAACGTATTATAATGATAAAGTGTGATTCATACCAGAATTCATAATATATCCAGCTCATAATATTTTGAAATTCCAGGTTTGAGTATGGAAAAAGAAAACACTTTAGGATATGACGTGAATAAAACAATGGTGGTACTGGTTTACATAATACTGTACTTGAATGGAACGACTTAGTTGTTTTTGGAAGAAAATGTTAGTACAGTAACACTGTTTTTAAATTAGATTCAAAGTGACTTTTTCACTATAGAAATGTCTTATTTTAAATAAAGAGTTTAAACAGAGCAAGTAGATTGGGTTAAAATCTAAAGCATTAAAAGATTAGCAGATAGCAGCTGGCAACAGACACAATTAAGCACATCGTAACTGTTTTCTGTGATAGATACAATCAGATGAAGAGCATATGAGAAAATGTACATTAGGTACTTGGTTTACCAAAAATAAATAAATAAATAAATTAATTAATTAATTAATAAAAAAATAGCTATTTGTAATCAGTTACAGTTGACTGCAACAAAAATTAGTTTCCAGGGATCAAACGATATGAATGACTGACCAGGACAACCAGAACATCCCACAGTGTGTTAAAATATTTATTACTCATCCACTCTGCCCAAAACAATCTGAATCCTGGCATTTTTCCACTAAAATAGCTCACCAGTAATTAATTTGGCATGTCATTTTGCATAACATTAGTAATTAATATTAAGTCTATGTGCATTATATTGAACTGTTTTTTACTGAAGGATTCAGTCTCCCTTTAAAAACGTGCTAAACAGTCCTTTTATGTTTTCGTTCTAACTCAGGCCATATATTAGAAAGAAAGAAAAAGAAAAACACAGTGCAATCTCCATGAAGGAGACATCAAAATTTATAGACTCAATTTATTTGAGGTTTATCAAGGTCACTGCATTTTTCCCCCTTCTACTACTTTATATTACCAGTACTATAATATGAATAGATCTCTATATCAGTCCCAAAGCTTTAATGAACTATTAAGGCTGGTTTATGGTATTTTCTTGCCTATCAAATGGGTCTCTCCCAAAGTTTAACAGGTTATAAATGGAATCTGTAAAACATCATTTTGCATGGACCATTGTCCTGCTCTTTTGAAATTAACCCCTTTTCTAAATAAGAACAATGAGAAGATGGCTATACTAGGTGATCCTGCAGTCATGAATATCTCAGCTTGTCCCACATTTCATAAGTCTCAGCAAAATCACTACAACAGCATCCTATGCTTTATAGACTTTCGCTTGGAAGCATGGATTGTTTTATTTAATTCAATTATTTGAAATTAAATTACTATTTGACTACATAAAACAGTTGTTCAACTAATTGTTTATCCTTATCTCTTGGTGACATTTCCTTTCAAATCCATTTTTGGAAACTACCCTAGTAAAGGCTGACTTAAACAAAGTTTATTTCTGTAGTTTCTTTTTGTCAGCACTTTCCTCCAAACCTATTTTATGGGGGAGTCTGTCAAAAATATCTCTGTGTATTCTTATGTAGTCTCTTAGGTTTTTTGTTTCCAATTTTTTCTTTTTTCTTGTTTTTTTTTTTTTTTTTTTTTTTTTTTTTGTGTGTGTGTGTGTGTGTATGTGTGTGGTGTTATTCTAAGGGCATGAAGAAAAAACACCAAATGAAAAATAATACCCATATAATTGTCATGTCCCTTTACTCTTCCTATGTATTTGTCCCAGGTCTCAACTGTCTGCTTTGAATATTTGGTCATTATTTGTACTATCCCTCCCTTGCACTCTCATCCCATTCCTCTCTTCTAAGATGGCAACAGGCAGAGATAAGCTGGCTAGAAGGTAACGGGATTGCTACAGCTACACCTCTACTTCTAATAGCATTGCTGCTTTGTGAGAAGTGCATGTCTTTTAGTTCATATCTGGACGGTGCACTGAACTAAACTCTCAGCTTGTGTTTACCTCTTGTGTTGTCCAACAACAACCTTGTAGAATATGTGTTTACTGTCCTCATTTTTCAGTTGAGGAAACTGGAGCTTAGTGAGGGAAAGTCACTTGCTAGGGCCATACAGCAATTGAAGAAGCTGGAATTCAAAATCCGGTTTGTTTAATTCTACATATGTGTATGTATTAGGTTCATGCAAAAGTCGTTGTTTTTGCAATTATTTTTAACCTTTTACACTGCACTGACTTTTGCCAACCTAATATTTATAAACACTGGTATATGGTTTATAATTATATAACATTTGCATAGGCAAAATGGATGGTGTCAAAAGGCACAGACTTCCAATTATAAAATAAATAAGTCACAGAAATATAATGTACTGACTACATAGTTAATAATACTATATTGCAAATTTTAAAGTTGCTAAGAGTAGATCTTAAAAGTTCTTATAAGAAAATATTTAACTATATATTGTGACACGTTAATTAGACTTATTGTGGTGATCATTTTGCAATGCATATAAATATCAAATCACGTTGTATATCTGAAACTAATATGTCAGTTAAACCTCAATATAAATTAATAAATACATACATAATAAATATAATATATACATAGATGCATACTATGTAGCTATTCTATAAGTATAAATGTTTATATATTTTACATATATAAATATAAGATATGGCTTATACAATATGCAAATATTTGCAAACATTTATAAACACATAGACACATGTAGAATTATATTAATAACCTAGTCCGTCTTCATTCTGTATATAATGCAGTGCCTGTTTATTCCATAATCTAGCTAATAAAAAAAATCATATAAAAAATGTGTGGTGACATACTATTATTTCTTCATTTATTTTGACATTTTTCTCCCTGAGAAGCAAAGATAAAAACATCTGCCCTCTAGCCCAAGGAATTCTTACTAATTGTTTCCCAGTCAACCACTGGCCATTCCTCCCAATGCCAGGCTTTATTTCAGTTGTGTCGGTAACCAGCCAGAGTTCCCTGGTACTGTACACTGCCCCTTCTCTGCCTCAATCCTCCATTCTTCTTCCTTTCGCTTCCACTTGCTTTCTCTGTCCCCAAATCAGATGGTGCTGTTTTTAACTTCTATCCTTTTAGAACTACACTCTCTGTTCCAAGAAGATAGTTAATTTGATCAAATAGTTTTTATTGATATATACTAACATCCTCCACATATTACAAAAGAGCAGGAGCTAGTCAGTCAACTCTTAAAGTGTATATAGCAAGCAGAGAGTCAGAGGCCACCTCACTTCTCCCATAAAATATATATATATATATATATATATACACATATATATATAAATTATATATATATAACATATATAAATTATAATTATATATAATATAATTATATAAAAATTATTATATATAATAATTATATATATATAAATTATATATCTAATTTATGTATATATAATATATATAATTATATATATATATATATATATATATATAAAATTACATTTTTAAATGCCCCTGGATAATTAATAGTCTTAATAATTATTAATCATTGATGTTTTAATGGTAATGTTTATATTTTTAAAGAGTCTTTCATTTAGGAATTCACTGAAAGTAGTCTAGTAGAAAGGAGAAGGGGATATAAATGAAGAAAACAAGATTGGCCATGAGTGATTATTAGAAGCTGGAATTCAGCTTCTAATGGAGCATGGGTTCACTGCTGTTCTTTCTAATTTATATATGCTTGAACTTTCTGATAATAATTCACAAATCTCTTTAAAAGCAAGTGCATATTATATTTCCTTTGATTCAACCTTTTATTTAATAGAATGTGTTGTGAGTCAATGCCCCACCCAGCCTTTTCTTCCAACCCTAGCAAATGAACATTTCCTCCCTTATTGTAGGGAGGGAGGGGTGAACGCACAATATTAGGAGATTTTGTCATATCACTTTGTGAAGGTCCAAAAATCATGCCAGTAAAATCCCTAGGGATACTCTTAACTGTCTTTTTAATATGTTGGGAACCTGGCAATGTTTCCTACCCTTGAAGGTCATTTACCTGAAACCTTACTTCTATAATTTTTATCTTTACTTCCTTTTTTTTCCGTTGCTCCTATAAAATGACAGTGGTGGTGATAATGCTTACAGAACTATTACAACATGACAAGTGTTTGTCCATGTAATTTGTAAATTTTTTCTTATTTATACAACAGCTCTGTGAGGCAGGTAGTATTACCTCCATTTTACAGATGAAAAAATTGTAGCATGATGAGGTCATTTGCCTTGGCCACACATCTCACAAGGCACAGAGCTGGGATTTGAATCCCAGCATTTCACATAAATAAATCAAAAACCTCTACCCAATACTTCCTCAATAATACTGGGCCAATTTATTAACTTTCTGACCTATTTTTATGTTACCAAATTCCCCTTTAGACAACAAAGCAGATTCAACACCCCACTTTTTTTGCCATATCACTTCCAAGTACTTATCTTCTTTAACTGACTATGCTACCACGTACCCTCCTGGAGACGATGACTTTCCCACAATGTGGGATGCTATTCACTGATCATGCGGTGCCTGTGATCTCTGTCTTCTGCAGGAGGCAGGTAGGCAGAACAAATTCAAAGCATGCTCACTGATCTTCTACACACCAGCAGACTCATTTAAATGGCTTTCTGCTCCTGGCTCCACCCACATATTTCGGGATCAGTCCAGAGATCTGAGGCGCTGCATGAAGAGCCTGATAATGCAGGACCCCATGAGTCCGGCTTCTGCTCTGAGAAGTTAAGAGTACTATCTCCCTATAACTTGTAAGGGCAGCTTTTCTAACATTACTGGACTTCTCGTGCCTAACTCTACTGTACCTGAAATGCAATTGGTATGAAACAAAAAATCAGTTTCATTTATTTGTTGAACAGCTGGAGGTCTTCTTTAAATTGTAACTAAGCTAATGCACTAGGAACCAATGTGTTTACTTTTCAACATATTGATTCATATGTTAATCACTATACCTGGTATCAGCTCATTAGGTTACAAATTGCATTTAACCAGGAGCACAAATTATATGCTGAGTAATAAGCTATGTGCTGGGAAATTAGTCAGATGGGAGAGTTTGTAGTTTAGAGCACTACCTGGAGAACCTGCTCTGGGAAATACATGATGAATGACAACCTTCTAATAATGGGAGCTATTAGAATTAGTCAAGATATAAGGAATTAAGGGACAGATTTCACTCCATCAATGAGGACAACAAACTGAAACTTGCTTTTCTGTATAGAGAAGACAACTTTTGCTCTTTTGATTACACATAATCAGGTTATTCATCCTTCTTCTTTTCCTCTTCCTTCTTCTTCTCCTCTCCTTCTCCTTCTCCTCCTTC
>NC_138050.1:26669773-26799773 GCF_964194185.1 Rhinolophus hipposideros
TCTGTTCTTGGAGGCTCCTATTCCCAAGGAGATAAGAAGGACTGTGGAAAGGAGATTAAAGTCCATTTTCTTTGGACAATAGGGCGTGTGTTTGTTTGTCAATCAACCATTGGGAAAAAAATAATCCATCAGCTGGTTAATTTGGATTCTCAGTATCTGGGACAACTCCAGTCTTGTTCTTCCTCCCTCCTCTATGCTGACTGACTGATTGTTTTGACTTTACATAAAAGCCCATGTGAGTCAGATTTTCCCCTGTGAATTTCATTTACTGATAGTGTCAAGTGCAGATTCTTATTAGCCCACAGTGATGCATTCTGTAAACCTCTTTAATCACCTAATTGCTTTGCCAGGGAGACACAGCTCTAGTAGGAAGAATAAAATTCTTTTAGTGATTACAATAGTATATCCTCTAGCCTTCTAGATTGAGAAACATCAGAAAAACAGACTCTGAACTCATTCATAGGACCAATTTATTATTGGATCTTAACCCATTTATTTTACTTTCCTTGTTTTGCAAGAGAATCTTTATCTTTCTGAATTGTGTGTGATTAATTATAACATAAGTCAGTAAGATGGAGTTTTTTTTTTTTTTTCCTGAGTTAGCTATATTTCACAGAAGTGGTGTGATATATAGATAATCTTATCTTGACATAGGGAATGATTTAGAAACAGAGACAGCAGAGCTTCTCAGGAAAATACTCTCCATGGCTTAATAGTGAGCTCAACAAAAATTGTCAAGAAACAAAACTAAGATTATCTTCAAACTCCACTTTTTTTTTTTTTTTTTTGCCATTTTCAAACCGCATTAGAAAATAACTTATTTTTCCAGCCCCTGGTGTAATTTTTCTGGATTTGAATACCTTACATACGTTCCTAATACCTGGGTCACAAAGTATTCTGTCATTGAGGGAGAAATAAGCAATATTTCAATTGCATAAAAATTGCCCCATGATGGGTGGAGAAAACAGCAGTTATTCTAGCTTTATTTAATTCATTTATTAATAATATAAAGAAATAAATCAGACGTATGAAAATTTCTCTGATGATAGTTTAAAAGTTTAAATCAAGTGGGAGATATATATATATATATATATATATATATATGTATATATATATATATATATACATATATATATATGTGTATATATATATATATATATATTCCAAGCTCTAAGGTGGTTAACACATTGAACTAGAAACTAACTTTTATCTTGAAAAAGACAAAATTACAAAACTGAAGGAAGTAATGAGAAATAGAATGGATGTGAGACATTGAATATAGATCTCATTTTGTAACATTGGCAAATGCTACAAAACAATTAGATGATGGCAGGTTGCTGTTATGGTAGGAAATAGGGTTATGGTAATTAATGTATGTTATGATCCAGCAATTCTTGGTCCTAAGCTTGCAGACTGTATCACTTGCAGAGATATATCTTGTCTAGGAGCCTGCAACAAACTGAATATTTGTGTCCCTCCAAAATTCATCTATTTTTCAATAACCCTACATGTGATGGTATTTGGAGGTGGGACCTTTGGGCTGTGATTGGGTTATGAGGGCGAAGTCCTCATGGATGGGATTAATGTCCTTATAATAGTAACCCCAGAGAGCTCTCTACCTTTCTCTGCCATGTGACGGCACAATGAGAAAATGTTCATCTGCAACCCAGAAGAGGGTTCTCATCAGAACGCCCGACTATGCTGGTAATCTATCTAGGACGTCCAGTCTTCAGAACATAGGAATTTCTGGTATTTGTAAGCCACCCAGTCAGTCTATGGTATTTGTTTTAGCAGCCTGAATAGACTACAACAGCGCTTCTGTAACCTCTGTTCTCAGTGTTGTTCCTTCTCCTACTGGGTCTCCCCCACCCACCGCCCATCATTTAATCCAGCACAAACTCTTCATTCAAGAGCACTTCCGTCTATGTGGGGTCAGGTCATATGCTCTTCACAGCACCCTTTATCAACTCATTGTTAAAGGGCTTTTGGAGTTTCTAAGCCAAGGCTGCCAGTGGCTACTGAAGAAAATAAGTAACACAACCCAGCTGTTCTAAATCCACTCAAAGTGGGGAAAGCACTGCCAATCTTGATAAGACTTTTTGTCAACTTCAGGGTATATGTGGATTACCTTTAGCTTTGTCTCTTCATAACACCAGGACCAATAGAAAAAGGAAAGAAGGATAGATGGGGTGACTAGACCTGGTAAGAGTCAAGGCTTTGAGAAATCTGTGAGGACAGGCTGTAGTCATTGAAAAAAGCACCATCAACCTGGTATTGTCTGTAAAGTCCCCACGGATTTCAGCATCAATCCATCTGGCAGTGTTTATTGTTCTCTTCTCAAGGCACTGATTTTAATATGAGAAAACTAACTTAAATTCCTGGGCACCAGGGCAAATCATTTGACTAGAAATACAATTAGGTAAAAAGATTGATAATTGTTGTCTGTGCTGATTGTTTGAATGTATTGCAGATAATTAAGAGTCATGGCACAATAGACGTTTTAGGATAAAGTGTGATTGGACTCTCTTATTAATATCAGACACTGTTACATTATTCTCACAAAACACTCCACATGATCATGTATGGAAAGTGAATGATAATACCACTTATATTCCAAGTGTGTGTGTGTGTGTGTATACACATATATACATATATAAGTGTATATATATATATATATATATATATATATATATATATATATATATATTCTAATATGTATGAATCTGTATTTGTCACATTATTCTGTGCTCAGATGTCATCTAATGAAGACTTTCTCAAGGCCAAAGTGTCACTTAAATTAAATAGTAAGGGATCTTGATAGCCTGTAAGAATTGACAATATTTTGAAAATACAATCACAGACACAACCTCATCTCCTTACACAGCTGAGCTCCTGGCTTGGCCTAAGGAGAAAGAAAAATGGAAACCCTTAAACCCCCTGCTTTTACAAGTGGACAGTCTAATTACCTCACACCTACATACCTATAAGGGCCACTCAAATTATTCTTCTCTAAATATATAGGTTTGATCCAAAGTGACTATCAGCCTTGAAGAACCCCTGGAGTGATGCAAGTCATTAGGTGCTCAATGTTTTGGACAAGGGGAGGCAGGGACTATTGGTGACAAAATGGAACTTTTAGCTACTCTTTATTGAGTGCCAGCTGTATATCATATACCTCAGTAGTTGATTTACACAATATTGTTATTGTAAACTTAATAACAATTTATGAAACAGTCGTTTGATGTAACATTTTATAAATGAGAATATTAAAGTTGAGAGTTCCGATAAATTGCCCGCAGGTAAATCTAGGGTTCCTATTATTACCTTCATCTCATGCTTCAATATTTACATGTTAAAAACAGTTTCTGGAGATTGTAGCCACTACCTAGAGCAATGGATCTCATGCAAGTTTATCCAAAATGATTAGTAAAAAAGTCAGATCAAGGAAATTAGAAGAATGAAAGCTGAGGTAGGCAGAGTGGGAACCAAGGATTCCATCATACTTTAGCCTCCATCTTGTTTTTCTTGATTACAAGGGTTCAGGAAAGGAAACTTCCTGAACATTACTTTCTGAGCTAGATGACTGGGACATGTTCTTTCCCTGTCCTGGCAATACGATTAGCAGAGAACTTTTGTGTAGTAGCAGTAGAGGGGGAAAGAAAAAACAGTAGCTGATTTCATAATACAAATAATTATAGTGCTCATAGTACATATAAATGACATTTCTAATACATTGTTGAACTAAGTAAGGATAAACTATTGCAATTCATTTGCAACCACCATGTTGGAACATATTAGACCTTTGACATACATTTGTTTATCTGAAAGTATATTTTGCTTCATTTATTAAAAAAAAAATTGTGACTTCTGATTTAACAATTTATGTGACATAGGAAGAAAAAAAGTGTAGTGATGATGCCTGGGTGTTTTGAGGTCTTTGACATTAGGCAAATACGCTTTCTAAATCTCAGTTTCTTCATCAGTTAAATAGAGAGGGCGATCCTGGTTCTAGAGTGAATCTTACAATATGAAAATGCACACAGAAGAAGTCTGAACTAAAGAAAGTACTATAAACCAACATAACATATCAATAGAGTGACTATGGGAAGCTAGTAAGTTATATAGTTTAATCTCTAACTTAGCCAAAAAATGAAACAGCAAATGTAAACTGGGAAAAGTGTGAATAACCTTATTCCTAAGAAATATCACATTCCCAGGATGACTCTGAAAACTTCTCAATAGGCAGAGTAAATGCCATTGTCCTGGTCACAGGTAAGAGCTGCCTTTCGATGTGAAGCCCAAATCGGATATATCCCTGTATTTCATTCTTCTGTAGATTCCTGTACTTTTCAAAATTAACATTAGACATCACTCTGTCCTTCTCTAAGCCCATGCAGCACTGGCTGTATCTGTCCTGTTTACACTTTTATCCTCAAATCCTAGCGTGCCACATGCCGCATTACAAGTGTTCAATAAATATTTGATGAATCAATGAATGTTGAGTAAATTAAGAGATATATTGTATTGCAATATGGAAAAAACTAATTTTTCAAGTTCATTACTATACAAAAAAAAAAGACTGCCATATTCTTTCTGATGCTGAACAGATACTCTTGTATCAAATTCAAACTATGTCATACAATTCTAATAAATATAACTAGACAGTCATTGTTGATTAAAATAAAACATAAAATTTGATGCTGGAAACTTTAGATAAGTTCATATATATATACACACACACATATATATATATGTATGTATATATATTAATTAGACTGATACTTCTTTAATCTTTAACTTTATAAATACAAGGAAATATTATAACACCCACTCAAACAGCTAAAGCAAGTCATGTTGAGAATTAAATTCATAGTCTCAGGCTAAAGAAACCATGTTACATGTGCCACCATTTGGTGAAATTATGAAGTTGCAAATAATTATTGTTCATTTTTTCATCAGAATATAATGGGAAAGTTCGTTGCTTAATGTAATAATTTATATTGTTTAAAGTTAGAAATGATAGTTACCATTTTAACATGATTTAGCTTATACATATAATTATAAGATAAAAATTTGTATATTTAAAATATTATGAGTCACATTTCTAGTTTGAAGCTTAGCAAGTTTGGTGTAAGTTGAAGGAGAGAGTTTTGCTTACTTAACCCCTAATGGTTGTTCCCCACGTTAATTTCTGAGCAGCACAAACAAGGCCAAAGATTTTTCAAAGCTGTGGGTACCATTTCTTGTCTAAATGGACAGAAACTAAGAGGCTTCACTTTCTGTTTTGTGTGAGGGTTGGCCTTAGGATAATGACACCAACCTTTCTTGTGTGGCTCCTAAACTGGCTCCGAGGGGAGGTTCTCAAAGAGGAGTGTCAGAAAGGTCCTAAACATGGACAGCATTCCAGGGAGGAATATTTTCCTTTCTGAGGGGACACCATCATCTGAATGAGAAACTCCAGGTTAACTCAAAATCAGATTCATCAAGATTAATACTCACCAATAATCATTTTGTGGCAACATCTCCAAATTCTGCCTGATTCTCTCATAAGGTATTTCTTGGCTTGTGGCCCACTCTCCTAGAGGCACATGGGGTACTCTGTGAAGAAGAGGACACTGCCCTACCCACCCATGTTCCCAGGAGAGCTACAGGGGCCCACAAAGGAAAAGGCATTCGGGTCAAACTTGAACTTTGCCTATCCTTTGCCATCTTCTTCTATCCAGTTTATCTGCTGCTTGTTACTTATGGACACAGCTATTACAAGTAGATTTCAAATTATCCCCAAGCAAGAGTGAATTTGGAAAACTACATGTTCCATTAATTTCAGCTTTTACCTTCAGTTCTTTTTTATTTCCAAGTTTTCTGATTCACATTTTCAAAAGAACTGAAAGCCATATTTTTAGCTTGGTAGGGACAGAATCTTTAAATAATAATAATAGTAACAATAGAGGAATGCTAAAGTTGTTTTGATATATGTTTTAAAGTAAAATTTATTTCTCCACGATATTTAAAACTGACATAGTAGTTGCTGAAAAATTCTAATATATAAGATATGACTCAATTCTTCTGTATCAATCAATTCAGAGTGTCTGTTGATGGAATAAATAAGCTTCATCTTCAAAAAAGAGATATTAGAATAGTGCAACAAATAGATTCCCTGGAGTTGTACCTCATATGTTAATGAACATTTGAATGTATTGTTGAGAATTATCATATACAATTAACAGAATCGCCATCAAATTAATTTGACCTGGATAGAAAAAAATAACAACTGCTCTGAGTTAATAAAGTTCTTCAATTTTTTATTTTCATTTTCCTAATTGGTAGTGAAGTTGAGCATTTTTTCATACATCTGTTGGCTGTTTGTTTGTCTTTTTTTTTTTTTTCTAGATTTCATCTTTATTCAGATTTTCACTGGACTTAACCCATGGGACAGTGTGTGGTATTGGAGTGGGGGGAGGAGAGAATCAAAATTTGAGCACAGATATGATACGATAAAAATACATTTTTGAAGACTGTTTATGTTGGTATAATTATTAGACTTACTCGTATATATACTTGTATATTGGTATTCAATTTCCTTTCAAGAATTTTTTATATGTGGAAGTAGCAGACTATTTTTCTTTTTTTATCTCATTTTTTTTTATTTTAATTTATTAGTTTCAGGTGTACAAGACAAGGTAATACTTAGATGTTCATCATTTATATCCCTCACACTGTGAACCCCCCTCCCCGCATCCACTATCCCTCTGACCTCACACTGAGCCATCACATTATATATATATAAAATTATAGTTGGCATTCATTAATGTTTAGCTTCTGGTATACAATGCCGTGATCAGGCATCCACAGTATCCCTGAGGTGGTCTCCCAAATAGGACACATGTCCATCGGATACCCTACAAAATCTTTACACATTATTGAATACGTTCCCAAAATTAATTTTCAAAAAAACCTGAGGCCATCTTGTGGTTACCAGCTACTTCTTAATCCCTTCACCTTTCCCCTTATCCCCACCCCCCCCGCCCATCTAACAACTCTCGTTTTTTTCTTTGTGTCCCCAAAACTGTTTCTGATTAGTTCATTCACATATTCTTTTCTTTAGATTCCGCATATAAGTGAGATCGTATGGTAGTTGTCTTTCTCTTTCTGACTTATTTCACTTAACATAATGTTCTCTAGATACATCCATGTTGTTGCAAATGATAAGATTTCTTTCTTCTTTATGGCTGCGTAATACTCCATTGTATAAATGTACTGTTTGTCTTCTTGAGAGAAGTGTTTCTTAAGGTCATTTGCTCATTTTTTAGTTGGATTGTGTTTTTTGTTGTTGTTGAATGGTACAAGTTATTTGTACATTTTGGATATTAGCCCCTTATCAGAGGCCTTTTTTACAAATATCTTCTCCCATTCTGTTTGTTGCCTCTTTATTTTGTCAATGGTTTCTTTTGCTGTGTGGAAGCTTTTTAGTTTGATATAATCCCATTCATTTATTTTAGCTTTTACTTCCCTTGGATTTGAGGTCAAATTCACAACATCCTCTCTGAACCCAAGGTCCATAAGTCCAGTACCTATGTTTCCTTCTATGCAGTTTATTGTTTCAGGTCTTATGTTTAGGCCTTTGATCCATTTTGAGTTAAGTTTGATAGATGGTGGTAGACAGCAGTCCAGTTTCATTCTTTGACTTTCCAATTCTCCCAGCACCATTCATTGAAGAGGCTTTCTTTTTCCTAGTGTATGTTTTTGTCTTTGTCGAAAATTACCTGCCCTTGTATATGAGTGTTTATTTCTGGGTTCTCAATTCTATTCCATTGGTCTGTGTGTCTGTTTTTCTGCCAATATCATGCTGTTTTGATTATTGTTGCCCTGTAGTACAAGCTAAAGTCAGGGAGTGTGATACTTCCAGCATTGTTCTTTTTCCTTAGGATTGCTTTCGGTTTTCAGGGTCATTTGTGATTCCATAGAAATCTGATGATTTTTTTTGCTCTATTTCTTTAAAAAATGCCATTGGAATTTTGATGGGGATTGCATTAAATCTGTATATTGCTTTAGGTAGTATGGCCATTTTAACTATGTTGATTCTTCCAATCCATGAGCAAGGAATGTCTTTCCATTTCTTTGTGTCTTCTTCGATTTATTTTAAAAATGTCTTATAGTTTTCAGTGTATATGTCCTTTGCATCCTTGGTTAAGTTTATTCTTAGTTATTTTATTCTTTTTGTTGCAATTGCAAAAGGATTTTTTTTTTCATTTATTTTTCTGAAATTTCATTGTTAGTGTATAGGAATGCATATGTGGGATATAAAACTGAAAGCAACAAAGAAACAAGACAACAAACAAAGAAACAAAAGCTCATAGACACAGACAACAGTTTAGTGGTTACCAGAGGGTAGGTGGGGAGAAGGGGTAATAGAAGAGGGAAAACAGGATCAAATATATGGTAATGGAAGGAGAACTGATTCTGGCTGGTGAACACACAGTGTGATACATAGATGATGTATTATAGAAATGTACACTTGAAACCTATATAATTTTACAAACCATTTTCACCCCAATATGTTTAATTAAAAAATTAAAATAAAAAAAAACAGAAACAAAAAAACTTCAATTTTTTGGAAAAGATACCTTACTTTTAGCTGCAGAATTCAGAATAACCTCACATGCGCCATTCAGTTAACAGTAAAATTAAAACACCATATAGATCAAGAAAGATAATCTGTTCTCTTAATACTTGGAAATAATACCATCTCTGCAGGTCACAGAGATAAGTGTTTGATGAAGATAGACTCTAAATGTCATTTAGATAATTAAAACAAATTTAGAGTTTCTTAGGCTGTACATCCAACTGATTTAATAAAATAAATGTGGAATTTGTTGTTTCTAGAGAACATATGAAGCACATCTTAGTAGTTAGAGAGGATATGTGATTTATGGAAACTGAAATAACAGCATGTGATTGCTTTGAAATGTAAAATAACATACTTGTATCATTTTATTTGATCTGTATGTAATTTTATTATTTAAAACATTGATTAACGTTGCTAAATCATTGGTAAGAAGTATTCAAAAGTTGAAATAATAGCGCTTTTCTTTGTTCTCACTTATGTATACTATCTGCAGAAATGCAGCTCGATATGATGTTTTGTACCCAGATTTGATGAGAAGTTTGTAAACCATCTGCACTCTCTGAGTCCTTAGGATTGAGAGTACAAAGCCCCTGAGGAATTCACCTTTAGAGAGAGGTCGCACATACTTTGTTTGCTGTCGAGTATTATATATTTTGTGGCAAAAATTCCCTGTATGTATTGGGTAAAATTTGTCTCTTTGCAGATATTCAGTCAGTAATGGCATAGTACAGCAATGAAGAAAGTGAAATTGGAAAATCAACCAACCAAACAAACAAAATCCCTCCATAGATAGAAACAGTCAAATAAAAGAGTTAATAACAATAAAATTAAGACTGGATTTTGAGTTTCTTCTGAGTCATACGAATTTTGATTAAAAACAAGATTTCTGTTTGTATTTTAACCCAATCAAATATAAATACAAAATAGCAAATATAAATACTATTTTAGACTCCCTTTATCGACTTTCTAGACTCTGATATAAAAGAAAATACATTTTAAAACTATTTCAAACTTTTATATTGTCAGTTAAATGATGATTAGCACAAAGACTTGATTATTTCAAGTAATCAATAAAAGGACCCTGAATATATGTGAAATATATATTATGAAAAGGTTATATCGTGGTGCTGTCCATACATTTCAGAAACACAGCCATACTGCTTATCTTAAATTATTTTGCAACTTTTTCTTGCATCAGTATATATTAGTAGCACAAAAAAGTCTCTTTAGTCTTCTTTTCTTTTTTCTTTCCCTTTTTTTTTTTTTTGGCTGACTCTGCTTCGTTTGAGAGTAGGCACCTGGATTAATAAATCACCTGAAGTATTATTTGTGCAATCCCTGTTGTTTTTCTTACAAAGAAATTCATAGAATTAGCAAAAATTGGAATCACCATTTGTTTTAGAGTGGATGACTATGAATGGTTACGGTTATAGTAGAGTCTACCATAAATTAATGACATGTGAAAATTTATTAACTAAGTATAATAATGGTTTGTTTATCATTAAAAGTCAATTGAGACTATGGGAGTGGGAATTGCTATACATTTGAATATTGTTTCGGCCTTTAAGTACTAAAAGCACTTTGCATATCTTGAGGTATTTTTTCATAATGTATCCTTATTTTTATAATAGTGTGAGACAGGAATGGAAGAGAAGGAAGGTATGGCATGCACAACCTGCATTTAATAAGCCTAAAAATGGCACTTCAAAGTTTATGTATTAATTTAGATTCAAATAGTTTCCAGGTAATACTTGCCAAAAAAAAAAAAAAAAAAAAAAACACCTGTCTTTATTTTGTTCTCATCTTTTTTGGATTATGCTTCAGTGTTGCAACCATAAGGTTCTCAAAAGTTTGAAGTATGCCTTATCCACTGCCACTGTCCCCTTCAGAAACAAGTAATAATCAAAGAACAAATCCCAAATCATTTGGCGAGAACCTTGAAACTACATTTCTGTTTTACTTCCCCTTATCATCATCCAGAGAGAAAATCACAAAGCAGTATTGCAAGGAACCATTAATGGGCCAAATGGTGTTTACTTCATTTCTAGATTCTCTCCTTGCTACTCCTATGTACCCAAGATGTAAAAGTATTCAACTGTGGGAATTCTCATGCCCATTTACAGCTAGGCAGAGCAAAGAGAGTAACTCAGGCTACAACTGTTATAGGAAGAAGCAGATTAAACCTGGTTTATGAACAAATTCATGTCCTTTGTCCTTTTTTGTTCCTTTTCTGGCTAACAGCTTCCTCCAAGCACCTATATTTTTTTGTCGTTTGAACTTATACTATGCCATAAACCATGCTGCAATTGTTAACAGCTAATAGTATCACTGAATTATTGTGTTTGGCCAACTGTCCTGCATTACTGTGATTATAACAATGACCTCGTGGCTGAACAGCGCATGGAGGTTTGGAGAAAATGCCTTTCAGGTGTATTTGATAATAGGGCAAGCTATTTTTTAAGGGATTATTAGTAATGCTGTTCAGCTTATAGAACCATGGTCACATCTTTACATGTTTAGTGAAGATTTAAGTAAACTATTACAGTAATTCTATTCCAAAGTACTATTAAATGTTACTTATTCAGATATGCTAAAATGGACAGGTAATTTGTCAAATTATAATACATATAGCATATAGTATCTAGAGTTCAAAGCTCACATGAGGTTTTGTGTCAAAATTAAGCATGTATAAGTAAAATGCAGTCTAAATTGGAAAACATAATTTTCAAAAGACTTTCATGTTTCCCAGAAACAACTTGTAAATCGAAGTAAAAATATTTTTGTTTGAATTCTCTCATTAATGTCCAGTCCTTTCTAGAATCAATTAAATACACACATTTGCCTCTTTCTAACATGTAACCCCGCAAAAAAATTATTTACCTTATACTCTTTCCTAAATACCTTCTTCATTTCAATGGCATTATTATTATTTTAAACTAAATAATTTTTGAAAAAAGAAAAACATAATTATAGTACCTGATTTTTCTATGACTTATTTAATATCCATTAGAGCATAAAAATTGGTTTGAAAATGAATCAAGTGCTGTCAATTAGCATTACATGTAAAGTAAGGAATATCAACACAAAGCTGCACAGCTCACAAATTTGATGAGACTGAGACTTTGTTTTCTGTGGAATTGAAATAAAAAACTAGATGTAAGGCACATGGGCACAATTTTCTTTTCTACTTGACACTGGAGATTATTTCCAAGTTTTAGTGCTTTGAAGTATATTTTTTTTCAGGGCTATATCTTAGCTGGCACACAATCAAAGATACTTAGGAAGAGTAAAGAATATACATCAAATATCAGAATTACCACTCAGAAAATATCATCTGTCACAGTGTGTAGTCGAGCTTTTCATGTTTGTTTTCTGGTCAAGATAGACTGCATATTGTTCATACTCCATGTTTATAAGTGCAGACACATGATTAGAGCAAATTTGTCTTTAATCAGCCATGGGAATGTTGGTACATCTTAGAGTGTTGAGTCATTTGATAGACTTTTGTACATTTTATTATTTTAGAAAGCTTCGATAATGGAACCAGAGGGGGTGGGGAGTCAGTTCTCTGTCGTTTGGCAGTTCCATAACTTCACTGTCGTTTGTCATGCATTGTTTTTGAATATATATCACAATAATCATTGACTCTCCATTTGAAACCCCTCTATTCACCATGAAGCTGGATTTTAATAAAATGAAACAGCATGTTTCCAATTTATTTTTTGTTTGATACCACCTATATAATCCCAAATCTTCATTACAGTATTGTTTCCTTTATTTTTCTTGGGAAGTATCTTGACTAGGAAGTAATAATTAATCATATATGAAGTCTTCTTTCAAAATTTTCAATTATGGGCACACTCTAAATTCGAAATCATGTGATGCACAAATACTGAATATTGCTTTTAATTTTTTTAATAAAGTTTTGTTTTTGTTTTTTGTTGTTGTTTTTCATTTTAAAATAGAATCTTTTGCTAAGTGTAACCTTCCCATAGGCCTGTGACATTTAGAAGAGGAGTCTTTAAGTCTTTCTGATTACTACCATGTATCCCCGAAAATAAGACCTAACTAGAAACTAAGCCCTAGGAAGATTTTTCAGGAGTACATCCCCTGAACATAAGCCCTAATGCATCTTTTGGAGCCAAAATTAATAGAAGACCCAGTCTTATTTT
Source organism: Rhinolophus hipposideros (assembly GCF_964194185.1). Lineage (NCBI taxonomy): Eukaryota > Metazoa > Chordata > Mammalia > Chiroptera > Rhinolophidae > Rhinolophus > Rhinolophus hipposideros. The sequence goes on from NC_138050.1 coordinate 26,682,572, forward strand.
CAGGGAAGCACGATAATGGAAAGAATGCTATCTTAAATCTGTGAGTGATAAATGTCCAAATAGCTACTGGGAAAGTGTTTGAGTTTTAAGACTCCTGTTGAGAAAGCCACCATAGAGAGTTTATGGAAAATTACTCTTTTCATCTTTAATTGCATTACTTAAGATGAATATTGCCTCCTCTGAATAAAGGACTCATGATAAAATTATTTTCATTTGTTATACAAAGTTTTTTTTTTTTTTCAAACAAATTAGGGGAACTGATGGAAGAGTTAGGCATTCTTCACTGAATTAAATAAGGAATGACACATCTAGACTGATTTGTGAACACAAGAGAATTTTAATTTAGTTGAGAAGAATACAAATTTATGTAGAAAAAAGGAAAAAGTAAGACAGTGTTCTTATACAGCTATTATTTCTTTTTTACTGTTAAATGTAGCCTTTGCATACACAATAAAAATGATAGGAAAAATAATTTCTAAAAAATACATCAAGAAATAGAAAATTGCTGGAGTAAATGTATATAGTCAGTGAAGTGTTCCTTTCCCCTTTCAAAAATAGTAAATGCTAACTCCATTTTAACAGCTTTTTTAAGTACAGAATGTTACTGTTTCTCAAAATTATTATTAAATTGAGTAAATTGTTTTGAATAGCAATCATTATAGAATGCAATTACTATTTTAATTGAGCTAAATTAGTTTTAATATTATAAGAATTAGTCAAGATGGGCTTAATTAGAACCATTTTAATAACTTCACTTTACTTGAGCCTTAAATTTTATTTAATATAAATTGATGAATGCTATTTAAATGTTAGACTACTGTGTGGTGTTTGAGGAATTCCATTCATAATGAAATCTGTTGATACTTTTGCTATATTCCTGGACATATTTCTCATTTTCTAAGAGGGCTTGGAGAAGAAAGCAAGCATGAAATTATCATTCCCAAACTACTGGGGCTTTTTTAAAGGTCACATCTTTGTTTAAAAGACGGGATGTACAACTTTCAAAGATTCAGCAGCTTTCCCATCAATAAGATGGAGATAATTACATTAATAAGCTACAAAATATTCTTAAAATATCCATTGCGGTTATTTAAAGTATAATTAATTGTAAATATTACGCATAACATTTGTACCAGAATACTTGAATTTTTAAAAGTTTCTTTTTACGGTAACCATGATATAATGCAGACATACGAGTAATAACATAAGGGACAACATGGAACAATAGGTGATAAATGTCAGTCAATGGAACACTTTCCAAGTCGATATTCAGTGAAAGTGTCAAGATTTAAATGATAAGAAAAGCCTAGGATTTTGCTAAATTTACTACCTGAGTAAAGATTGCCACTTTTATCATCATTATAGAAACACTGTGTTTGAAAATTATGTAAGCATTTTTTAAACACTTCTTTTCTAGTCATCTGCAATCCAGTTAATTCTATAAGAATTCACAAATAATTCAAAATTAAACCAGGAATTATTAGATCAAGAAAAACAGGACTTAGATATTATAAGAAACGTTAGAGGGACTTCTTTAATTTTTTTAAAAAAGGACCAAATACATAAATATACGAATAATAAACTGGCAATAACTACATATCTATCAATAATTATTTTAAATTTAAATAGGCTAAATGCTCCAATAAAAAATTAGGGTGGATGAATGGATAAAAAAAAAAAGACCCTTACATATGCTGCCTACAGGAGACTCACTTCAGATGGAAAGACACACACAGACTGAAAGTAAAGGAACGGACAAAAGATATTTCATGCAAAAGAGGGGGGGGAAGCTGAGGTAGCAATACTTATACTACATGAAACAGACTTATAGACTTTAAAACAAAGGCTATAACAAGAGACAACAGAGGACCCAGTAATGGCACTTTTGAGTATTTATTTGAATAAACCCAAAATGCCACTTTGAGTGGAGGTGTGCATTCATATGTTCATTGCAGCATTGTTTACAATGCCCAAGAGGTGGAGGCAGCATGGGTGTCCGTCGATGGATAAATTCATAAAGAGTGGGTGGTACATATATACAATGGAATGTTGCTCGGCCAGGTAAGGGAATGGGTTCTCACCACTGCAGCGGTGTGGATGGACCTGAAGGGCACTGTGCTGAGTGGAGTATGTCAGACAGAGAAAGACAGATGCAATGTGATTTCACTTATATGTGGAATCTAAAGAACAAAATAAACAAAACAGAAACAGATTCATAGATACAAAGAACATTTTGATGGTTACCAGATGGAAGAGGGGTTAGGGGTATGTGTGAAAAAGGTGAAGGGATTAAGAAGTACAAATTAGTAGTTACGAAATAGTCTTTGGATATAAAGTAAAACACAGGGAATACCGTCAGTAATATGATAATAACTATGTATAGTGCTAGGTGTGTACCAGATTAGTCAGAGGAATTATTTCTTAATGTATGTAAATGTCTGTCCACTATGCTGTATACCTGAAATTAATATAAAATAATATTGAATGTCAACTGTCATTGAAAATTTTAAAAATGGGGAGGAAAGGTGAAGGGGAATAAGAGGTTAAAATTTCCAGTTATAAAATGAATAAACCATAGGTATGTAATGTACAGAATAGGGAATATAGTCAATAATATTGTAATAGCATAGTACAGTGTCAGATGGTGGCTGGACTAAAGGTGATCACTTCTTTAGGTATATAAATGTTGAATATGGTGTACTCCTGAATCTAATATAATATTGCATGGTAACTATATTTTAATAAAAACTTTAAAAATAGAAGACTTAGACTTTTGAAACAAAAGAAAGCTGTGAATAAAATTTATCATATGAAAATTCCAACAGCTATTCCGATATTTTATTAAAATTAAAAATAAATATATTACAGTTTAGGGTAGCAACTCATTGAGTATGAATGGTGTGACTGATCAGTAGATTTATTCAAGGCCTACAATTCCACCTTTTACATAAGGTGTTTCTAAGTAAATATTATTATTATTATTATTATTTTCACAATAAACAGACAAAATCATTTTTGAGGTCAAATATTCTTATAACTAATATTATTTAAACAGCAGTGATAATAAACAATTGATCAAATTTTGCTTGTTTGACAAAATGTTACATAAAGAAAGTATTTCCCTGGCTTAAATGTTTTCTTCTTTTGAATTAAAGTTACAAAGGCTCACTACAGCAACAGTAATTGCAGACTAAAACAGAGGCTTTCCAAACATTTTAGAATTATGAAAATATCCTGTAAACCATCAAACCAAATAAAGGATACATATTCAAATGAGAACTGTGTCACTGCCAATAATTGACAAGACCATACCAAACAGTTTATAGCAGTCATTATTGACCAGGCCACAGCACGGGGGCTACAATGTCCCTGAATATTGGTTTCCGTTTCCGATCACGGTCCCTGCCTGTCCCTCTCAGTCTCTTTTTCTCTCTGGGTTTGACAGTGCCTATATCTCTGGGAGCCCTGTAATCCATCTTCCTCCCATGTGTCAGCCATCCTCAGTAGAAAACAAATTCCCAACTTTGAGCTCAGAGTAAATCATAGAAATGAATTTGTGCATGTCCAAATGGGATTTTGACACCAACTATATCACCACAAAATTGAAACCTCTGCACTGTCAGTGAGCCATTGAACCTAACCGAATCCAGGAAGAAGTTGGAGGTGGATGAAGCTTCTCCTTTCGAGGCATGTTTCATTCTGTGAAAGCCCCCTCTTTCAGGGACTGAAGCACTCCTCTGTTACAGGGTCCTTCCTACTGCATAAGAGAGTGAGATTATAAGCTCATTACCACTGTGTAGCAAAATAACTTAATATGGAACTCTGTAACAAACTTTTGAAATGAAATTTTAAAGAAGACACCACGAAGAGCGTGTTTCCTAAATGCAAAGGGCCATATTTATAAAAGGGATTTCTGCTATGAAAGAGACTTATTTTAATTTTGGTTTGTGTTTCAATGCGGGGTGTAAAAATGTTCCCCACACCTTTTAAATTCCAGCACATCAACTTCTTCTCTTTTTAATCAATACCTGCTCACATGACTGGCTCTATAACTCATTCTCTAAAACTACTTATTGAGTAATGGAGCTTGATCATGAATTCAATTTGACTGTAATTAGACATCTTTTCTAAATAAGGAAAAGTAGGTTTTGTGAAAAGAACAGTTAAACAGTGTGATTGCATTACTTTGCTGATTGTAATCCTTAGGGAAAAAATAAATAAATGAAACAATCCTGTAACTCAATTCTGGGGTCATGAAGAGTGACTCGAGGAAATATTTCCCTTTGTAAATATAGCTTATTATTATTATTATTATTATTATTATTATTATTATTTTAATCACAACATTTATGACTGGAAATTACTGCACATCAGAGTAGACATTCTGTTTTTAGACAGAAGGAGGTACTTACAAATCAGTACTTACAAATGTGGAGTCAGGTGTTTATTACTAAAAGAACACCTACCTAGCATTGTAGGGGGATGAGAAGGAGAGTTACATAGCTGATTAAGAAGTCAACTTATCTTATGAAGCTTACACTCCAATGGTGTCATATTACAACACATGAGAAACAAAGCACAATCTATGAGATTAAAACCTCCTTCTAGTTGAAACAACATGTGAGTACATTTGGTAGCCTGGTGAAAAAAAGCTTCAGGCAGGATTTAACATTCTCCTTGAATATGTGAATGGTTTGGAGAAAGAGGAAGAGTGTCAGAAACAATCCAGAATAAGGGGAAAACATAAGGAATAAAGGCAAGACTCAAGTATGGAGCATATGAGCTGGGGTTAAAAGGTTGTGCAGTGAGTTAGGCAAACCTCAGAGCCAGAAGGAATAGCCCCATAAGGCTGTCTAACCTTCAGACACCAGCCTCAAATTCAGTGGTTCTCAGGACCATGCTTTTTCAGACCAGCTGGCTAAAATTTCAGGCGGTCCCATGGAAACCTTTATATTTGATAATTCATTAGGGAGACTAAAGAATTCCCTGAAAGCTATTATATGCATGCTAATATTTATTACAGGGAAAGGATACAAATTACTACCAGTCAAATAAAGAGACACATAGGACAAAGTCTAGGAGAGATTCAAATACTAAGCTTCCAGTGATCATTTCTCCATGGAACCACGAATGACATTACCTCCTCCAGTCCATGATGTATGACAATGCACATAGAAAATTGCCAACCAAGGAAGCTTACCCAAGTCTTTGGTGTCTAGAGTTTTTATTGGGGCTCTATCACATACTGCTTACATGGTCTCCATGTAACCTTTGGTCTCCAGCCCTTCCTGGACTAACCCCTTTAGTCTCTAGTTACTCTGGAGGTTGGAACATATTGGCATGTCCCAAAGCCCCCATTATAAGTCACATCGTTAAACTGTCCTATGGCCAAAGCCCCCAAGCAAACAAAGACTCTCCTGTAAGATAGGCCATTCCAGGGGCTGAGTGAGGGCAAGGGGATGAGTGAGGCAAAGACCAGACCCCTGTCTACATAGCTAATGTTAATTCTTCACTGCACAGAATGGTATAACACTTCCAAGTGGAAGCAGTTGGTTCTGTGGAATCGATTGAAATTGAGACTAGTGTAATAGATGTGATTTTATAGAAAGTTGATTCTATTAGTATATGGATAGATATAAGAAAGTAAAATCTTTTGCAACAATATAATTTTGTTGAAATGAAGACTTAAAGAGGAGTGAGGTAATGGACCTTAATGACTTAGGTCAGCGTCCGATTGTAGCTATAGCAGCAAACACAGTGCCTGGTGCATGTTCGATAAATATATTGGCCGAAGAACAGATTGCTCGAACAGTAAGGATAAAGAGTGCTGAAGAAACAAATGCTATTTCACTTTTGGATCCAAGACTATGAGAATCATGGTATCATAGAAAGACTACAAGAAAGTTTGTAAATTAGATTTATAGGATGGGGTATTGTTTCAGATATGCTGAATTTGTGGTATTGGGCAATTCACATAGAAATGTTCTGCCACCCCTGGGAACTGTGGAATTCAAAGATAGCTAAAAGGTCAAGATATCGTTGTAGTAATAACTATATCGTTATGGTACTGAGAGTCTTGAGTACAAATGATTCTTCAAAGACATGGGTGTTTAAGACTAAAAGTAGGTTACATACAAACAATGGCTCATTTTTTAAACCAGACATTTAGGTATTTTTCATTGTTGTGGAAAGTCCTTATCTTGTCTCTATGTCATATTCTAGTTATTTACAAATACACATTCATTTGTAGGACTTAATCTACATTGCCCTTTCCCCTCGATTTATTCTCCAGTCTTGATAGAGGGAAATTAGTTCTGGAATAAGACAATAGAAATTAAAATTTCTTTATACTACTGTATGAAACATGTCAGTTAGCTTACCCAGTCTATATATATTATCCATCCCCTTTTCCTCAGTACCTCTCAGAGAGGTGACCACATGACACACTCTGTAAATAAGACAGGCAGAGATCTACCATATAGTTCTGGGCAGGCTTTTGTTTTTCTGATGCAGCATCACTCCCCTTTCTTCCTCTTCCACCTTATTATGAAATGTAGCCATCCTATAGTCACACACACACACACACACACACACACACACACACACACACACACACGGAAGGAAAATAAACAGAAAAGAATTTCAGAGACTTTGGTGCTGACATCGTTGAACTGGTGAGCCAGCACTGGTGAGCCAGCACTGGTGACTGCCTAACTTTGCACTACTCATTATGTAAACAATAAATCTTTGTATACTCAATACCTTTTATGTAAGTTTACTGATATAGCTATATTCTGACTTTGTAATCTTAGTGACCCAGATTCCTCATTGGTAAAATGTAGAGGATCCTAATAACACCTACCTCCATAAACATAAAGGAGTGAATTATGTTTATGAAAACTGCTTTGCAAATTGTAAAACACTGTACAAATGTTAGTTGTTATATGATCATAAAATCATGTGTCCCCTTTCTCCACATCTACTTATAAAACTTGATGAAAACGGTTGAAGTGGTGAATAAGTTTGGAGACAGGAATAGTTCTTAATGAATTATTAACAGCAATTACCTTCTGTGACCACCCTTTATAAGTGTACATCTGCCTGCCGTGGTGCTGTGTTCTTGGGTTCATCTCAAGAGCACCTTAGAGGAATTTATATGCATAATATGATTTTCCCCACTTTTATATACTCTATCACAGAATTGCTACTACAATGCTCATGGGAGAGGAATGGCATTATACTGATTATATGACTAAATGAGGTGTTTTAAAAAGAAATATGCAAAAGGTGAAGCCCTTTTCGTGTTTTGTGGGGATTTTTTAGGGGAAAACAAGAAAGGATACCACACTACAAATCCATAAATCCAGCTTCTCCGAGCCTAACAAAAGCACAGATATTTACATTACAGTTTATTTAAGGAAAGCAAAATACTTAAAAAAGATGGCAAAGCCCATAGTTCATATGCTAATGAGAGGCTATAATTTAATAAAACAGAGTCCACCCACAGGGTGTAGAGAAGATGTTAAGCGTTGACTCTTGCCCAAAATAAATGTGTAAAACTGAAGCTGAAAGTTGTACTCTTTCATTTAATTGTCATGTAATTCCAAGTGCATGTGGAATTATTCTGAGTCTCTTTGTACTAGCCTTTTGTTTCTGATTATAAACACCAAGTGAGTACAGTGTAGATGGTGACTGATTGGATTGTGTGTCATGCATGGCTTTGGACTCTGAAAAGGAGCTCCTTGCTCTGCCCTGACCTTGCATGTTATTTCAGATTCCCTTTTAGGAGGTAGAGCTCCATCAATGGTGTGCTTTATAATCCACTGCTCACCAACTTCAGGAGTTATGGCACAGGAGAGAGAGACTGAGGTAAGGCAAGTGAGGTGGAAAATTTAAGGGGACCCCAAAAGATAAAGACAGACCCCACTTAGCATGACAAACAGTATTGTAAAGCAATTTCTTAAGAAATCAAAACAAACATAAAACATCTATAATGAAAAAATATCAAAAAATTGCATTAATTTTGAATTTTTAATATTTACATTAAATTATCTCCTGATTGATAAGTGTGTGTGTGTGTGTGTGTGTGTGTGTGTGCGCGCGCGCACGCGCACCCCCTTGCGTTTTCTATTCAAGCCAAGTGCTTTGCTCACCTTACCCTAGTTCTAGTTCCAGTCCTACTGGGGAAGAAAAAACAACTAATTCCTTACCAGAAAAAAAAGAAAAGTGAATCATCTCTATTACTCCACCAAATGTCTCAATGTTTGCCAAGGGAGTGGACTTCCTTGGAGTCAATGAAGTGGCCATTCTGGTTCTTTGCTCCACACCTAGCTTCATGTAACCTTAGTCCTTCACCCCTAAATCCTAACCATGGAGTGTTCAGGTGTGGTTTGGGGTATAGGAGTGTAGCACGAGTATTGTAAAATATATGCTCTCACCCTCCTGAATCCTTCCTACTAATTATTTCCATGCAGCAGCTTTTTAAACACATTTCCAAATATCTTAGCCCACTTTCCTAACACCTGAGGTATGGAGGGCCCACACATGCTCTGCTGATTCTTTCTTTATTAAATATATATCTACATTTACATTCATTTATTGGTGCTTATCTATCCAGTATCTCGTTTGTGCAAGCACTTTTCAAGGTACCAGAGATACATAATTAAATAAGCTCTCAATATCATTACCTTCATTGTGGTGATAGATTAAATAAACAAATATAAAATTCTAGGAAGAAACATAAAACAGTGAGAGAATAGAGTTGAGGTAAGAGAGTTTATTGTATATCAGTCACTTCATCTTTTTTTTCCCAATGTCGTTATATTCTTGATATTTGAACAGAATTGCTTCACCTTTGCAAAGTCTCAAATTATGATTGGAATGCAAATGGTGGTTGCTATATTGACTGATATTGCTGAATAACTTAGCTATCTTCTCCAACATATGAGGGTCACATAGCCCTGATTCATAATTCTTTTAGAAGTTGGCTATACATTGTGTCATTAATCCACTATACAGCAATCCCCTTTGCAAATTAATATTGCCATGGGCTATTAGAGGTCATCTAGCAACTATGAAACCTGCCAGCGTTGATTCTACCAGGTATTGTAATATTATCATTGTTAATATTGTCAATTATCATGATCAATATCAATATCATCATGTGTTTTCAATCAATTATTTTAATATTGTCATACCCTGTCAATATCCCAGAGAACTAGTTATCTAAGTAATCCTGCCAAAGCCCATAAGCTTTAGGCTTCAGTGCCTAGTATTTTAATGGCAGCTTGTTCCCTCTTGTGAGGAATTGGATGAGGGATGAACATTATTTTAAAATGTAATGTTATTTTAGCACTGTGACGTATGATATTAATAATTTTTGTCCATTTAAAAACCATTTATTAAGCACCTCTTCTGGACCTGGAAATATGATAAGTATGAAGAATGTAGGGATAGCAACACAGACTTGGAATCTTTATTGGAGTCTATAAAGAAGGACAGAACATAGAATTGAATGAATGCAAATATTATGAAGGCAATGAAGAAGTGGAATTTTCTGCAGGACTGTGGGAACTGATCTCGATTTTTAGGTCAAGGAAGTCTTCTCTAGGACTAATAATGTTTAAGTTTACTAGAGAAGTGATTAAACAGAAGTCAGTGTTTGGGAAAAGGAAAAGAGAATGAGCCATATGAACCAAATCCGAGAAAGGAATATGTTTGTGATGTTTCAGAAGATAAGAATAAGAATAGTGAGCTTGAAGTGTTGAAATGAGAGCAGAAAATTGGCTTAGATGTTAGCAGGGAGATGAGCAGGAATAAACTCAAACAAGGTCAAGGAGGACAGATCAAGACTTTGGAGTTGTTCCCTAAGAGACAAAAGGAAGTGATCTTAGGAGGTTAAAAGGTAATAAGAAGATTTGTATTTTAAATAAATCCTTCTGACTGTAAAGATGAGATTAGAGGTGATTCAAGACAACTACTGAGGAGGCTGGTATAAAAGTCAGTGCAAAGCGAGATGCAGACTGGACGAGGGCATTGGTAGTTGACATTGTACCAGGTAGGTGGTGTCCGGAGATAGGTAGGTGGGACAGTTCACAAGGTTTAGCAATTGACTAGATGAGATTCATGAAAGAAGGTATGTGGATGAGACCCAGATTCCTGAACAACTGGCAAGAGAATGATGATCTTTATGAGATTGCTACTTCTGTGTTTCCCTGAAAAATAATACCTAGCCGGACCATCAGCTCTAATGCATCTTTTGAAGCAAAAATGAATATAAGACCCATTCTTATATTAATATAAGACTGGGTAATATAATATAATATAATATAATATAATATAATATAATATAATACCAGGTCTTATATTATTTTTTGTTCCAAAAGATGCATTAGAGCTGATTGTCCAGCCAGATCTTATTTTCAGGAAAACACGGTATGTGCTGAGATGACAGTAGGTCTTCTCAAGGGAAGATTGCTAGCATTTTCTGCACACACTTGGACATGTCACTGGTTTCTCAGCTTGAATAGCCATCTCAGGAATATTCAGCACATAATTTCAAATTATAGGACTGAGTAGAGTCCTGACAGGATTACAGTTACTTAGAGATTTCTCATGTAGGGAATTCATTGGTTCAGAAACTCCAGCTCCAAATTTGGGTGACCTCATGAGAAAGTCTTTCCTTGAATACAACCTGAAGGATTAGAAAGTCAGATACGGGATACATGTAATGTTCAGAAAGAAGACGTAGCTCTTGTCAAATATATATCCCATAGCTCTGGAATTCTCAGCTTCTGGAATTTTCAGTGAATTCCAGAAAGAATTGAAGCCCTTCTAGTTTTCCTTCCCTTGTATTTTTTTGTGGTGCACTTTCTTTTTCTATCCTTCTTCGAAGGTGATTCACTCTAGCATACACATCAAATATATCCCTCTACCCTTACAAAGCATTTCCCACTTCCTGATTATGCATATTTTATGACTTCCAATGCATACATTTTCAATATTTTTTTTTCCATTATTTAAAGTGCCATATTTTGTTTTTCACCAAAAAAGCACATGTTGTTGGCGATGTTTCTCCTGTTCTACTGAGGATCTAAAAAAGTTAACCATCAGAAATGTCACTCGTTATTCTTTGCTCTTTCCTTCTTGCACATATGTATGAACATGGATACCCTATATACATCTCTACCTGTTTTGTTTCACTCTTATAGCTTTCCTTTGCTTGTTGTAAGACTACACTCCGCAAGTATATCATCTATCTGACTAGTGTATGTAAAATCATGACCTGAAGGCGTACACAGATTCTAAAAGTAAATAATAAATATTAGCATGCAATTGCTGAGATTATGCAATAGTTAGACAAATGACAGAACATGTGTATTAATCAATCTCATTCAAAATGTCTATATATACTTGTTCTCACCTATTAAGCAATTTGGTTCTCAACTGCAGGTCACCCATGTGTGTAAAAAGAAGCCAGTCACCTCTACCCCAAGAAGGTATGACATGGCCTAAAAATTTACTCTTCAGCAGATTCTCTTTTCTGGATCCACTCATCTCTTCAAAGAATAGGATCACTTTTATAAGATTTAAAATCAGAAGTCCTGTCCTAGGCATACTTGATCCACTTTTCTCTCAATCCAGCTCTGTGCCTTTATATTCTGTTCTCCATTCAGAAGGCTTTAATAATTAATCCATGATTACCAAAAACAAAAGTTCCTGCAATATAGATTAGATGAGTCCTCTCACATCCATGTCTAACACTTTCTAGCCGTATTGATCTGACTAACCTAGAGAACTAGAGATAATTCAGCAATTGTTTTAGAACTTTTATATCTTGACCTTCTTTTACAAGTTTAAAATCAATACAGATGCAGCATGTATCCCATACTCTGAGACTAAGGAGTAAATCTAGATATCTCTGAATTTTTGTTATTATAAATGTTCCCCATACCTCCTTTATCCTCATTTATAAATTATATGATTAAATAGGCTTGAAGTCCACTTCTAAAACTTATTTTATATTTTCTATGACATTGCTAAATTCACATATATTAAAAGAAAATAGGAAAAATTACTGCAGTGGGACATTTCCAGATATTTCAACTTTTTTTTTTTTTTTGACAGGAGTTCTCTTTAGAGATCATTTAATGACAAAATAATTTCTAAAACGTTGGTTTGTTCTTTATAATAGAAAAACACATGCAACCAAATTTTATGTAAATATTTTTCACTGTTCATGTTAAAATTTGCTTGGCAGCCATGCTCTATTAACACTTGAGAATAATGTGTTAATAAGACCTATTCAGAAGGATGCATGTAACAGGTTGTACCAATAACATAGTGTATATCATACAATGCCTATGAAAGAAGTAGTATCAAATACCAACTGGTGCTAGTGTTAGAAAATAAAAATGTGGTTTTAACTTAATCACAGCATATTAAAATCTGTATAACTTAAATCTTACTTTGACTCATTTCTGGATTGGTTCCTGTCACAAGCAGTAAATTTATTATGTAGATGTGTTATTTTATGTGCATAGAAGCCATTTCATTCTCTGGTGGGTAAAGTTATGGATTCTTGGTTCAATGGTTTGATTCTTGGGTCAATTAATTTTTAATAAAATATATTTTTACAATAAAAGGAAAGGGAATATTTTTTTTGAATTTTTGTTATTTTTCTCTAGATATCCTCTATTCACTTTTTAATGTTCTATGAATTGTCAATATGAATAATATATGATCTGAGTATTTTAACTGGACGCAGTAGAACATATTGAAATACTAATTCTCGTTTTGGCTATGAGAAATTTAGAGATGTGTTTAAAAAAAAAAGAAATAAAAACCCCCAATCCAGTGCCAACTAGGCATTTTAAGAACAATGTCCCCCAAACCAAGTGTCACTTAGTGAGAAAACAGCTAACAAACATGTACTGCTCCCTGTCCCACACCATTGTTTTGTGATCAGATTCCACTACATAATGAAGGAAACACTACTGTTACTTGCTCAAGAAGTGTCCGCTTTTGATTTCTCTTGTAATTTATCTTCAATTGAACTCATATTGATTTTGTGGGGAAAATTGCATAATCTCCAAGGAGATTTTTAAAGGACTAATCTTAGTTTGTGCTTTATTTTTCCCCCTCTGGTTTATTCTTCCCAGTGATTTATCTACCTAATAACGTTATAGATAAAGCCTGGTCTTTCAATTTATTTCTTCAAGAGCTGTTCATGTTTGAGTGTGCTTTGTCCTTAATTGCCTGGGGGTTTTAAGATAGCCCTGTCTTTAGTGGTCTGAAACAAGTTGCAACATAAGTAATTAAGGCACTAAGCAACAGAAGTCTACAAATTGCTGTTTTGCGTCTGTGTGTGATATTTAACTAATTGCTCATTGCTGTGAAAACCTTTAACTTCATACATGTCATGACTTTAAAGTGAATAAACACTGCTTTTATATTTATTAAAATAGTGTTGAGTAATAGCAAATAAAGCTTCTAAGTATGTTGAAATACCATCCTCTACTATGCATAGTGTGATTCGATTTCCAACTGTTGAGGTCATCAGCCATGCCTTAGAAAACTGTAAAATACATTAGACTTTTATAGAGACTATGAGATGTGTGAGGATTGGGTTACCAGGGAGTACGAGAATTGGATCCTAGTCCATTGCTGCCTACTTGCCCTACCTTTACTTCTGCAGTCTTATCACCACCTCAGTAAAGTTAGGAATTACATTAAATGACTGTAAACTGACTTTTCATCATAGCACCTTCATAGGAGAACACAGAGGATGAATATCGGAGTGAAATGTATTATCCAAACATTAGAATCTAAATGCAGACGGCGCCATCAAAATGTATACACATTTTAAGAAAGAAAAAAAAAAACTGTATTAAAACTATGGTGATGGGAACCATTTTGAGTACCTCTTGTAATTGCAGAATCTAACGTGACATATTTATCTTTTGTTATCGATATATATTATTACAATTTTAGAACAGCTTTTTTTTTCCTCTCTTAAAATATGTATCGATTTTTTGGCACCCTCTGTAGGTATTAGTTTACTTCTGAAAAACATGATAACTTGATTTTAGATATTTAGATATTTAGATATTGATATTTAGATATGCCCTTAAATATTGACATATTAGGATAGCCTTTTCCTGATCTTAAATAGTAAAATAATATTCTTGACCAATCTGACATATGCAACAGAAACATTCAGGAAGTGGAAAATACATGAACTTGTTGCTCTTATGTTCACATCAGGCATTGTAAACTCTGCGCCTGAAATTTATTTTTTATTGTGGTTATTTCCCTTGAAATATTGTTTGCAGCTCTTCTCCCCGCTACTGTTTGGTACCAGCTGTAATAATGATGCCCGACCGAAAAACAAATCCACAATGAGTAAATAGCAATAGTTCTTTTAACCCTCTCTCAAAGAAGAATGTGATGCCTTAGAAGGCATTTTCTTCTTCCCCAGGCCTTTAAAATGACCTTAATCTGCAGACACAATCTGGCATCATCGCTGCCTGTAATAGAGATGTCAATATTAGAAGGTGTACCTTTCAACGGTTTGCCTCCTGGATTGATCACCAACTGGATGATTTCATTCCTAGAAGGCTTAGCCGTTAAGGGCAAGGAAGAAATACTTGCAACCTTTTTGCTTGTTGTTTTGGTTTTGGTTTTCAGCTAGAAAAGGAAAACGAGGGATTTAAATCCGAAGCAGACTTTATAAAAGAGGGACTGCATTAAAGCAATAAGATACCATGTTTCCCCGAAAATAAGACCTAGCCAGACAATCAGCTCTAATGCGTCTTTGGGAACAAAAATTAACTTAAGACCCGTTCTTAATTTGCTATCATACAAGACCCGGTCTTATTTAATATAATATAAGACCGGGTCTTATATTAATTTTTGCTCCCTAAGACGCGCATTAGAGCTGATTGCCCGGCTTGGTCTTATTGTCAAGGAAACACGGTATAACGATATTGTTATTCAAAGACACCTGAAGCTTGTTTTCATCCCTACCTGCCTGGGGTGCTGAGTTTGCAGAGCTTTTCTGCAGACACCTAAGGTTTTTATCAATGAAAATCAGGAAGCTTTGGCAAAGGAATACATAAGAGAGGACAGATAACAGCTCTTATTAGGCCTTTTCAGCCATCTGGTGTAAAATTCTTTTTTTTTTCTTTTTCTTTTTTCTTTTTTCTTTTTCTTTTTTTTTTTTTAACTTTTAGAAAGGAATTGTTCCTTTATAAAATTGCCACTGACCTGGAAGTCATCCATCTCTATTAGAAGGCTGGTTCTTCACACCACTAGGTGGCAGTGTAATCACACACTTATGGTTACTCACGTACCTTCTAAATGTGCGGGCTCCAGGATTCAGTGTCAGGTTTCTAAGCGTCCTAATATACATGTCTCCTTTATTCAAAGAACAAGTATATCTGTACTAAATGATTTACTCTGTACATCAAACTCTGTGATTTCCACTTGTATTTGCTTTTATTTTCAAAGAAAACACTTGAATAAATTTTCAAGACGGTAATACAAGTTAACATGCAGGTCTTCAACTGATTTTTTTATTTAAAATGTTCAATATGGAAATGTTTTTGTAAGGATATAAAAATGAAGAACTTGAGGGATGTCTTTGTTTAAAAAAACGTATTAGAAACTCACAAAAACAAAGCTAAATCTGTCCCAAAATTTTTTAAAAGCAATAAATGAGCATACATAATTCAAATCTTGGAGTATTATCAAAGGCCTTATTGTGTGAATTACTTAACATAATTTATTTAAAATGTTTTCTACATTACTCTTCCCAGAAATAATTATGTGGAGAAGGATACATTTTTGTACTTTTATAATTTAGTATGATTTGGAGTAATTTATGTAGATTATTATAAAGTGTTTTCTAGAAATATCCTGATTTCTTTACTACTGCTGTAGTCTCTTGGGTTCCTAGGTAGAGAACCTTGCAGTATCCCATATCATGTATTCCTGCCAGACTTCCATGTTCTAGGCTGTCTTTATCGCCTTTTTTGATACACAAAGTGCAAATCTCCATGCAGAAGAAAAGAAAATAGATAAAATTATTTCCTGCTTCTCATCACTTCATTGTACTGAAATGAGAAAGTGAAATTCACTCTCAAATAGATAAACATCTTACATTTTTGCATACGTCAAATCGAAACTTTTTTTTATTTATTTGGCTGCCTACACATTCTTATTCTGATCCCAGCTAGAGAAGCTAGTCTAGAGAACAGCCTCTTACAAAAACTCCTTGCCCCTTCAGTTGCATAAGCCAGAAAAGGAACAAAACATTGGCAGCTTCTTCATGAGGAATGGTCACATATCTACCACCACCTTTCCTCACGCCTCGCCTTCCTGCTCACCAAGGAGTTCATGGTGTAGGCCAAGGTGCAGAAGGTGATGTTCTATGAGGTCTGGGAAATGCTCTGCTCTGTTCCATAAGAAAAGCACCCACTAGGAGGAAGAAAGTACGGAGAAAGACAAAGGGCAAAAGCTGGAATGTTGTTTATTTTGAGGGCTAACTATATGGGTCAACTGGAGTTTCAGAATAATGTGATGAAAGAGTGTATAACAGAATATTAAATCTAGAAAAATGTAGCTTTTCCTTGATTGACCCTCTTTGAAGCATTGATCTTCTAGGCTTTATAGATTCTCAGACTTTACTTTTCACCTTTACTTATAGTTCCTTTTATGTTTGTTTGTTTGTTTGTTTGTTTGTTTGTTTGTTTAATTCGTTATGTTTTTAACAGGTGGAGAATGGTTATGTAGGAGGAAAAGGGGCCCGCACAAAGTCCTATGGGAATTTTTATCTCTATTAGGTCTTTCAGGCTTCATCTTTGCTCACAGTGTCCCCTGGTGGCCGAATAGAAAAAACTTGAATGTGCTCTGAAATTAATGTTCTATTGTGAATATACATTATGGCCTGTTTTCATCGTTTATATCCGATTACTTTTGAGGTGGGTTTTATCAGAACATCTTTTGTTATTTCTATAAACCATAAGATTCATTCTTAAACTCATGCATCAGTCATTATGCCAGGCATTAGGCACGGGGAGACAATTTGGAGGGGCGAGTCTCATACACAGCACGCGGTTTCGTTGTGTACACCACCGAGCTGCTATCAGCTGGGGAGATGGAATAGGCTTACTAATACAGCTCTTCCTTCTTTGTGATGTTTTCTTGGGCTTGTAAGGGTTTGACGGAGATAATGTACCAACTAGAATGTATACATTTTCCCTAGAGGACATTTCAGGTCCCGGGGAATTTCCGCTGGCATGCAACACAGAGGAACAAATAGATTTTCTTTCATCTCCATATTTCATTACTCTAGTCATGTAAATTTAATGCCCAAACAATTGACTTTTCGATATTTAAATTCCCCAAATTGAATGACATGACCACAGTCTCACTTGTCACATTTTGGCTTTTTCTAAAGACTTTCATTTTTTATCTGCATTGATTGGATGACCTTTGCCATCTATTTACGAGCCTTTAAATGATTTAAGTCTTCCAGAAGAATAATCTGGCTGCATTCTTCCCCAAATTCATTAGTGTTATTGGTCTCCTGTCACATATTTATGAATTGTGTTTCCTTTACTTTTGCACCTGCTCTGACTCATTTCAAGGCTCTATTATCCTTATAAGATACAAAGATTAGTCTTTAGTGTACAACGTAATGAAAAATGTACTTTTTATGGAACTAAAATTTAATACGTTTTTATCAAGCTATGCATGTTTGCTCTTATAATGTTGAGAACATTGAAAATATCAGTTACTACATATCAAGCATACATAGAAAAAATTGCGAAGGCAAGGTAATGCAAAGTTGATTAAAATAAGAATGTTCTGTGTTTTTTCTGGCTTTGAAATAAAGAGACACTATAACATAACTTTGAATAGCTTTGCTTTTCTCCGTTAATTGCAGGGTTTCACAGCACTAAAGTTATCTTTTGAACCTTCTTAAATTTCCGATACTTTACAAGAAAGAATACTAAAGATACGTTCATTATGATTTACACTAAGCACAGTGAGAATACTGAAAGAAAGCTTCTTACAATCCTTTCATGTAGGAAACTGGGAATTTTGGAGTGCAATAAGTCTAAGAAGGTTTGTAAGGTTGTTTGGGAGAAGGGTGGATGCATGAATCGCCACACACTTTTCCAACGGTTTCTAAAGAATCAATGACCTTTTGCCATGCTCAGGTGTGGAGGCTGACCTGGAGCAACTGTGAAACTTAGAGTTGAAGTTCACTTTACACCCATGTGTCTGCAGTATCACATCTTCAGCCTCAAGAATGTGGTTACCACAGCTGAGCAAAATGAGAAAGGGATATCACTTAAAACTAGGCTATTCTTTTATTTCTCTAATGGGATAATCATATCCAATTTTAACTTGTGTATAACAGTTATATTATTTTTAGCATCCCAAAATGAAAATATTTATTTTGTTCTTTTGCACATAACACTATTAAAACATTGCTGCTACAGCAATGCTGTTCTCCGCTGGCTTACAACTTAGAGTCAACATCAATTGCAGGCCCAGTGAGTAAGACATTCTGTGAAGCCCACAATAACCAGCTATTTAAAATGTGAAATAACACATACATTTTACTGAGTTCTAACTGATCATAAATTGCCAAGGGTAGGGGAAATTTCTGTTCATAGACACAAATATTTGTCTCGAAAGAGAGGTTAGCTGATCAAACTCCCTGAGTCTTTTTATATTTTTCCCCTGCTGAAAGCTTTGCATCTTAAAGAATGTTCTGTCAAAGAGTTAATACTTCTAAAACAGGGTTGGCTTGTTTTATATTTATTTATTAACTTGATTTGTAGCTAAGTGTTTGAGACATGGATAGAAACGTTGTGATGGGACTTAGAGGAGAGTTAAATGTCTAAGACCAAGTGATTCAGAGTGTGCAGAATTACATGGGAGCATGGGACAAGAGGCTTTTGCAGCCCTACAATAGAAAGACTGAGTGCTCAGAGGTTAGGGTGACATTACTGATAATAGTGGAGAGAAAGAAGCCCACTTAGGACACTCTTTATCTGCTTTAAAATGTTACCGTTGGCCAGATTAAGGAAGAAAGCACTCACTACACAGTAGCTTCCAGGTCTGGTATCCCCCAAAACATATACCCTGGGGGAAAAACGCAAGGGTGTTTCTACTGTTTCAACTTCTCCATCACCTTCAATCTATCCTATTTTCAGTGTGAATTTGTTTAGTCTCCTCCCCCTTTCATTACTTCTGGTCCAGAATTATCCAAATTTACCTTAACTTATGCTTATTTATGGTTACTTTCAAAGAACAGTAAAGGGAAGTTCAGTCACGTATGTTGAAGACCACGGGTTCGTCTGTTTGGACCTGTGTTTGTGTTAGCACTAATTTATAGAAAATGCCAATGGGCATCAATGAGTTTAAGTGACTTGGCCAATACCACCTGGCCAGAACCAAAGCTTCTTGTCTTCTTCTGTATAATTGTTTCCAAAGCACAAGGTGGCCTCTCAGTAGAAGACAGTATCTGATATATCACTGATCAATCTGGATTAACTGTACCAAGCACTCACTGGTGCTCAGAATGTTACACATTTCATACCTGATACTGCTTAAATGTGACTCTAGTAAATACAATATACAAGGTATGAATTTCCAAAATTGCAGAGCACATGTAGTACAAATCGTGGAAATACACATATGAATGTTTGCTACCTTTTTCATGTATATTAATTTACTCCATTATTCAGCAAGGGGCAATGATAGTACAAAGTGGCTTTTTGTATGTGTGTGCAGTAGAGGATAGGAACAGTGGACTTTAGTACGTCATCAACTCCATTAGCCCTATTCAAGATTTCCAAATGACATGAAATCTAGGTAAAACTAAGAAGCAGGACCACATGATAGTATCTTAAAGAATATTTCAAGATCTTCAACCTGGAAGCAAAGAGCAACTTAACTTTTGTACAGTTATATTTTCAGGGAGTTATGGTTTTGAAATTTTGTAGGCATTTTCAGGTTATTTTATTGCATAATGAGCATTGTTTAATCTCAAGATTAGCTGTTGACTTTTTGTGGTCTTCATGTTAGTGTCTCTCATCATATTTGCTCCAAAGATTTTGTATCATTCTACCTAACCTTTTCATAATTTCTCTGTAAAATGGGTGAAGACAATAATACACGAACAATGAGAAGGTAAAGTGTATTACTTACAGAAATAAACAATTAACAACTGAAAACACAAATTTTTCAGAGAAATTGTACTTTTTAAAATGCATGAAAAAAATGTTGCCTCTTTAAATGAAACTTGAATCAGATAATGAATCATTTTTGCTCTGATATAAATAGTGTATGGTTCTAAAATCTTCAGGGCACTGGTTTGATTTGTCTTGTGTTTCTGGGTAGTACAGAGACTTTTCCTGATTCAGAATCTCTGGATGACTTTGGGGGAATCCATGGAGCAGGCGTCAGGCAAGTTATGGGTGTCTAAAGCTGCTTCAGGTGATCAGAGACCGTGCAAGTTATGCTAGAACTCAAGTGTTTTAACTCCAATTCTGATGACACTTGCATTTGTGTTTGGAAACTTGGTGGCCATATTTCTCTAATCTCACCTTGTAATATGGCATACTAACTTAGGTCTACATAGGTGTGACAGTTTTTTTATGTGCACATTGTGATATTTACCCTATATACAAAGAGAAGAATTGCTGATTCAGTTCCCCCAAATACCTTAGATATTTCAGGTAATGTCCTAAAAGTGTATTGACTCTTTTATGTGCTTGTAATGCTCATATGGCTTGGCAGATTTAACATGCATCATTATCTGATTCAATGCAACAGATATTTTCTCTTGTGTGGGCATATGGCATATGCAGCAATTAAGCAAAATAGATAAATGTCATAGTGCATTAAACTATCTCTGTTGCCCTATTCCACTTAGTGATCAGAAATAATCCAGTTAGTTCCCAAAGCACCTGGCCACTTAATAGAATTTTCATTTTGGAAAAATCTGGTTCAATGAAATTTATATTAAATGCATCAGCCTTGTCAAGTGCTAACTTAAATATGTTATTTTTCCACAAGAAATATTATTTCCTCACCCCTGTCTATGGCTTTCACTGATATACACGTAGTTTGCCTAAAATGGGGATTTCAAGGGTGACAAAATATCACTTACATAATAAATGTTACTCTCATATTCAGTTTCAAGAATATCTTATCAATAATTTAGAAAGAATTAATAATACATTTATAACACATGCTACATGTAGAATAAAATTATTTATAAATGTTTGATAATGCTTTTGCCATTCATGTTATAAATGATAAATAGATGACTATAGATACCTTGTTAAAAAATAATGCCCAGTGGTTATGGTTATTCTATAAGGGCTTGAAAAAAGTTGTTAAAATAGTGAATTAAAATTGTATATGCATTCTATGCACGAATTATGGCAAAATATGTAAGCTTTGAAGTAGTTTGTAGGAATTGTTGGGTTTTTATAGCTAACAATATTTGTTCAGTAGTAGTGATTTTCTATACACAGTACAAAACACACTAAGATAAAGTTTCTCTTAGACCTAAATTTCAAATCGATAGTTACCAAACTTTGATTTGTTATATTTTGAGATACTATTATTTTAAGGAAATTGTGCTTAAATCATTTACCTGAAATACAACCTCCAAACTTCACTTTTATATAAGGAGAAAGTGAGGGCTGTAGGATAAATCTACAGCTTCCCAAGATTTTTAATTTGGAATTGTCACCCATTCTGTTGAACTTCTATGAAGAAAAGTATGGATTGATAAGAGAAGACGGTTCCAACAGATTAGCTGGACCACATCTGGGCAATCATTGGGATTACAAGTATGCCATTCAGTTCTCTCTTGTCTCCCAGAAAAAGGAGGAGCTAAGTTAGTCTATATAATGTCTGTACCCACCCCAAAACCATCTATACTATTTATGCATATAGCATAATGTGTTTATGACACTTTATAAAACTCATTCAGTATTTATTTTGAAACTATCTGAGAGCCTTATCTCAGCCCATATCTAATAAAGACATACTTTTCCTTAGCTTTTCTCCATGGCTCCCTGTTGCTTTCCAAATGATGTTTAAACAAGTTTACATTTTCTTATAGCTAGGATACTAGGATATTAGTTTGGAAGTTTTAATTTAGGCACTGAAGGTATAACAGATGATAAAGAGATATGAGACAGAGCAACATGCAGATTTATTTGCAGAGAGGTGTAGCTGTAACGTGAGTCCAACCTGCTCAATGAAGGAGGACGACAGGGTTGCCACCCCCCAAGTCATATTCACTGTGAGGCACGTTTAAGGAGACCACTCTGAGAACTAGATAGAGGCCCACTAATGTAGTCTGAAGATGAGAGGCTATGGCTAGTGGTCTAATATATACGGCACAGTGAGAAAAGTTGCTTCCTCTATCTTCAGATCAAAGATATAGGAATTCCTGGGGACAAAATGTGAGACTCTCAATAGGGATGTTGATTGGGGTTATTCTAAAAGTACCCTGGTCAAGAACTCTGTTGGCAAAAGGGCACATGGCTTCACTTAAAAAAGGCTGTAGGGGGAGCAAGAATAGTCTAGTAGAAGTAGTGTAGGAAGATCTCCAGCAAAAGTCAGTGTCACACCTCTACATGCACGAGTTAATCATTCACCCTCTTGAATCTGGATTTAGGTGCCAGGGATACTGAGTGTGCATGACACGGGGAGGAAACGACTCTATTAGATGCTGTGGGAAATGATGAATGAAGGCTTTCCAGCCCACACTACTGCACCAACTTCATGCACAAAGAATGGCACACAAAAAGCCAGCCCCAACACACTTATTTTTATTAAATTAATAAAACAATTTAAAACTTGAATAGCTACATAAAGGTAGACATACAGATGGAGAGTGGCAACAATATAAAACACACGATGTTACTGGAGTGAATTTAAAGGATTGTCACCAGGTAAGGAAGAGTAAGCATTTCCAAGGATAAGGGGAAGCAGATGAAAGATATGGATGGAGAAGGTAAAGAATTAGCATGGAAAAGTAGACACAGTACTCAAGGAGGGATATGCACTGCATATTATCCCAGGATGGGAGTAAATGAGTCATATGTGAAAATGTAAAGTAGCTTTTGCTATATTGGATTAAAAAAAAACACTGTGAAATGAAAAACTAAGAAATGTTAGAAATTCAAGATTCAACTAAAAACTCAGCAATGACCTCACTCACCTCTGAAATCGTATGCCATGTCTTATCTAAGCAATTTATTTCATGCCTACCAAGAATGGTTCTTCCTCATTAATGATATTTGACTGTTTGTCTCCTTGATTAGATCATACGCTTTTTGAGAGTAGAAATTGCCTGCTATTTTTTGCCTGTTCCCAAGGCACTGAGTCCAGGGCTGGGTACCCAAGAAGCACTCAATGATCATTTGTGGATTTCAGGATTAGTTACAACATCATGCAAAGATAATCATTTGCGTGTGCTTCATTCCTTCACTGTATGGGATGCGTGTACAATAGGTAATTCAATGAGGTCATGCCAGGACTCTGGCAGACCATGAGAATGGAAATTAAGGGACTGACTTGAGAAATATGAAGAAAAACATGGGTAGAATTCAGTGACAGACTGAATAGAATATGACGTTAACTCAGGTGCCATTTTGGAAAATGCTGAAAGCATCAATGAGTACAATCACCTAAGCAGGTGCCTTTATGCAATGAGGCAGTGCCATGGATGATCTAGTTATCACAGGAGTCTTTTTCTCTGTCTCCTTCCTGGTTTGCAAATACTGTCAAGCTACATTAGCACCAAAAGGAGTTAGATTGCAGTGACCTTTCCTAATCCACCACATTTATGTTTGTTCTTTTCTTGCAATAAATGTAACATTACAATTATTAATGTCAGCATTTTCTTTGGAAACAGTGGCGAACTCATTAAGAACACTGCCAGGTGTTGCCAACCCCAGGTGCGAACCTAGTGGTTAGTGAGATGTAAATAACTCTTTATGGAAAATTTGCAGTCTAACGAATTAGCAGCCTCACACAAAGCCAAACTTGTTTCCTGTGATTAGATTCATTACACCACTAGCTGCTTTTGTGCAGGTCAAATATAAAAGTAGCCTACACCCCTCCTTTCAGGATATAAATCGCATTAGTATCTACCTCATTTCCCACTTTTCTCCTAAGAGAGCTGTCAGGTTTTCCATGAAAATGTTGAAAGATCCACAATGAAGTGTATGTCAGAACACTTGGTATTTATTTTGCTTCCTTTCCCTGAGATTCATGCCCTGACTGCAGTGATGTGTTTTGCTCAATTACTAAGATATTTGTTAGACCTGCTGCTCCCACATTACTTGCTATTTAAAGGAACTGTGTCTGCTGGTGGGGGCAGCGAAGAACAATACTTCAGATCCTTGCTCAACAGCTGTTGGGTGGCTAGCAGCTGCTTTGGGGGGTTCTTTCCTGGTTTGCATGCTGTTTTCCATTTCTCTTTCTATAATCTCTGAAATAAATGCCAACATGACTATGATATGAAAAAAAAAAAAGTGAGCATTTTGGGATTTAAAAATCCAGATGAGCAGATCTGCTAGCTTACTCGGAATGTTCTTTTCCACTACTCAATACCGTCCTTACATACATATACATACCTGATGGATGAGTGTATTTCCATGAATGTCATAACACTACCGACAAAGAAAACAAGCTTTATGTGCCATGACAGCTATACTAAATAGGCAGCACTCAAGAAATATAATACATTTGACTAACATAGTTTACACTTGATAACTTTAAAAACAGCCATTTTTAACTTTTTCTTTAATCCAGGTTTTTTGCAATGTAGAGACTTCGTGTTTTTACTTATCTGATGCTGCTTTAACTAATATTGGTGTTAGCGGTGATGATTTCAATGAAATATGGTTGGATTGTGGACGTCACTAGCTATAACGTCTTGGGCAAGTTGCTAACCTCTCAGGGACAATAAGGGTGATAATTCCGACCTCATCAGGTTGTGGTGAGTAGTAAAATGAGATAGTTTGAAATTATCTGTTAATTAATATTGAGTATAGTATGTGTTCATAAATGTTGGTATCCTCCTGTTTCAGTAAAATAGAAATCAATGTAATAGACTGCATATTTTGGTTCTTCAGTAAATACACATTGATTTAAGATAAATCATGTTGTCATAGTTGATCATTTGTTCACATCAATCATCTCCAGTGTCTCCCTTGCCCAGTATTCTCGCCTGAATCAGGACTACTCGTGGATGGTACTCACTGTGAAGGAAGAAGACTGACTGGGTAGTACCCAGGAGTGCCCTGCTGGCTTCACATATGGACTTATGTCAAGCCATGTGAAAGTACAGAGCATAGGCGGAATGAATGGAAGCCAGAACATACGGGACCCAATAGATTCAATAATGCATTTGGTCACTTTGCATCTAACATGACCTTAGTGTGTGCTCAGCAATGTGTTAAATGTTACATATTAAAAACGTAGAAGGTTTTTCTTTAATCCCGAGGGATTTACTATCTAGTTGTAAAAGAGAGATAAACTATCTAGTAGTATAGTGGACAAATGCATTAGGAGTGAGGAACCTGGATTTGGATTTCAGTCTGCACCCAAACTCTAGATTTTGAAGAGCAAAATCACTGTTTTTTTAAGGTTCAGTTTCTTCATCTGCATAATATGAATATAATAACTTTATGATATTACAAATACCGATTTAATAAGTATAAGAGGAGATGCTCTATAAACTGAAGGAGCAGTTTATTAGCGACATAGAGCAAGGACAGTATCTTTTTAAAATTTTTTTTAAATCACTTTTCACCTATCTCTCAGACCAGTGTATTTAGTAGGCGTTCAGCAAACATTCATTGAGTGACTAGTTACATGAAAGACCCAGAATCATTTTAAGCACAGTTATTAAGTTAAACTTAGCTAGTAGGTCTCATGAGCGGAAAATTTATAAGATTCTAATGGAAAGGCATAGACAGTGAACATAGTTTCAAAGAAATTTAAAATAATGGGTTCAGGTTAGTCTTGGAAGAATTTATCTAGCTATTTTAAACGTGTTCTATAAGAGAATTTGTGAATTTCGTTTTAATTCACAAAATAGTTCTATAATGTTTTGCCATCATTAGCTTCTTTAATTCTCATACCGTGTTTCCCTGAAAATAAGACCTAACCAGAAAATGAGCCCTAACATGACTTTTCAGGATGACATCCCCTGAACATAAGCCCTAATGAGCCTTTTAGAGCAAAAATTAATATAAGACCCGGTCTTATTGTCTAGGAAACATGGTAGTAGCCCTATAAGGGAGATCCTGTGACTTTTCCCATCATATACAAGAATAAATAAACAAAGAGAAAGGTTAAGTGCTTTGCTTTTGGTCACACAGCTAGTTAGTCACAGTGCTCTAGCTCCAATGTTTACGCTTATAACATTGTGCTGTGCTGCATATCTATGCATGATGGAGCAGTATGCATAGGAGTCACGTGGGGAAAGGTAAAATAGAGGGAGGGATACAAATAATATAGTAAATTTTAAAACCTTTGTCAAAGGAGGCAAGTAAAATGATACTGAAATTGAGAGCAAACAGGAATTGGGGATTTATTGTAGTGAGTCAACTTTTTGGAACAAAATATAAGTTCTTTATAATCTAGTCCTTATCTACTTTTGTAAAAGTATGGGTATATATGGGGGGGGCATATATACATGTTCAGATCTATAACTTGTGTATACACCTCCTTCGTATTACTCATGATTATTCATAACTGTTTTCTAAGGTACATTATGCTCTCCCTCACCTCTGTATTCTTAGTGTTTCTTCTGCAACCACTCTTTCCTCATCCTCAACCTCACATACTTTTTACCCCAGACCAAGCTCAAACACTCCCTTTCTGGAAAGTTCTCCCATACAGTTGGGTAATTTCTTCCCCATGGTTCTGTTACACTTTTTGAGAACTTCATTATAATGATCGTGTTGTGTTGCCTAATAATCACACTTGTCTCTGAAAACTTCATATTGTTAAAAAATTAATTAGCTTTAAATTAAACAAAAAAGGTGCTATGTTCACTGTAGAGGATGAAGGTATTCAGTTTTATAATTTAATTTTTGATACTTTGTATATTAATAAAGATTAATAATATCATAGATTATTCAGACTTTCTCTATTCTATATTCTCCCCAGTTAAATTTATAAATAAGGAAAAAACAAAACAAAACATAGTTCTCAAATTTATAGAACTACTGATAGGTTTAGCTCCTAGTTGGATATACTTTAGTGAAATATTCTTAGTAGTAAAAAGTTCATACTTATTGACCACTTACATAACAAGTAAGTTAAGAACTTTACATGGAAAACCATACTCAATCACAATAGTATCATCGCTAAAACTACCTTAAGAAGTCAAGAACCGTGTCAAAAATAAAACGGCGGCTAAAGTAAGGCACAAGTACTCAATCCTAGTCTGACCCCAGAACTTAAACTCTTCACCACTTTACTTTACGGCCTCTTTAAGATAAGTGAAAAAAAATAAAATAATTAATTAATTAATTAATTAATTAAACAAATAAAAGTTCTTAGTGTGAAATTCTGATCAGCATCAGCACCCCAAAAAGAATCTGTGTTTAAGTGTGTAGGTTGGCTGTTTTTAGAGTGGGCAGTGGCAGAGTATAGGTCGTGTTATGGGAAGGGAGGCCTGAAAAGGAGAGGGCAGCAAACACCAGTCAAGTAGTTTACCAATGAGAAGATACATGGGTAGAAAGGACACAGAAACCTCTTCCCACCCCACCCAATCCAAAACTCTGGAAATACTACTCGAGTGCAAATATAATTCCCATTATGCACAAGGAAGAGAGGGATAAATGAGTGGTTTGTGGGAGGTCAATGAATACTTGCTTTCAGCATTTTATCTATATCATATTAAGAGAGAAACTAAAGACTTCCATTATTTACTACAAATATTCGGGCTGTGTTATCTGTGCTTTAAACATCACAAATAAGGCACTTCTGTAAATAGGAGCTGCCTTTCTACAATCTGATAAATAAGGGTCACCAGAGACAATGTGATTAGACCAGAGTTTAGCAGTATCTCAGGCCTTTGCTCTTCTAAGCCCTGGGTGGAAAAGTCATTAATAAATTCTTCAGACTTTTTTTTTTCTGTTGTTTTCCGATCAAAGGTAACATCAAACTGTAGACATATGTACTTGGTAATTGCAGAACTAGTGGGTGGAGGTAGGAAATCAGTTCAGATACCATGACAGTTTATCCATGGTACAGGAGCAGGTTAATCTGTGGGAGTGAGATGCAAGTATCTAATTAAGAGTGTAAAGAGGTTGCTTTTCACATGAATGTGTACCGTGTTTCCCCGAAAATAAGACCTAGCTGGACCATCAGCTCTAATGCATCTTTTGGAACAAAAATTAATATAAGACCTGGCATTATATATTATATTATATTATATTATATTATATTATATTATATTATATTATATTATACCAGTAATATATAATAGTAAAAGTAATAATATATAATAGTAATATATAATAGTAAAATAAGACCAGTTCTTATATTTTGCTCCAGAAGACACACTACAGCTGATGGTCCGTCTAGGTCTTATTTTGGGGGAAACACAGTATGTAGTAAAATAGGGGGATATCTGTTTTAAAGAACAGTTTGTCAAAGTCCCATGCACCTATATCCATAAAAGGCAGAGACATGCCCTGAATTCCTTCTCAGGAGTGACATCTGTGTTTTTGAGGTTTATTTACCTCACCACGAACATGAGGATTAGTGACAAGTAATTCAGCTATTTTCAATGCCGTTTGTCTTAAAACTAGTTTAGAAATGTCCGCATAAATTCTTCCCTTCCCTTAGTAGAAAGAAACATTACAGTAAGAAAAATTAGTTCTGCTAGTTCAAGTAGCAGGGTCAGCAAATGCCATGTTGTAATGGATTTTTTTTTTAACATCTTTATGATGTTGCCCATTGCTCATTCTGTGCTTCAGTAGTTGAGAAATCTGGCTGTTACTAGCCAAACAGACAAGATCTCAGGGCTGTAAATGAACAGGGGCTATAATTTCCCAAGCATTAGAGCCCATATCCTGTTGTCCTCAGTACTTGGAGGTCACCAGCACTTTACTCCAGTATTTACATTTCATTTTTTGTGACAAAGGAACATGAAGCCTTGAATAGATTCTGTAATGTCCATTTGGTACTTAGCTTTGTTTCCTACTTGCCTCTCACAGGGTTCACCTGCATGAAATGGAATTGTCTGTGGGTCAGTGCCGGAGGGTGGGTGGGGCACAGGAGGAACACTGATTTGGCTTCATTGCAAAAATAGTGGTTTTAGAGATGAGATGTATACTTATCCTCTAATCAGAGGTCATAAAAACTGTGTAGATGTTCTTTAAAGAGGTGATTCATTTTATGTTTATTATCAAAGAAAACTTTTATTGTAGTATTTTATTTATAATACTTGATTTCATGAAGCTAAACTAATTATATAAAACTTTTACTTTTTAAATAATTATAAACGAAGGTATACATCAAAATGAGCAATTCAATTAGTTTTCATTTATTTACAAGGTAATCCTATTAAAACACTAACTTATAAAGTCTTTAAATATTCATGCAGAATAATAATTACTCTACCATCTATTAAATTAATATTAGAAATCATTTTATATAAATAAAGTAGAACATTGACAAGAAACACGTAAATAACACTTCATATTTAGCCAAGTATTATTTACCATTTTTAAAGCAAAGTGTAGTAGGCCTTCCAGAGTGTTCTTCTACTGTCTAAGGTAATTTATAAAAGTAGCATTGTCTTTGTTCCTAAAGTCCCTAGGATATTCTTTAGGGCATAATTGCTGCAATGAATAATTTTTCATAAATAGTATATGATGTATTCTATAGCATACAGATGGAATTTGTGTTTAAATATGCAGAAAGATAGACTAGTATGTAATGTTTGTTTCCCATTTGTTCTTTTTCAGCACAGCAGGACACTAATAATAGGGCAGGGAAAGGATACAATGACTTCTCAAGGTAGCTTCCAACTCTTTGTTTTCTACTTACTGTCATTGGAGGTGGCAGGTCACCTGAAACAGAGGGAAAATTTTGAAACCAAAATAATGTGTCTATTCCAAATATCCCTATATTTGAAATTGATATTCTTACAGATCTAGTCTGTCTTTTGGCAAATTATTAGTATACTTGAGATAATTTTTCTCTGGTGGTCTTTAGTATGACAATAGACTGTGAGAGGGTGCTGGATAATCCTTAGCTGTCCTCAAGTTAATTGTGCATGAAAATCATGGTGGAAGAGTGGGCCCGACTGAAGTCCCCCACGGTGGTGAATTCCAAGGTCATTGTCTGACCTTAGACAAGACACAGACCTTCCTTAGCGACATTTAATCATTTATTATAGCCAGAGACAGTTCTGAGGACACAGTGGCCTCACAGATCTTATATTCTGGTGAGAGGAATGGAAAATAAATAAGTATATGAATATTTAAATAACATCATTACAAGTTGCCACTGGTGCCCTGAAGGTAGTAAACATGCTGTTCTCAGAGAAAATAAAAAAGGGTGGATCTATTTTACACTGTTTCAGGAAGGTATCAGTTGGAAACATGTAAGTGCAGGGAATGGCCAGTGAGATCCAAAACCATGATATATCATAATATCTGATCAAACTCCTCTCCAGTTTCTTGTAAGATCCAAGGTCTTAGTTGCAAAAGGGCATTACAATTTTGAAAATGAAATATAAATAAAATGCAGTGTTTTGAATATTTAAGAGGAAATAGGAAGTAATAGGTTTTCCTTCCCCATTACTCACAGGACTGTATGCATACAAGTTCAGGCAATTAAGTTTGCGAACTCATCCTAGAAAATGTGCTACATACCTCATTGCTGAATATCATTATGGTCATCTTCAAAGTACTCCCCTTGGGAAGCTATGCACCATTGCCAGCGCCTAGTCTACCCTTCAAAGCAATTTTGGAACTCTTTTTCTGGAATGGCCATCAGAGCTCTCGTCATATTACCCTTGATGTCCTGAATGTCATCAAAATGTCTTTCTTTCAATATTTCCTTTATCTTCAGGTAAAAAAAAAGAAGTAATTGGGGGCCAGATCAGGTGAGTAGGGAGGATGTTCCAATACAGTGATTTGTTTACTGGCTAAAAACTCCCTCACAGACAGTGCCGTGTGAGCTGGTGCATTGTCGTGATGCAAGAGCCATGAATTGTTGGCAAAAAGTTCAGGTCGTATAATTTTTCATGCAGCCTTTTCAGCACTTCCAAATAGAAAACTTGGTTAATGGTTTGTCTAGTTGGTACAAATTCATAATGAATAATCCCTTTGATATCAAAAGAAGGTTAGCAACATCATTGCAACAAAGTTTGCAAACTTAATTGTCAGACCTTCCTATGACCAACTTTTGTCCACTGCTAGGATAGGAAAGGAGGTGGGACAGGATTCAGGATGTAACTGCAAATCCAAAAACTTAGTTTGATAATACAATTTGGCACTGTATGATACCATCTAAAGCCGAGCTGTATTACTCTAGTTTATAAAATCATTTGGTTTAATGTTACTTTTTAATATACTAAAATTCATTATGATACAAACACATGCAGTTTTTCATATTCCTGAATTTTATCATGGAGTTATTTAAGTTTTTAAAGATTTAATAAACATTAATATAGAAAGCTAAGCAGAAGCGCAAAAACATTTTTCTCTAACAGCAGGGCCCATTTAATTTAATCTTGGAATTTATGATTTATCCTTAAGGATAGCTACTGTTAGAAAAAAATGGGAAGAAAAAAAAACATTGTTCATGGCCATATGTTATTTTAAAACAGCATATTTGCATATTTTAAAGACACTAAATTTGATCCAAATAGAAGTAGGTTTTTTTTCTTTTGTTGACAGTATGGAGCATATGCTGGGACTATGAGCCATAATTAAGCAGTAAGACACAACAGGATATGTGTGTTGTGTTGGGGACATGCCATCTACTGGGTGTGTAAAATGTGAGACCAAAAAGAGAGAATATCACAGCCACCAGAGGGATGGCAAAATTCCAACCCAACATATGAGCATGTGCCTTGCAACATGTTTTTGCCATATTAACATGCCCTTATTATGAATTACATTACTTTTTCCTATAAATTTTGACCAGGAATGACAGTGGGTAAAATAGAGTACAAACACTTTGTAGTAAAATTAGATCTAGTCTAGGTTGCAGAATATTTTTAGTATGTATTTTTGTTCAATTGTAAATGATCACCATTGAAGTAAACAATATTTGTGACTACGTACAGTAATCAAAATGCCAATATCCATTGGAATTGGATGAATGATAACTCTGTTATGATTTGTCCTGCAAATATAAAAGAATTATATGTTGTTGTAGAAATTGTGGTATCTGGGAAATCTGTTATAAAAAGAGAAAAAGAGGAAAATATCAAACTATATCCCACATTTGTATTCCAGTATTTAGTTCTCTAGAATATTTCCATGCTTTTTATAATAAATCTCTTAAAATAGTTTCATAAGTAAAACTCTTACAATGTAATTAGAATTCAAAAAAATAGGTAATGCAAATAACCTATTTGTAACATATGAAATTGACACAGATATAAAATACAGGAACAATCCCACGTTCTGGTGATGGCACCCACATCACAGTTGTCTTAATTAACAGGGCCGATTTATAAAGCAAAAATGCTGCTATAGAAATTGGTGTTTTAGTTTACCACCTATATTGCCAGGCTCTTGAACTGTCAGATGGCCTGGTGTGTGTTAGTTACCTTGCTCCTTATTTTCCAGCCTGAGTGGAAGAGTGGCTCCAGCCTGGGAAAAAACAGGTGTACACCATCAAGAATGCAAAACTCACTTCCCTTTCTTTGTAGTGTTGTGGATGCAGCTGAAGGGTATTCCTGGTGAAGACACCACAGGAGGAGCTCTGTATCTTTTATGTGCAGGAAGGCCATGAAAATAAGCAAATAATTAAGGAAACAAACTAATGTGAAAGTAAATTGTTGTGAATAAGCTGAAAAAAAGGGGAGGTCAATTTTTGCAACATACTTACTTTTAGTAGGGCAAGTAAGAAGTAGGTCTATTGTCATTGAAATGTTGTTCCTGTACCACATTTGCTTTTATTCTATGCTTACAGACTGGAGAGTTTCCTCTGGAAAATAGGAGAAAATTGTTCATTCTTTATTCACCATAATTGAGCCCGAAAATTTCAAGTAACACGGATCAGATGAAAAATGCTGCAGAAAACACAATGCTGGTCTAGTTCAAGTAGCAGATGTGAAACATTTGCTAAAGCAAAAGGCACCTTTCAAATATAGTTAAAAATATAAACCAGGAGATAGGAATAGTGGGTCACATTTCTTTATTTTTTATATGATTTCAGATTCATCTATGTTTAATACAAGCATTTGAGGCCTATTACCTAGACTCTTAAATATGAATTTATTTGAAGATGATTTCAAATAATGTATTTTATAACTGTCAAGATTTAGGGACAATTTGGGATCCTGTAGGGTAATTGCCTATAATTTTTTGTTAACACTGCACCTCAAGTTGTACAAGCACAACGGAGGAAAATGTGAAGAGAACCTGGCTTAGACAATGAGAAGTACGTTCAGGCAAACAGTAATGATACATAATATGTCATATAATATAATTCTAATAACCAATGTTTATTTGTGGCATTCTACCAATGCTTTGCCTGCATGCATCATGCAACTGTGCATGGTCTCAAAGTTAAGGTTATATTTTTATTCACTAAATCTGGCAATTATACTCATATTAGGAATACGAAAATTGAAGTTTAAAGTGCTCTCTCCAAATCACAGAGTCGGTAAGAAGAAAGCTGGACTGGAACCGAGATCTTTGTGTACTCCTGAGCCTATAGTTTAGCTTTTGTGCTAGAATTTAGCAGGCTCTAATGAAACAATGCAAAAGTTTAATATGCAGAAAGACTTAATGACAAAAATGATGGGCAGAATTTATCTCACAGACAATGACTTTTGAATACTATTAGAATGAAGAACCGTGTTTAGTTGTCTTTGAATTTTGATTTGACATATTTATTGTGTCTTTGTAGTAGGATAGGTTTCCCTTCAACTTGATCTGAATAGACATTGAACAAGCACAGCTGTTTTATTTTAACTTTGGTATAAAAAGAAATGTGTGCAAAGTTTCAAAACAGAATGAGTAGAAACTCTTGAGAGAAGTAGACAATAGGAATAGAATTCCAGAAACATTGAAAAGAAATACATTCTTCCCACAAACCCCATTAGACTGGATGTCTTATATGTAAGAAATAAAATAATAATTAATCATTCATTATGTGCCCACAGTAGGAGCAGTAGTGCACCACCTATTGTAGAGTTAAAAGTGTGATTATTTCCCACAGGGACTCAACAGAGGCACACACATGAGATAACATAGGATGTTAGATAGCCGGGGATAAGATGAATGCCTCCAGAGCCAGACTGTCTGTATTTAATTTCTTGCCATATGATTTACTGGCTGTATGTGTCTCTGATCAGTTTCCCCATCTGTAAAATGGAGATACTAATAATACTAGCTTCTGTTGGGAAATACAGTTGGGGGAAAAAAATCTGTCAATCCAGAAAACCTCTCCCCAAAGGTAGAAGGAAAAGAATACAGCTTTATTATAGGATAAGTGTTGAACCGGAATGCACATCTCAAGCAAACAGCTGAAGAGAATGCAAAGACAGAAAGAAATCTCACTGTTTTATATAGTCAAGTGGACACAACCCATGACATACACAATCTCAAGATCAATAATAACTAGCTATCAAGTAAGAGTACTTGGCAGAACCATTAGTCTCATAGTGTCTAACTTAATTCATCTGATAATCTGGGTTACCATGTGCATGTTAGTTGATTGGCATTCTCTGAAACAAAATAAACTTCTCATATTTTAATGATAGAGGGTAGTTTTGCAGTTTGGAACAAGGTACCCACTAATGTTAGATTCCTGATCTCCCACAGAAACTGGGAAATGGGGGGTGGGGGGACAAGAGGGGTTGGCAACAACACTACCTTCCTTGATGAATGCATTTTCAAGAGGTGGTTTTTCAGTACTTGAAAAATACCTCCCTGGCTCCCAAAGCTGGAATAAGGCTTATATAGCTTTTACAAAGTTTTACATACATTTCAACAAGGGTCCTCATGACTTATGAGATCATTGTACGTGTTTACACCATGAGTCTGCAATTATTTTGAAGATAAGAATTGTGTATTTTAGTCATAGTTTTACCTCAGGGCCAAGCACGTGATCTGGTGTTATATCTCCATAAAAGTAGTTAGACTAAACTGTACAATTGAACTAATGGAGTAAGAAGCATGTTAACTTCTGAGAATCGTTGCTCAGGAAGGAATTTAAGAGGAGCAAAGGTGGTTTGGAAGCAATTCCCAAGCAACACTAAGGGCAAAATGGATATAAATGGATTAGAACTCTATGGTTATTAATGTTTCTACAAAAGAGTTTGGCAGAATGACAATATAATCAAAGAAAACTGAGACTGCAGTTAATAAAATATTAGGATTTGTATGGACTACTCAGTAGAATGTCAAAAGAAGGAAGCAGTTTGTTTTGAAAAAGTGTATTAGCCTCACCCCATTCAACTCTATTTGCAATTTAAGGGAATTACTCCAGTTACTCTTCCCAGCAAGAATTGCAGGTAACTCATTCAGTTGCCTCTAAATTGTATTGCGTTAATATTTTATAAGGCAATTTTGTCCGTCTAATCATCATATTGAGCTTGATTAATGAGAAGAGAAAGATTGGTTCATTTCAGATATCTGCACTATTTATCATTGTTGTGTAAAGGAACTCTTCTTTCCGCTATAGATTGGATTTCATTCTCCTAAGGACGTTCATGCTTTATTCAGAATTTTCTGCCTATTTGAATGGGCAAATTCACTATTGGTTCCTGACAATAAGTCTCAGAGAAACATCTCTTTTTATAATGTCATCATGTTTATTTTTTCTTCCCATCATAGGAAAAAAAAAAATGTCATGATGCCAAAGTGCCACTGGCTTTGTCAAAACATCCATCCTGTACAGAAAAGTTCAAACTCTACATATTTATAAGAATTCATCCTCCTCGCTAAGGGAAGGAGTCTTCAATAAGAACTATATGGTCAATATCCAAAGTGGCATGCCATCTTTAATTTTTTAATAACCCTGTGCAGACCTTAAATTTTCTCCCTTTGTATAGAGTTAGTAATGTAATTTGATATCTAAAAATCAAATATAAAACAAATCAAAACAAAGACAGAGGCAGTGGCAGCAACTGTGTTACCTGGCAGTATTAAGAGGAATTGAATAAGAAAGAAAGAAAAAGAAGAAACTTTTATCAAAACATAATGTTAAAAAAAGAAAAAAAATCTCAGTACAAAGTAAAATTTCTTCCATTGCTAACCTATAGACCATGTCTAATATTCTGTATAAGCATCGACATTTTTTTCTACATGGTAATTTTTCCTTAATTTATTAAGAGACATTTTCTTTGAGATTTATGTATTGATTTTGTTGTGTTTTGAATTATAATGATTTTAAGGTTTTGGAGAACAAAACCTTAAAGTCACTTTGGGGACTTCTCTCTCAAAAGCACATACCTCAACATTTGCATAACTTCACTCATACTACAGAAACCCACTGTTAAAACTCTAGTAGAAAACCTGAGAGAAAACCCTCACTCAGGCATATGCACGTGAGACTGCTTATTTATTAGTGTGATGTTTTGTGTTTGAGTTCCCGGTAAGCCTTAAAGAAAATAGTCAATTTACTGTATATATGACTTGACATTTCCCAACACAAACACAAAAATGACAGACAGTATATTTAGAGTTTTAAAAAGTAATGGTACATTCTGAGTATATACGAATAAATAAAATATTATGCTTATGTAAACACTGAGAAATATATTAAGCTAAAATTATATGATTAAAGAAGTCTTAGAAACCATATATAATAGATTATCAAGTAAGTTTTCCCCTTATGTGTGTTTGATTACAAAGGTTTTTGTGACTTGAAGTTCTATTAATCTTTCTTACGTTTTATTTACTTTATTAAAGCCGAGGATTTATGACAAAGAACACTAGAAAATAGGAATTTGCATGTAGTACAAATTAATTTTCTGGTAAATCAATACTCTGGACTTAGCCATGGGTCTAATCCCACCCCCCCATGTAAGGTAAATTTTGCAAACCATTATACAGAAAATTATCTCTATCATCTTTGTCATTTATTCATTGTATTGTTCTAATCCACGACTTACCCTACAATATTGGAGTTTCAAATTTTTCATCTCAACAGTTATGAAAAATCAATAACAGGAACTCAGATAGACAGAATTTAAATTGGTGTCTAGAGAAATTCCTCAATGCCCTCCTCTCTCACTGTAGAAGAGGCCAGAATTGTGTCTCCAGAGAGTATCTACCACTTACAGATTCATTTTCAATGAGGTCATTCTAGTCATAAATCTTAGTGGGGAAACACTGTTGTTGAACAGTGTAGGTGTTCCATTAATTGAAAGGAATGTTGGGTCTGGGATGATACTCTGCTTACCCAAGGGCCTTCTTGCTACCTGTGTTTGGGTGCACTCAGCTATAAAAAAACCGCACAGATTTAACTCTGGTCATTGCACCTGGGATTTCCAAATGCTAAGTGCTAGTAATGCATGATTTAAAAGTATGCTATTTCCTAGTTCCTTTTGGGCAGCAAAGCTTTTGTCTCCAAACTAGAAACATCAAGGTTGCTTGAAGGTCAGACTGATGATGAACCACGTGATGTGAACTTCTGCGGCTGGGTTATGCTCCATGAGCAAGGCTGTGGTCGCTCAATTTCTATTTTCTTTTAGAGACCAAAAATAGAAAGTTTCTTGATTTCAGTTGATCCAATATTTCTAAAAGATTGACATATCACAGCTTGGATAGAATCAATAGTGAGGGTAGAGGAGATTTTAAGTTTATAGTGGATTTTAATATCACTACTAAGTCCTAGATGCCCCAATACTCTATATACATTTTCAGAAATTAATTTTGTAGTAATAATCCCAGTTGGCCAAATATATACTTAATAAAATGTGTCACACCAAAGTGTCCCAAAATGCTACGTAATTCTGATGAAAATTTTCCATTTTTTACAATGGCATACGATTTTCTTTATTGAAACTCATTGTTTCATGTTTCACAAACAAAAAATATATATATATGACAAATAAAATACCACTCCAAGTCAAAATTGAAGAATCTTTTCTGATAACAAATTAGGCAGTGAGAATAAGAGATGAAGGATACCTGAAGGTTGCCTTGATATATAATTCTCTTTGAATTTCATCATTCCATGGTGTTTATGTGCCTTTCCTGTCACATTATGAGGTATAATACAAGTCTAGAAAGATTGGCAATAAAGAAACCTTAAGTACCAGAAATTAATTTCCTCGATGGTTCCTGAAACATTTCATTAGCCTAGAGGGTTAATTTTACAGTTTTAGTGCAATCATTATTTATCATCTCTTGGTGTACGGGAAAGAATTAGAGTTATTAGCTATTCAATTATCCATGAAAATTTGACACTCCTCTAGACCAAACAAACCCTGGGGCTTGCTGATTTTCCCAGTGTGAAACATCTGTGGCTTCAGCTAGGAAGAACTTAACATTGTCTAATTAGATTTCCAAGATTTATAAGGTTCAAATACTCTGCTATTAGAAACCTGAAAATTATCACAAAAGTTTAAATTTTCACTTATTAAAATTTATTTAAAACATCCTTAATGAGAATGCTATTTTTTTATCTGGGGGATTGATTTGTAATTCATTCACATCAACCAAGAAATGCCAATGATTGCACGATTGGTCTGAGGTAACATGCCTGATTAATATGTACAAAATTGTTCTAAAATTTTTTGAAAACAATTTTGACAGTGATTAGAAAGTACTGCAGCAATTTTTCAAACCTAAAATTTTCTCCAAACTACTGCGTTAAAGACGCATGCACTTGCTAAAGACATTGATGGGTCTCTACTTCTCGATAATCTGAGGAATAGATGACAAACAACATCGACTTAAAAATTATTAGTTTTACAAATGTTCCTCATCTGTTTTTCCTCTGTACCTTTACCACGGCAAATGCTCAGAAGAAATCTGGGCCCTGGCTAGGGTATTGTTGTGCTCTGACTTTTCTACTTTCCTTGGCATATTCTCCTAAGGACACACACAGAATTGTCTCTCAGATCTTTCCATAGAAAGGCCACTGGGATTGAAATGCCCTTTTGTTTTGCAACAGGGAGAACAAGTTCAAATTAGAATATCTGAGGTGTCCACTCCTGTCCCAGGATCTACACAAGGCAGCAGAGTATTTTCTGCCAACTACGCTGCTACCCACCATCTTAACCTTACATTTTTAGGATTTTATCTCATTCAAGTTGTCTCCAGGGGTTATGTTGACAGCAGAACCCTGCTGTTACTGTATGTGAGGGGTCTCCAAATAACTAGAACCAGACATACCGCCAAATAGAGCATGCAGATTTCACCTCAGGGGTAGAACATGTTTATTCTTCCTGCCCAGCAAAAAAAGTTATGTCTTATTCTAATGAATTCCAAGGACTCATATTTAATTAATTCATCAATTGGCTCACAAACTGTCTCACTTATGTAAAATAAGTGAAAGGTACATTTTAATAAAATTCTAGCAACTAATACATAATTCATATATATGCCACATATATAAATAAATGAGCCATGTATAGTAATTTTATTTAATCCATATATATGCCATATATGTAAATAAGATATATATATATGTGTGTATATATATATATATATATATATATATATATATATATACACACACACACACACACACACACACACTTATATAATTTTATCTAAAAAGGAAGGTAATTTTTCCTTGGCATTATTTTGTTTTTTCAAATACCACCTAGGGAATATTTGTGTTTATCATAATTTTGATTTAATTGGCAAATATAAAGATATTAGGTTGGTGCAAAAGTAACTGCAATTTTTGCAATTGTTTTCAACCTTTTACACCGCAATTACTTTCGCACCAACCTAACAGATACATCAAAAGTTAAAGAAACCCTGTAAAACTTCAACACGATGCTAAAGACATAAATTTAAAGTGGTTTTAAAAACTCATATTTTAGAAACCTACAATATAAATATATAAAGAGAGGGTATGGATCTCAAGAGCAGCTTTGAAATCTAGAAGAAGCAAAATCCTGTTTTTTTTTTTTTTTTTTTAACAAGTGGAATAGGTAAAGCGGGAAATTAACCAACCAATGAATTTTTATTAAGCCATAAGGGATAGTCAGAAATGTATGATTATTGATCACTATACTGTAGGAAATTCCAATCTAGTTGAGAAGGCTGACATGACCAACAAAACTGTGCCACAATGTGAGTGCCAAAGGGAGGCAAAGACAACAACTGCAGTAAGAATTTTTAAGTAGGGATAATGAGTTTACATAAAGAATAGATATATGGAGAAAGCAAGGACTTAAAACATGAGCAGGATTTAATGGACAAAGGGACCCAGATAAGATCTCCCCTGGTAAGGTAAGAATATATGGGAAGAAAGACTGATGCAAAAATGAGAAGCCAAGGATGATTAAGGTGATGGGTCAGTGTAGCTGGAGTGAAGACTTCAGTTCTCCTACAATCCCCATATCCCCTCTCCTACTGTCAGTATGTGAATGTGTTGCCTGTATCTTTGCGAAGATTAAATCCCAGCTGTCTGCACTAGTCTGCTTGGGTGCCGTAACAAAATACCAGACTGGGTGGCTTAAACAAGAGATATTTATTTTCTCACAGTTCTGGAGGCTGGAAGTCCAAGGTCAAGGTGCGAGGAGGGTTGATCCCTGGTGAGACCAGTCTTCCTGGCTTTCAGAGGGCTGCCTTGTCACTATGTCCTCTTATGGCCTTTCATCTGTGCAGGCATGTGCCTGGTGTTTCTTAATCTTATGTAGACACAAGTCCTATTCAATTAGGACCCCTTCCTATGATCTCATTTAACCTTAATTACCTCTTTTAAATGCCCTATCTCCAAATGCAGTCAGTCTCATTGTGAGTTAAGGCCTCCACATATGAAATTAGCAAGGGGTGGATGGAATTCAGTCCATAACACTGCCGTTGTAACTTTAGCTCCAATTTCCCATGATTGGACTGAGATGTGACCATGGAAGGAGAATGTTCTCACAATCTTCACATCTAAACTGTCCCACATGTTTCCCATAGTTATGGTGAGACAATAAATATGAGGAAAGGGATAGCTACCATGTTTCCCCGAAAATAAGACCTAGCCAGACCATCAACTCTAATGCGTCTTTTGGAGCAAAAATTAATATAAGACCCGGTCTTATTTTACTATAATATAAGACAGGGTCTTGATATGATATGATATGATATGATATGATATGATACTGGGTCTTATATTAATTATTGCTACAAAAGACTCATTAGAGCTGATTGTCCAGCTAGGTCTTATTTTTGGGGAAACGGTAATTTCCTGACCACCAAAATTAATCAAAAGGTAAATATTTGGAAATGTGGCCCTCAAAAATAACTCTCCAGTAAAAACTGATATAATTAGAGTTAATTGTTTTGTTTTGTTTTAATTAAAATTTCTTGGGGTGACAATGGTTAGTAAAGTTACATAGGTTTCAAGAGTACATTTCTATAATATATCATCTATATATCACATTGTGTGTTCACTACCCAAAGTCAATTCCCCTTCCATCACCATATATCTGATCCCCTTTACTCTTTTTACCACGCCCCCCTTACCCTCTGGTAACCACTAAACTATTGTCTGTGGCTATTTTTGTTTATTTGTTTGTCTTGTTTCTTTTTTGCTTTCAGTTTTATATCCCACATATCAGTGAAGTCACATGGAAATAACAAAAGTGTCCTTCTATAGATGATTGGATAAAGAAAATGTGGTATATATACACAATGGAATATATTCTGCCGTAAGATGAAACAGTACCATTTGTGACATAGATGAGTCTTGAGATTATTATGCTAAGCAAAATAAGTCAGACAGTTAAAGTTGAGAACCAGAAACAGGTTTTTAAAAATATGTATTTTAATTGTAAACCTTCACTCTGAGATAGTATCTCTAGCAACACATCAACTTGTATAAGAGAGCCTACCACGAGTTAGAGTTGTACATTTATTTACTTTCTCCTTTTATTTTTAAAATTATTTTTTTTTCTATTTAACTCCACTCTAAGAAAATGGAACATCACATATTCCTTTAAGTAACTTCAACAGCGGAGGGAAAGATGTGTGTATTACAGTCTTTTGAAAGCTTCTGGGTCCCTTTAACTTTATCGGAAACAAAATATGACAATTTTGTATTCTCCAATATTGGGAGGAATACCCAGACCTAGCTTAGATGAAATAAAGCTCTGTTTTTGACCAGAAAGTTTTCAGTCAAGCTTCCCTCTAACCATCATAAAAAGTCAAAAACCTTTTGGGGGGAAAAAATAAAAAAATAAAGGTAGTGAATATTAGAGGTTACCGTAGAAATCAATAATAGCAAACAAAATAATTTCCAAATCTTGTCTGAGTGTGACAGGAAGTATAATACAGTCCTAGATA
This sequence comes from Rhinolophus hipposideros, assembly GCF_964194185.1. Taxonomy (NCBI): domain Eukaryota; kingdom Metazoa; phylum Chordata; class Mammalia; order Chiroptera; family Rhinolophidae; genus Rhinolophus; species Rhinolophus hipposideros. The sequence continues at coordinate 26,725,303 of NC_138050.1, forward strand.
TTAAAATCAATTTTCACATGCACAATGGCAAAGATTATATCTATTTCAAATATGATGTGTAAAAAAGGAATCTGCCATGCAATTATCTTATTCTTTTAAAGAGATGAACTTTTTCTAAGATTCCAAATGCTCTGAAATTAATAGAGACTATTCTTTGCATTTGAAACTAACTCCTAATCATACAATAGGAGCACTTATTTCTTTGTCATCTGGAATTGATGAGGCTGTTAGATGCTAATTTCAGGGTGTCACTAGCAACCATTTTGGGAGTAAAGATTGATTTGAATAACAGTGGGTTTTCCTTGCGGTAAAGTAGAAATACAATTAGAAAAGGAAGCTCATAATTTATCTGAGCTTTGTGTAAAAATATTATCAAAAAGCATAAGAGCAACTAACAAATGATAAAATGTGCCAAGAATTTTAAATCTTTTGTCAGATTTAGACAAAAATCTGAATCAAATTCTCTTTAGTTTGTCTTATAAACGTTGGTGAAAATACCAGTATAATTAAATGTAGTTTCAGAATCTGGCATACCTAGGAGGTAATACAGGTTTGGTCTCAGACCCCTTCAATAAAGCAATTATTGCAACAAAGTGAATCAAATGTTTTTTTTTTGTTTGTTTTTTTTTCCAGTGCACATAAAATTATGCTCACTGTAGTTTATTAAGTGTGCAATAGGATTGTCTAAAGAAAACAATGTGCATACATTAATTAAAAAATACTTTATTTCTAAAAAGAAATACTAATAATCTGAGCCTTTTAGAAAAATAACACTGACAGATTTACCAGATGCAGGTTTGCCACAAACCTACAATTTGTAAAAAATGATATATCTGTGAAGTGTAATAAAACAAAGCATAATCAAATGAGGTATACATGTATTACATCTAGAGCTGGTTTAGACCAGATCTGAGGACATGCTTCATAATGTTAGTTGCACATACAAGTATTCAGAATTTAAATCATTGAATAAATGTCACAATTTTCTAGAAACATCAATATTGCCATTATCTATCTGATAAAAAATTTAGAGAGTTAATAATAGCTATTCTTCAAGGTGAAACTCATCTTTACAAACTTTGAAAAAAATACATGAACATAATTATTTGCCTTGTAATATAATTCTAGAAATTGACATTAGAACATTTGGATAGAATATGAAATAAGAAATTCTTCTTTAATAGACTCCAATTCAGTGCAGAATATTTAGCAACAAAGTTTTTTTTTTTCGATGCTTTTAATGGGAATCTTTTGTGGTTTAATTAGATTTGGGTATTTAAGGATTGTAATGATTCTGTATGTAGAATTTTTTTCTAAATCACAGTCCATATATTAAAAGCCTAATATAGATTATTTTGAATAGTTTGCCTGCCCATTGGTTCACATTCTCATTTTTATAACATCATATCTATATATCCAGCATGGGATTTTTATATGCATTTGTATAATGTATAATGGAGGAAAAATGTTCCCTCTACGCTCTTAGATTCTATGTCTTGGACCTGTGAGTTAAACTGATTAACAAGAGATAAGTCCATGCAAACATATATGGTGTGTGTGTGTGTGTGTGTGTGTGTGTGTGTGTGTATGCATATGAAGGTTTTTTAATTTAGGAAACATTAAAGCTTATTTTATTCATTGTTTTTGCATTTGTCTAATTTATTCTGTTTTATTTTCAGTTTTCTTTAAGTATACTAAATATTAATTGTTATTGTTTAAAAACGTACCTATGGGAGGGGCTAGAATGCAGTCATAGGTGTTAGAATTCCTAACCGTGGGCCATTCACTTAAAGTATCTGAGTTTCAGTGTTCTCAGATATAAAATAGATATAATTTTTGACAATGCTTATAGCATTAACAACAGTAGCAACAAATGCAAAACTTTCCTTTGGAAGTTCAGATATTCTTTCAGTCTAATAGTTACAGTTTATGGAGTAAACTGTTGCTTTATGTAGTGTCTTTTTACCATTAATATGACTCAATAAATGATATTCTGTTTGAATTGTCATGAACTATTCATACATATCCATACAGGCATAACAAAAATCTGTAGAATGCACATTTTTTACATTTTTTGTGAGCCTAAAATATTATTTCTCTCTGATATCCTAGTATTGAGAAGTTTTAAGTTGTCTGTACAATCATATTTCTAAGTTAAATTATTTGATTATTTGAAAATTCTGTTTTTATTGTCATCTAATCTGAGTTCTATAAACATGCAGACCACTACTCAGAAAATAATAAATTACGTGTGTTTTAATGTTGGAAAAACTGTTGATAAATAAGGAAAGATAAAATAACCATGAGGCAAGTTAAAGTAATACATGAAAACTGCAATACGGTTTTTGAACTAATAGTTCTTTACTCTTTTCATCATAGTTAAAGTTGGATACTGAGATATGTATATATCTGTTATGCAAATTAACAGTAAATTTGTCTATTTTTTTTCCAAATATCCATGGAGATATAACATAGCGTGTTGTGAAGCAGGTCTCTCTCTTAGAAAGGGCACACTAATCTTTTTGTTGATGTTTTTCTCTCACTAAATATATGATAGCTAATAGAAAAAGTGATTTTAAAGAGTGGAGACTATTTTATATTTACCAACTATGCATTAGGAAGCAACGCATTTCAAATATGCAACTTTGTGAATTTATTGGGTATTAGCACCCATCTAAATAAATTAATGAACTGTTCATGCAAATCTTGCATATATTTTCATTAATGGTTTAATGTTCCATCGAAATACAATCATTGCTTTCAGAAGGAATTAATTAATATTGAATGGGCTCAGTTTTATTTTCCTACATGGTTCTCACTAAAAATTTGGCTACTGAAAATTTCATTTGAGCTAGTAAGTAATTAAAATCATTGTGTTGATTACTCAGACTTTTATTTACTTTCCTACATATTATCATGGATCAAAGAGAGGAGGTACCAGCCATCTCAATAACTCTTCTCACAGTATTATCCTTGCTTCCTCTATAGACAACTACAGTATAAAAATTCTGTATTTATTTTATGTCCACTGTTACAAACTTTCAACTTAAAGAAAAAATCAATTGAGTCTCAATTGTATCCGATACTCTCTGCCTTGGATTTCTAGCATGGGGGACCAAACAATACAAAGAATTTTGAATACCACCCATAGTTTATATTCAATGTTTTTAGACTGAATATGTAGTATTTTGTATCTGCAGTATAATTTTTGCACCTTAATGTCGTCATTGATATAAAGACATTGATATAAAATGTCTTCCATTTTCATAAAGAAAAATAAAAGTACCATAAATAAATATATATATATATAGCTTATTAAATTTTCGTTCAACTGAATTCACTCATGTTACCAGCCCCAACTTCAGGAACGTCATCTTACAAGTGAGTGCCCCAGGGTCTGCCCATGTTTGTCACTACCCTCCTCATAAGGGTGCCTTCTAACCTTGTGTTTCTAATGGTTGCTTTACTTCATCTGTTTTTCTACTTTACATAAGGAAATCCTGAGTATGTGCTGTTTTCTGTCTAGATTTCATCATTCACATTTTTGGGGTGAGAGTCATCCATATTTTTTTGCTGTTGAAGGACATTTGGGTAGTTTTCAGAGTGAAGCTATTTCAAGTAGCACTGCTATTAATATCCTAGTATGTAACTTTTGCTGAACATACATACACACTTTTGTTGATTTTTTAAATTGAATTTATTGGGGTGACATTGGTTAACAAAATTGTATAGGTTTCATATTCTGTAATACATCATCTGTATATCGCATTGCGTGTTCACCTCCCTAAGTCAAATTTCCTCCTGTCACCATATATTTGACCCCTTTAACCTCTTCTACCTCTTCTCTCCCCCTTAGACTCTGGTAACGATTAAACTGTTGTCTCTGTCTATGAGTTTTTGTTTGTTTGTGTGTCTTGTTTGTTACTTTCAGTTTTATCTACACATATGAATAAAATCATAAGATTCTCTTTTTTGTTTTGTTTTTTGATTCTTTACTTTTTTTGTCGGATTTTCTTGTTTTTTATTTTTTTTATTGGGGAATATTGGTGGACAGTGTGTTTCTCCAGGGCCGATCAGCTCCAAGTCATTGTCCTTCAATCTAGTTGTGAAAGGTGCAGCTCAGCTCCAAGTCTTGTTGTTGTTTTGCAGTCCTAGTTGCAGGGGCACAGCCCACCATCCCATGTGGAAATTGAACTGGCAACCTTATTGTTAGGAGCTCGCGCTCTAACCAACTGAGCCAACTGGCAGCTCCGCGGCAGCTCAGTATCTTCAATCTAGTTGTGGAGGGCACAGCTCACTGGCCCATGTGGGAATCGAACCAGCAACCCTGTTGTTCAGAGCTCAGACTCTAACCAATTGAGCCATCCATCCTCCCCGTGTCTGACTTGTTTTGCTTAGTGTGATAATCTCAAGATCCATCCATGATGCAAATGGCAATATTTCATCTTTTCTTATGGCTCAGTAATATTCCACTTTATCTATGTACCACTTCTTTACTCATCTATCAAAAGGACACTTTGATTGTTTCCATGTCTCGCCCGCCATGAATTAATGCTGCAGTGAACCTAGAAGTACATATATTTCTTTGGATAATATTATTAAATTTATTAGGTAGATACCCAGAAGAGAGATTTCTAGGTCATATGATAATTCTAGTCTTAATTTTTTGAGGAATGCCCATACTGTTTTTCAAAGTACTGATTTACATTCCCACCAGCAGTATATGAGGGTTGCTTTATCCCCACACATTATCCAACACTTGTTCTTTCCTGTTTTGTTGATAATAGCCATTCTGGCAGGTGTGAGGTGGTATCTCATTATGGTTTTGATTTGCATTCCCCTGTTAGCCAGTGAAGTGGAGCATATGTTCATATGCATTCTTGGGAGAAGTGTCTGTTCAGGTTTTGCCCATTTTTTAAGTTCATTGTTTATTTTTTTGTTGTTGTCAACTTGTATGAGTTTTTTATATTTTTTGGATGTCAGCCCCTTATCACAGGTGTTGTTTGCAAATATCTTCTCCCATTTGGTTGGTTGCCTCTTTGTCTAGTTGATGGTTTATTTTGTTGTGCGGAAGGTTTTGAGCTTGATATCATCCCATGCCTTTAGTTTTGCTTTTACTTCACTTTTATTTCCCTTGCTTTTGAGGTCACATTTATAAAATCCTTTCTAAGACCAAGGTCCATAAGTTTAGTACATATGTTTTCTTCTATACAGTTATTGTTTCAGGGCTTTAATATAGTTTGAGTTAATTTTGGTGTATGGTGACAGATATTCTAGTTTCATTATTTTACATGTGGCTTCTCAATTTTCCCAGCACCATTTATTTAACAGTCTTTCTTTCCTCCAAATGATTTTGGCTCCTTTGTCAAAAATCATTTGCCTCTATATGTGGGTTTATTTATGGGTTCTCAGTTCTGTTCCACTTGTCTGTGTGTCTGGTTTTCTGCCAATACCACACTATTTTTATTATTGTCACTTTGTAGTGTATGAGGTCAGCAAGTGTGATACCTCTGGCTTTGCTCTTTCAGGATTGCTTTGGTATTCAGGGTCTTTTATGATTCCATACAAATCTAATTTTTGTTGTTCTATTTCTTTAAAAAATGCCATTGGGATTTTGCGTTAAATTTGTATACATATTACTTTAGGTTACATCGCCATTATAATCATGTTGATTCTTCCAATCCATGAACACAGGATATCTTTCCATTTCTTTGTGTCTTCTTCAATTTCTTTTAATAATGTTTTATAGTTTTTGGTGTATAGGTTCTTCACATCCACTGTTAAGTTTATTCCAAGGTATTTTATTTTTTTTGTTGCAATTCAAAAGATTTTTTTTTCATATGTTTTTTTATGAAATTTCATTGTTGGTATATAGTAATGCAACAGATTTTTTTATATTGATTTTGTATCCTGTAACCTAACTGTATTTGTTTATAGTTTCTAATATATTTTTGGTAGAGGCTTTAGGGTTTTCAATTTAAAGAATCAATTTGTCTACAAAAAAGTGACAATTTGACTTCTTCATTCCCTATTTGGATGGCTTTTATTTATTTCTCTTGCCCAATTGCCCTGTATATGACTTCCAGTACTAAGTTGAATAACGGTGGTGAGTGAGGGCACCCTTGTTTTGATTCTTCTTAAAGAAAATGCTTTCAGTTTTTTTTCCATTACGTATGCTGTTAGCTGTTTGTCACATATGGTCTTTATTATGTTGAGGTACTTTTCTTCTATACCCATATTATTAAGTGTTTTCATCATAAATGGATGTTGTACCTTGTCAGATGCTTTTTCTGCATCTATTGATATGATCTGCATCTATTGAGATGACTTTCATGTTTTGTTTATGTGATATATCACATTCATCTATTTGTATTTATAAAGCCATATTTGTGCCCCTGGAATAGACTCCACGTGATCGTGATGCATAATCTTTTTAATGTATTGTTGTATTCAATTTGCTAGTATTTTGTTTAGGACTTTTGCATTGTATTCATCAGATATTGGTCTGTAGTTTTCTTTTTTGTGTGTTGTTTTTACCAGGTTTTGTTATCAACGTAATGTTGGCCTCATAAATGAGTTAGGAAGTATTTCTTCTTCTTCAATTTTTGGAAAGAGTTTAAGAAAGACAGGTATTATTATATCATTTTTGAATGTTTGGTAGAATTCACTAGTGAAGCCATGTGGACCTGGGATTTTACTTTTGAGGAGGTTTTGTTGATTGTCTTAATTTTATGATTGTTGATTGGTCTATTTGGATTTGGTTATATATTTTTATGAACTTGTTAATTTCTTCTACGTTATTGAATTTGGTGGCACGTAGTCTTTCATAGTATTATCGTATGATCCTTTATATTTCTGTGGTATCTGTCATAACTTCCCTTTCATTTCTGATTTTGTTTATTTGTATCTTTTCTCTTCTTTTTTTTTTTTCCTTAGTAAATCTAGCTATGGGTTTTCAATTTTATTTTGCTTTATTTTTTTCGATGAACCAGCTCTTTGTTGCATTATTTTTATTTTTTTTCTGTTGACTATTTCATTTAAATCTGCTCTATTATTTTCTTCCTTGTGCTGTCTCTGGGCTTTATTTGTTCTTTTTCTAGTTCTTTAAGATGTAATGGTAGGTTGTCTATTTGGGATTTTTCTTATTTCTTGAGATAAACCTGTAATGATATAAACATCCCTCTTACTGCCAATTTTTTGGCTGCATCCTAAAAGTGCTGATATGTCATATTGTCAATCTCATCTATGTATTTGTGTCTTTGGATCTTTTCTTTCTTGTTTGACCCAGTCTTTCTTCAGTAAAATATTGTTCAATCTCCATGTATTTGTGTTTTTTCCTGCTTTCTTTTTGCAGTTGATTTCCAGTTTCAATGCATTGTGGTTGTAAACTATGTGCGTCATGGTTTCAATCTTCTTAAATTTGTTGGGCTAGTTTTGTGTCCCAAAGTACGGTCTATCCTTGAGAATGTTCCATATGCACTAGAGAAGAATGTGTAATACGGTATTCTGTCATGAATGGCTCTGTAAATTTCAACTATTTCCATTTGTTCTAATGTTTCATTTAAGGCTGATATTCCCTTACTGATTTTCTGTTTGGATGATCTATCTATAGCTGCCAATGGAGCATTTAGGTCCCCTACAACAATCATATTTTTATTCATTTCTTCCATTAGTTCTGTTAGTACTTGCCTTATATATTTTGGTGCTCCCTAATTGGGAACGTATATTGATAAGTGTATGTCTTCTTGATATATCATCCCCTTAAACATGAGGTGTCTATGTTTGTCACTTGTTACCTTTTTTATCTTGAAATCTATTTCATCAAATAAAAGAATGGTTGCATCCACTTTTTTCTGGATGCCATTTGCTTGGAATATCATTTTCCACCCATTCACTTTGAGTCTATATTTTTCCTTACAACTGAGATGTGTCTCTTGAAGGCAGCATATGTGTTGGTTGAGTTTTGTTTTGTGATCCAGTCTGCTATTCTGTGCTTTTTCATTTGTGAGTTCAATCCATTTTCACTTAGGGTGATAATTGATGTATGAGAATTTCCTACCGCCATTTTGTATTTTGTATTCTGGTAGCTCGGTGTCTCTATGGTTTCTCTGCCCTAGTGTTTCTGTCATTTTAGTTTGGTGATATTCTATGATTTTTTTCTTTGTTTCTTCTTTTTTATGTCATGTATCTCAGTTCTGGATTTTGTGTGTGTGTGGTTATCATTAAGTTTATGCTAAAGAAAGTTTCATATATATACAGTATAAAGTTTATATATATATATATAAAGTTTCATATATATACAGTAGTCCTTGAATATTAACATATTCTCTGTATAGGTTGTGTGTGGTGTGTATTTGTGCATGTGTTTAATCTAGTTAGGGTTCATTGTACTTATGGACCTACAGATTGGTACCTTTCATCCATTTTGGAAAGTTCTCATATACTGTCCCTTTGAAAATTTGCTTCTGCCCCATTATCTCCTCTCCTTCTGTGAATTAATTATTGGAATGATAGGTATTTTGAATTGTTCTTGTATGTCTCTAACAAGTCTGTTCCTTCATTTTTCCCCAAACTGTGTATTTTAGTTTATGCATTTTTTATTTACCTTGCTTTGGGATAGCAAATTCTTCTTTTTGCTCTTTCAAGTTTGAAATTAAACTTATGCCATGAATCTCTAATATCAGATGTCGTAACTTTCAGTTACGATGTGTCCATTTATTTATTTTCCTAAATTAAAATTCTCTGTTGAAACTCTCCATCTTTCAGTCTGTTTTAACAATTGTGTCCTCTGTTTTCTTTAACATATTACCAGGCTTTAATTGAGAGTCTGATAAGAGTCATTTTTCTTACTGTAAAGATTGTAGGAGATGTAGCTCTGTCCTTCAGATGTTCCAGGCTTTTGCCTCATTGTCTAATTTTATATAGATTCAAACTCTCATATGCCTGAAGGGGAGGCAGTCACTAAGCAGGAAACAGGCTCCCCTCTAGGCAAGTCTTTGTTTCCTAAGCACCGCAAGACTATGGGAGATTTTCTTTCTGTATTTTTGAAGCTTTCAACCTAGCTCCACAGCCTGCATGGAGCACCAGATTTTAGCAAATTTGAGGCATACGTTTGAGTCTCTTCAAGTTTCCAATTTATACCTTTAGCCCTGTACTACTATTAAAAGTGTTGCTGGTTTCTTTTTACCCTAGGTTTCTTTTGAGCAATGCTGCCTGTACTTAGAATTGGCAAATGCACCAAAAAGGAAATAAAGTGACGGAAAATTTTCACCTCATCACAGAAATATTCTCCTCCCTGGAATTTTAGTTTACTTAAAGTTCATTGCTTCCACAGATCTCTAATATATTTTAAAACATGACTTTTATATATCCATCTAACTTTTGCAGAAGTATCATTATTCTTCAGTGACTGAATTTTTTGTAGCTGAAGCTGCACCATGATATTTAAGTGAGTATTTTTAATGTTTCGGAGAAAGAATGCACTTAAATACGTTGCTGTATTCAAACTAGATGTTGAGATTTCTTTGGTTAAATTTAGCCAAATATTCTTTGATAAGGTAAATATTCTTGCATGGATATTTCTATAATAGCTTTATAATTTAAAAAGAAGCAAATGAGTTTGAATCCCACATGTGTAGAGAAAATACTGTAATCTGTGATAGACAACCTCTAAGGTGAGTCCCTAATAATTTTCACCCCTTGATAATCACACCTCTATAATTCTTTCCCCTTGAATGTGGGCTGGATTTAGTGACTTGCTTTTAGAGATTATATGTAGTGGACAAGATGTGATATTACTCTTGAGAATAGGTTACAGGAAGACTCCAGCATCTTTCCTATGTGTTTTCTGTTACCCTTGGCTTCCTTCCCCTGAGTAAAGCAAGATGCCATATTGTGGGAAGCCCTATGGAAGTTCCATGCAACAAGAACTTAATTTCTATGACAAACAGTAATATCAGGGTTAGCAGCCTGCCAGCTGCCATGTTAGTAAGCTTAAAAACGATGCCCCATTCAAGACTGGAAATGACTGAAGTCCTAGCCAACACCTCAATTTCAACATTTGAGAGAAGCGACAGCAGAACCACCTGGCTTTTTCATGCTCAAATTCCTTAACCCACAGAAACTGTGAGATAAATATTTGTTATTTTAAATTGCTTAGTTTTGGAGTAATTTGCTACTCAGCAATAGGTAACTAATACAGAATTAGATTTTTATGTAAATCCTGATTCTAACGTTTTTTAATTGTGCACTTGTGATTAAGCTATAGCACCTTTTTAGCTTCATCTATATAAAAGGTGTAATATCTACCATAAAAGCAAAAAAGTATTTTTGATAAAAATGATAATTGATTTTCAAGCAGCTCGCAAATACACGTATACATATATGAATATATAATTTATATATATATATATATATGTATATATATATATATATATGAATATATAATGTATATTTAAGGAAAAAAAAAACAAGATTACAAAATTGTCAAGGTTACAATTAGTCTATTTGTAATGGAAAAAGAGGAATTTTTTCCATATGGTATCATATTCACAAAGGTCATCGTGTATCTTCATATATCAGACTTGTAAATGGGAAACAATGGACAAGCTAGTACTCAGTTCAAAGAGTTATCATTTACTTTCATGATCCAAGGAAAAGAGGTTACTGTTTCGTTCTTGGTTTTGCCATTGTTTGACTCAGGAGACAACATGAGTGAGTGTGTGTGTGTGTGTGTGTGTGTGTGTGTGTGTATTTGTGTGTATGTGTGTGTGTGTTGTGTGAAACTTTTAGTATATGATTTGCTCATGGTATGTAAAGGCAAGGTGTTAGTTTTATTTCATGTGGGTGAAGGTTAAATGAGATAGATATTTAAATAAGCCTCCCTCTTTACACAATATAAGAATATTGTCTCTTTCTCCAAAACAGGTTCTTTAATCCAGTGTCCTCTATTCAGTACTAAAACACATTCTTTCTTACTTCTAACATAAAGATGTCTTATGCTTTGTGCTTTTCTATATTCATTATTGTTGTTTTTTTTTTCCAGTTCACAACCACTGTATCCATTAATTCCTTTGAAACCCTAGTCTTCATTCTAGATAATTGGGATTTTGGTCTTATTACTCCCTCAAATTATTTACACTAACCTAAATAATGACTGCTCCCTCTAGTTCCTATTATTGTAATTTGATTTTTCCTATTGGTTTCAATACTACTTTCTCATTCTTTGATCTTGGCCAATGATAAAGACATTTTCTTTTGTCATCAATGTATCTAGATCTTTGGCAAGTTGAAATTGGGAAGAAGTAAAGTTGTTACTCCACTGAAAGAGAGAAATTAAATGAGAGAAATTAAATGATGAGAAATTAAATTGAAGGTCTTTGTTGAAGGGAGAATTAGACAGTATATTACAAAGAATCCTAGGATATAGAGAAAACAGTAGAATCAGTGGATACATTGAGTTATATTGAAATGGCTGGAGTACTCATTCCTAGAAAATCCATAAAAGCAAATTCAAGAAAGAGGAACAAGGAAAACCCAGAATATGCTGTTGAAATGGAGGCTCAGTTTACAGTAGCCTAATGAGACACTCTACATGCCCAGAGCATAGATGAGGCTAGTCTAGGAAATTCTGGGCACAGAAACTAAGAATCAAGTGTGTGTGTGTGTGTTGGAATTCTGGCAGCTCCAGAGAATTCAGCCTAAAGCTAAATAGAATCGAAACCCTGAGAAAGAAAATTTTCCTAAAGAAACCCATAAAATATAAATAGACAGTTCCCCTGAAGGTGGAAGCAAGGGATAACTGACAGAAAAGGACCCTCAGGCTTGGCGAGTGGGGATAAATCTGTAAATGGAAGAAAGTGAAACTGATTGGTCCCAGGATAAACAGGATAAATGTTTAAAAATATGCTAACATATCTAAGGAGTGCGGTATCTATAGTGTAGCTTCCTTGAATGCAGTTTTCTAGAATCATAATTTTGAAGGCAATTCTGCACTGCTACCTACCTGTTGGCACCTTACGTAGGTACAAGGATGTACTTACAAAATCCCCCACGAGACTGCTTTACTGTGCATGGCAGTGGGAAATACAGATATTTTACCAGGGTGCCTCTTCTTCTGCCAAACAACTCAAATTGTGAAAAAATAAATTAAAAACAAATCTTCATTCTTTCTGACTTCTGTTTGCTTTTTAATGATTATTTCTTGTTAACCTTGGTTCTACTGTATGAGACAACAGAAATCAAATTTTTATGGTAGCCCTCCTAATGTGCAAGTCTATTCATTTTGGCAATTCTCTTTGTCAGTGGAAATATCTCAGTTTTCATTAACTATTTATGTGACATGGTTTTTGGAATCCTCATCATTTTAATTGCCTTCCTCCTGGAAGCCTTCAGCTGTCAGTTCCCTTAAAATGTTTCAGGTGGATTTTTAACGGCATTTCAACTTGCATATGAAAAATGCTTAGCATATTATTAAATGAACAAGAAATGAAAAAGTGAAGAGGAGACAATGCCACAAATTTGGTGTGACCTGTGTAAAATGTGAACAGTTAACTTATATCTGTGACTAAGAAACTACACTTCTATTTATTGCAACTAAGGCTAAATTTAACTTTTGTTTGTGCTTATTTTTATATTCATCTTAAAGCAGTTTTTGTGTCATAGTTGTCCCAGTTTGTGTGTTAAAATGCATTCAGATCTTTTTCACATGAACCACTGCAATCTCAGACCTTCTTTGCTTACATTTGTTTAATTGATTTTTTAAATCTAAATTGGGAACATAGTAATTACTCCATTTAAATTTCATTTTGTTAACTTTAGTCTAGTGTGCTGGGGAAATAATTTTGACTCTAGATTTATGTGATTTTTATATTTGTAAAATTTTCTGTGCCTTTTGTTAAGTTATCATTGCCCAGGATAGTCTTATTTATATCATCGGAAATATCCTTACAGGATCACATCAATCCATTAATCACCATTTGAGTTTAATTGTTTAATGAACTGTAAATCTTACATAGTGGTACAATTACCTAATTCACAGCTTCACATTTTCTTTGTAAGAATATAACTAGATATTTTGCCAAAGGCCCAGCTGAAATCAAGGTTATCTGTAGAGTTCCTCTGATAAATCAGCCAACCAACCAACCAACCATCCAACCAAATCATAATTTTAAAATAATTGATATTAGTTGTGTAGGCCTTATTTACTCATAGTGGATATTATTTTTATTTCCTATGTTCAAAGCATTTGTTTTTCAACTCTTTTCTTACTTTTTTCTCGGCCATATACTACTTCCTGATTTCTTATAGATTTTTCAAGTTTTTTTGTGTGTAAATAAGGAAAAGATATGTGATTTCTGTGAGAAAGCTTAGCCACCTTAATTTTTGCTTCTTCTAGTGACCTCATTTTGTAAATATATTTAGTTGGAAGTAAAAGATTATATAGCATTTGCATTTTCTGCATTTTTGGGTTAGTTCACTGAGACATAAAATCTTAAGCTAATTTGTAAATATTAGAGCAAATGTAGCATCTCTAAAGCAGCCTAGGCCATATGCTACTTCCTGATTATAAGGGCAATTTTCATTGCTAGATTTTTTTTTTTAATGATAAACATAAAATAGACTTCTCTTTAAACACACACAAAGAAAATGTCTCAAACAATTCAATCTTCTAACTATGGCTGGGAGAGATAGTGCTAGAGAAGAAGAAAGAGGAAAATACACAATTGCCTGTATTTTTAAAGGGAGAATCATTTATCCTTGATGGCTAAAGAAATAAGACTCAGCAGGAGTAAACTTTGTTTTCAGAATCAGCCATTTCTTTTTGCTTTTCTCTAGGTAGTGTCTTTCTTCTCCTTCAAAAGTTCAAGTATTGCTGAATAAATGAAATTTTTCTAAAATACTGTCACTGAGCAATTGTTAACTTCAGCAGTCTTCCTAAAATGCATGTGCATCAGCAAATGGTGAATTTTGTATTTATTAGTTAAACTTAATGTTTTTTCATTGGCTTTAACACCTTACAGTAATACACAATTAATATTAATTTGACTTGCTAAAGGAAGGGGAGCATGGGATCCCTGAATTTTGCTAATTGAAAAAACCACAAATGTCTGATATCTTAGAATGTTAGAAGGAAAATAGAATTAATATTTAGAGTTTTATTTTCCTTAGGATAATGTATTAGAACCTCACTACCGGTTAACATACCTTAGGGAAAAGCCAAGTGTGAAGCACTTCTGAGCACAATTCTAAATACAATTGTACAGTTTACATTTGTTATCCCCACCCCTGCTGTGATTAGATAGTTAGTAAGGTACTTTGTGTTTAGGTGAATTTTCATTAGAAAAGCAGTAGAATTAAATTGAAATGGCAAAAGTGCCACTTATTTCTTCTCTTCTTTAATGTGTTGATTTCTTCATGCCAGTCTTCAAGAATGAGCTCAGCATGTGTTCTCACATAATTTAACCTTTATTTCTTATAATTAAATCTAAACATATAGAAATCAAGACTACCTAGCAATTTTAAGGATATACATAACAATTGCAAATGAACATGATCAACTTAATAAAATAAAAAGGATACCCATTTCCATTTATTAATTCAGTGTATAATAATAAGTGTTTAATCCTTTGAAAGAAAAGGCCAAATTTGCTTTTCAGTCAGAGGTAACACTTGATTTCCGTGGCACAAATATGTTTTTTTATTGAAATGAATTGTGCCAATAAAAGGATAGTTTATAAATACTCTTTATCTACTATTATTCTAGGCAAATGGAAGATGGAAAATAAGTTGATTCTTTTATATTCTTGTTTAAAAGAAACTCACAGTTGAATTGGAAAGATATTCATAGGCAGTAAAATAAATAAAGAAAGGAAGGAAGGCTAAATCTGATGTATCAATAATGCATGTTAGTGGTATTAAAGGAAGAGATTAGCAAAGCTTTAGGTTGGTACAGAAGAATTTAATACATTTATGTGAATGATTGAATGAATGAATGAGTTCTATAAAGTAGTATCAGTGAAGATTATGGTCACCAAATAATAACTATAGAATAAGAACCGCTGAAAATGGAATACCAAAATGTGTGGCAAATGAAGATATAGATGGTGTTTTGAGTGGAGTAACTAGTGTATCAGATTTGGAGGAGAAACAAGAATAGAGGCTGGAGGAAGCACACATAAAAAGACAGAACCAGCCTGTAAGTTCTGACCTGGATCCCAAAAGGAGAAATAGTTACATTACTTAAATTATTAGGCCAAAGAGAGATTGTGCCTCTTTATTTTTTGAATGAGCGTGGATTTGCTAATGTTATGTCTAGAAAGCTTGTGTATTTGAACATAATGTAGCCTAGGTCAGACTGAAGGTGAAACAACGTACTGTTGTGTGTGTGTTTTTTTTTCTCTCCATTATCTCTTTAAACTATCCCTGCTTTGACAAGCTAATGAGATAAGAGTATGTGAAAACACCAGACTACCATTACCACATATTTTAAACGAACATGATGAATATGTATTTTTTATATCTTTATAGTAACTAGAAACTGAAATATAGCCATAGTGTAAATTACACATATTTTAAAACTTTTCTATCCATATTTCTTGATATTTTAAATAATGCAAGTATTACAATTAGAACATATTTATAGAATTTTACAACATTTAAATTAAAATCCTTTCATAGAGTAGAAACTAGACATTTGCTAGTTTTATGTTCACTTTCTTAAGTTCTCAGATAAACCAATTCTTGAAAACCTATTGATCCAAAAAATGTACTAACATAAAGTTAAAATATATAAGTGATCATTTATCTTCTTCAAAGATTCTATATATTCATCTAAAAAATTAGTAAAATAAATTCTTCACCAAAATACACTGTATATGAAAATCATAATATGTTCTTACTGTTGAAACATGAAACAAAAACCTAGGTATTGGCAAGTTTCTTTTTGTTTTTCAAACCGCTTCACCAGAGTCATTGTGTACATAATGATGAAAAGAAAACACTCAAGATACTATTGGTTGATTCATCAGTAAATCTGTATTGGCTGCCTGCTCAGGTGGGCGGCACTAGTATTTTGTTGAAGCTTACTCATTACACATGCACCAGTCTTATTGTTGAACATTATCTCAATAATATTAAAAAAAAAAAAAAAAAAAAAAAAAAAACAAGAACAAAAGCGACACACGTTTGTTCTTGGTGTTGATTATGACACTCCTGTTACATCTAAAAATGGATTAAGTAAATGTCTTTCACAAGTAAACATCATTATGTTCCTCCTGTTAAGAAAATCCAAAGAAGTGCATTTTAAAAATCTTATTGGCTTTAGAAAACAGTGAGAGGAATCTAGGGCATTGTACTGGGCCTGGGCTAATTGGTTAAAGCATGTTTACTTCTTTTACGTGAAGTCAGGTAAGGTAACTTGTGATGAGCAGGCAAATGCTGTTTGGTTGACCTAGACCTTCCTTTTCCAGGAGAGCCTAGCATAGGAACTTAGTTAAGCTTTGGTTGGCCGATGTGGAGCTTAGCATAAGCAACTCTATCTTGGGCCTAATCTGGTTACTTTAGCACTCCAAATAGATAGATAACTCAAAGTGATTAAATCGAAAGTAATTTTATAAGGAATAAATGAATATTGGGTTTATATTCTACGAGGTTAAACATAGTATGAGTCCCCATCTTTTTTTTTTTTTTTTTTTTTAAGTTGTATTTGTACGAATAGTAAACAAGTGGTTTATGGAAAAAAAGATGAAACCTTTACTCAGAGTCTGGTCCAGCCATCAAAGATAACTGTTAACCATTTGCTTGAAAAATTTTTATATTCTCCCCTCTTGGGTCAGATATGATAGCTAACATAGTATTGTATTTTAAAAGGTATACTATGGAAGCAGAATACCTAGGTACAAATCTGTCTCTTTGCAATGAAAGTCGCCTAATTTTTCTGTGCCTCACCTTACTCAATTATAAAATGAAGATAAAAATGTTTTCCCACTCTCTCATTGAGGGTTATTTTAAGAATTAAATAAGATTACATCTGTAAAGCACTTTGAATAAGTACTCAGCAAATATCAGCCATTTTTCTGGCTGTATTTTGTTAAAAGTAATATGCTCAACTCAAGTTCACTAATAATGCAACTATTGCACTCTTACTCCAGGGAAGGGAGGCTTTTCATTTCTGCTTTCTCTGCTACATTGATTGATGTAATCCAGACATGAATCAAGCTAATATGTTTTAAGATGCAAATAAGTAAACAAACATAAAACCCACTTAGGATACAGTCATCCTAAAACACCCCCACTGGAAAACAAGAAGTAATTACCAGTGAAGAGCCCTTTTGTATGATTTGGTGAATTGTGATGACAACCCAAGCCTCTTCTGATAACTTGGTGGAGCACCAAGATGGCAAACTGCCTCCAAAACCAATTAATGAAGCAATATCCTTAGATACGGAGGTACAGAAGACAGAGCAAAGGGATTTGCAGACCCACAATATTAACGGGTGACTGTGTCACTGTAAATACAGCTGCTCCTGGCTGTTCTCACCATATGTTTGATTTTACATATTTATACACATCCTTTCTTTATTCTTTCTTATGAACCTCATAACTTTCTACCCAGCTTATTGCTTTAGGATATTTGTGCCACTAGCCAGATTTTGTGTTGCCATGGTGAAAGTTGAAGACAGAAGGGCAGGAAATGGAATGAGATAATACCACATAGAATTAGTCAAGGGTGCAAATGCGTAGTCTTATACAATTCTAGGGTAGAATTTTTATTTTTCTTAAAATAAACAGAAAGAAGCCATGAAGAGATCTGAACAGAAAATAAACATCATTTCCAAGTGAGAAGGAAGAGATTCAATTGCAAATATAATATTTATATAAAGCATGGGCTTACAAGAAAAATAGAGGCATTCTGTACCATGAAAAGGAATTTCTTCTATCTTGGATAAGAAAGTCAGGGGGTCAGTGCTGGTTAGATTGACTGTGGAGTATGTCAAGTTAGGGAATGATTACAGGGAGTGGGTTTGATCTTAACCTTATCAAAGAAGATGAAATTGTCAAATTTGTGAGATAAAGGTGTGTTATTCTTCAGGCAAACTAGTTTGCCTGAACTAGTTTGCCTGAAACCAAAAAAGTGGACATTACCACTTTTACTTATAGAGATCTTCAAGGGAGGATTGTCATGAAGAGATGAAAATGGGATATTCTAGTCAATGGTAGAAATAAATTTAGGATAAACTAATATCACAGAAAGGGAAGGAGAGTTTCAGAATTGCTGGCTTGCTTTCCGACTACAGGCTGGGAACTTGCAGGGCATTCTTATTAAATTGCTCCCTATTGCTTCAGGTCTGTAAAAGTTCACAATGCATTTGTAGTTAAGCTCAACACCGTCACTATGTATTAGGAAATCTGCAAGCCAAGGTGCATATTTACAAGAGAGATCTAGTTCGTGCACTTTGCTGCCTCATTGAAATAATATTGTGAAAGTGGCCAACCTGCAATCAAAACTGTATTTTTCACTAGACTGAACTGCGGACTGTGACTTTTTGGCATTCTGTCATGTGTCACAAGGGGCACTACCGCATAAAGATCATGCCAATAACAGTATGAACAAAACACAAAAGATGACTCTCCAATAATGTTAGTGCTATTTAAAACTGAAAGGCTTTACTTACCTTGGAGAAGTAAAAGAGAGTAAAATCACAGCATCCTGGAATGTTAGAGCAAGTCCAGTGGTATAACAGATGAAAATTATTTCAGCTCAAAGAGGTTAAGTAACTTGTACAAGGTCACAAAGCTACTGAGTAGCAGGATTGGGTTTATAACCCATGCTTTCTTGTTCTCCATTCTGAGCTTATACCACTTTGACAAGGCGCATCTCATGTAAAAAGTCAAAGCTTCTCATTTACAAAGTCATGTAAAAAGTCAAAAAAATAAGAACTTTTTTTTTTTTTTACCTTTATATTTCTTGTTTCAGTTGTGTCAGTCAAAGAACTAAATTAGTAAGTGTATGGGGAAGAGTTTCAGAACAGGGTAGCACCAGCATATTCCATAAGTAATTTGATAGTCTGATAAATGCAAAGCCATATGCTTTGAATTCACAGAGAATACTTAAATTATAATAGAGTTCCTGCTTTTACTTGCTTTCTGTCTAATAAAGAAATTCCTTTACACAAGCATCTCTTGACACCATTCATAAATAACTAAAACAGAGAAAATGATGAATGCCATACAAGAGTTACTGATTGTGTACTACAATCATGCAAAGGAGGAAGAGAGTGTGTCTAACCAGAGATATGGAGAAGGCTAACAGCCACTGTGTCATCTGTTCCGGTCCTAAGGAACAGCAAGGATTCAGAGATAGGAGGAGCAGCCTGATGACAAATTTTGGGTGGAGGCAGATTGGAAGAGGCTATGGTGGGAGATAGCAAGGAACGGGTTTGGTTGTGATTGGGAAGAAGTGATCTGGGTCCTTCTCCTTAGTGTCTGTGTCACCTCAAAGTGTAGGATTTCTCTCTTTCTCAGCAGCAGCACCTAACATTTCTTAGCTCTTCCTGTGAACACAGCTGCATACATTATCTTATTATCCTCTTATGATAAACCTAAGCAATAGGTAACTGGTACTATGAGGCGTACACAGATAATGAAGTGGAGTTATATTTGGTCAAGATCACACAGGTACAGTGTGGTATTCTACCACAGGTGGGTTCTGGACACAGGTAGAGAGTGGCTTCAAACCCAGCCCAGTATCATTCCCAAACCCATCCCTTTACCCTTTGCACTATTTATCTCCCCCCCCTCCCCGTAACATGATTGGTTGGATTGTAGTTATGTAGGCGAGGTTGGGTGACAAAGTTAATGCACACAAAACCGGAAGTGGAAAGAAAGCAGCTTATTTAAAAGAGGAAGTGTACGTGAAAATGTCAGGGCCCAGAGTGAGACTACCCAGGTCTGAATTCCAGCTTCCCTCCCTGCAACCCTCCACTAGTTGTGTGGTTTTGAGCACGATCTTATACAGCCTTCCACAGCAATGGGAGGGCCAGGCCTTTGGCCCCAGTATCCTCTACATCCTCTTGTCTCTGGGGTTGATGTTCCTGTATGCCAGGGCGATGCCTGACCTGTTAGCTTTGACGGTTGAAGTCAGGGGCTGCTTGATCAGATACCTTATACCCTCTTCTTGCTGGCTCAGCCGCAGCCTTACCCATGTGAGTGTTCAGAGCTCAACAAGGACACATCTATGTATGGTTGGCGGAAGCCTCAGAGGTGGATCTGTTTTAAGCCTCTCACTTTTCCAGAGCCAACCCTTTCACTGACTTGGTTCCACTCAAAGCCTCCTGGGGATGAGGGTGAAGCCTCAGAAAAGCTGGAACTCAGTCACACCCAGGGTCTTTGTTTGGTCACCTCCCTGCTGATGGTGGGAATTCCAAATAAAGTGTGGAGTAGGCAGGAGGGTAATCAAGAGGCTTCCTCCACTTCTCGGCTTTTCCATCTAACTTATTATTTCACTGTCTGTTGTGTTTGATCACTCTCCCCCTCTCCTTGCCTCCCTCCTCATTTCCTACAATCCCTTAGGCCAGAAATGGGTAGGGTTTTCTATGCCTTGAATATCCTTTAACAATTACAAAGTAGACCTATAAGCTAGATTCTTCAGTTTGGGGCCCTTGATATACTAATTGGTGGGGGGTGGGGATAGGGACTGTGTCCCATTCCCTTTCTATCAGCAGCTGAATTGTACTTTATTCTTTCTCTTTCAATTCTTCTATAATACATCTAAGGCCTCCAAAGTAAATTAACACCACAATGACTAGAGATTGCATCTAAATTTGAGAAAGTATATTTACATTTCCAAACTGCTTACCTGGGTATAATTATTATTATTACTGTCTGATACATGACGAAGTCACCATCCCTCCCAGCACCACCTGTGTTTATATCATATATGTAAGATTTAGTGTCAACCTCATGTATGATTTCATTTGGAAAATATTAAATAAGCATCTATTGTGTGCCAAGTCCTCTGTTCAGTGTGGTATGTAGTGGTAAAATGTCTAAACACTGCCCTTAGGTAGTTTACATTCTGGAGAGAGAAGATAAGAAAGAATGGTAACTCTGTTATGCTATGAATAATAAATGGTAAAGAAAGAAGGTGGCTTAAAGCCATGAAATATGATGTGAGGAGTATATCAGGAGGCCATGATAAAGTGAGACACTTTTGGTAGGGATGTGTCCGCTGAATTATTTCCTCATATTTCTGCATCCTCAATGACTATGAAGTCCAACACTTGCCCAAAGCTAGCTGAGTTCAAATTCATGGCATCATACCTTTTTGTCAACGGTAGAATCCACATGGCATACCTTTCAATACATTGTACTATGTTACTGTTTGTATATATGTGCATGTATATGTGTGCACATACACACAAATATAAACCCGTGATAAATATATCACTACATTTATAAATTAGGCCTTGTAAACATGCACATATATGTGTAGGTATGTAAGTAGGTTGCTCTATGGTTATTTTATTCTCCCCAATTAAATGGAGAATTTTATGAACATTAAGGATTATATCTTCCATTTGTTATTTTCCTTTCTGCTGGGCACACAGTGGGAATTCAAAGAGCACTGAGCAGCTCATTGAATCAATAGGGAATTCCTCCAATTTATTTTTTCAGTTCAGTTTTTTTCTTTTTTCCAGTGTTCTGATATTTTGGAACCTTAGAAATATAGATCACTTCCAAAGTTCTCGTCAAGAATGCCTCTATAACTATTGAACAGGGACACTGCAAATTGCACACTGAACCAATTCAAAGAGGTCTTTTTTTTTCCTCTTTCTAATGTCAAATGTGAATGTTAATTAACAGTTTATTTGTGAATGACACCCTAGGGTTATGCCTTCTTTGGTAAGATAAATGAATAGACATTTTAAAATCAGCTGGATTTTTAAAACTTAAACATTGAATTGTGTTTCTCATAATTTTAGTTTCTTATAATGGACTTGGACATGTGTTCGGCATGCTGGAAAAACAATATTAACAATACCAAAATCAGGCTCTGCTGTAGAGGTATTTAATCAATTTGTCCGCTATCTGTATTATAAAAACAGTCCACAGCAGTAATGTGGATATAATGATAGGAAGGTATAATTCTAAATGTGCGGCGCTGTGTTGATTCGGGTATGTTCATTACTCTTGTATGTGCAATGGATGTTGGTAGTATTTCTGACTGTTAAATTTAGTGGCCACATATGAGTACATCGATGTCTTTGCGATGTTTAAACTTTTGACTATTAATCATATTTTACTATAATAAAATTACTGCAGAATTATTGGGAGTATTTAGGAAAGCATTGTTTTTAACTTTCTAAAGAGAAATACAAAAATAATTCATATTTTCATCTCTGTAGAAACAAAATGCAAAACACACATTAAACACGTATATTTAAAATATTACAGCTGTATGGATTGGGATCTTAAATCAGTTGGAAATTGAACGTATATCTTTACAGTTTTCAAAAAAATATAGAAAGCATTCACAAAGCCGGCCTCTAAAAAGAAATGTCACTCGACTTGCTTGGGTGATGGTGATGACTTCAACAGGTTAATAAAAACAAAACCAATTTAGAGGGATACATATTTTAAAAATGGATATCATGAGAGGAGTAGCACATCAACCACTCAATGTCTCAACTATTTGCTCAGGCTGTATTATTAGGTCTTCCGTTTTCACATGCAGTCTGCCCAATGATAGATTGAGATATCACAGAATTGGGCTCTTTACGCTCGCTTCGTGGATAGCATTATAACATCCCCAGTTCAAAGAGCCTATAAAAGCTGGCACCAGGATTTGCACCTGTATACTCTGGCAATACTCCATGTTATTTATTGTTGCTGTGTCTACACCCCTGTGAGAAAACTTTAACATATATTAAGTACAATATTTTACAGTTGATTTTTCTGAAGATAGTATACAATAAACAGTCAGTCTTAGTTGTTTCTGACTATGACACACCACATCACTCATGTGCACATTTATTCAAAAATATTCACTGGATGCCAAATATTTGGCAGGTACTTCTGGGCTCTGAGGGCATCAAAGGAAGAAATATGAAGTTTACACTCTTGCTTTGTAGTATTTTATCATATGTATATGCAGTTAATTATCAACTTATAGAATATATAATATATATGTATGCATATAAAAGTAGGTTCTTTTACAAATACAAATGACTTTCACATAAACACACTGGTTTAAAATAGTGAAGTTCACAAAAGACCACTTAACCTCTCAGAAAGTGTAATTTATTCTAAATTTTAAAATATCAAAGATATAAAGGAAAGTCCCTCTTACTAAGAGAAAAGGAATGTATTCCAATTTTAAGTCTTTACCTTTTTAAGTTTGAGCACTTGAACAGGTTATTTCTCTTACCAAGAAAAGCATAGGTGAAGGCCCGTTTTTCTCTACCTATTTTCTTTTTCCTGTACAGAGAGGAAAAAGAAATAACTCTTTCTTTTCTCTGTATGCTCTCTGTACAGAGAGAGTGGTTTGGGGGCCAGGAAGCTGGATATAAATGAAGAATGGGAAGTAGGGGAATAAGGAGAGGAATTTAGAAGTGGAATGTCCCTGGGTCTCACGGGCACTCCCCTTTTATACTTCTTGAAAACTTCTACAACTGAGAATAGTTAAACAAACAGATGAACCTGCCTACCTGGTTAGTTCTCTCCTCATTAATACTCCCTATTCCTTCTGATCAGGTTATTTTCTTTCTCCCGTAACACACCGAAGCTTCTCTAATACTCTTGAATTCATGCTCTTAAAATATTCTCAGTCTTGTATGTGCATGTGGGGGTAGTCGGGGAGGGAGATGTAAGATATGCAACCAAATGACTTCTGTAATACAGTGTAACTATTATATAGAGATATATGCACATATGTGAATCAGTTAACCTTATACGTGGTATTAAGAGCAGAGACAGGAAGAGGATGAGGCAATCAGATAACTCCCATAATATAAAAAGTATTAAGTTCGGTCCCTGAAAGAATTTTGAGACTATTTCAAGAGGTAAAATGGCAAAGGACATTCCAATTAGTGTAAACAATCAGCTACGGTTGTATGGAAGGGTGACAGTGAAAGGTATGTTTAGAAAATGATGAAAATCTCAGTTGAATGTAGCACGCATTGTGGGTAGCGGAGGCAGAGAAGTTGAAGGAGGCTGCATTCTGAGAGGATTCATCTGCCATATATGAAGTTTAGATTTGCACACTCAACCTACAATCAGAATGCTTTGTTTTGATATGTACTTATTTTTCTTAAGTTAGCAACAGTAGAACATCACAAATAACATCATACAGAAAATAACAATTTCAAGCATCATCACAATTTTGTAAATGTCGGTAGTATTCATGCGTGTGTATGGAGCTCGGCTCTGTTCTCTCTTCTAGGGTCAATTTTCTTCTCCAGTGAAGCCCTAAACTCTTGTCTTCTTTATCTGGCACCTCAAATTGAGTCTGTCCCCAATTCCTTCAAGCTTCTGCCTCTACTGGTTTGCAGTTCCTGATTGTATTCTGAGTGCGGAGAGAGGCCCCCACCTCACTGTCTGGTGTGTGTTGTGTGTATGTGTGAGTGTGCGCACATACATATTGTGTGTGGGGGGTGTTACATTGCTAAAACCTCCACAGGTTGGTACCCTGTATGACCCCTGCCCCGTCAAATTATTGAGTGTTTGACTGAAAAGCCGTGGGGGGATACATCTATGGAAGATTTAAATAAATCATTTCTTATTTCCCACCATATACTCATGAAGTCTGGTTGTTAAGTGTGTGTTTTCTTAACTAATATATACATGCACACATATTAGAAAGATCAACTCAATCAGTAGAAAACAATTAACGCCTCCTACTTACAGAACATTTTTAAGTGGTTCTCTAGCCATGATACTAATATTATAATTAAGTCTGGTATGTTTAAAACATATATTCAACCACAGGTTTATTATGGTCTTAATTTTAATGTGCAATGTATAACATTAAAATAACAAAAATTTAAATCTGTTAAGACAAGTTTCACATCTGTTCATTATAGTGTTACCTTTGAAATGTGTTTTTATACACTTAAGGACAAGAGTGTTTTGAATACAAGACTGAAAAATAATAAATTGGAGCATATGTGGTATGTTTTATTCATAGTAAGCACATAATCCTGTTTAGAAAAAAGTTTTGAGTGAAATTATATAAAAGCATGATTTTTTCAAAATTATTTAATAGTAAACTTTTGGATGTTTTATACCGTGTTTTTACTTAATATTGTAACCTCCCCATATAATCTGTTTCTTACAATCCTAGAAGAAATTGAGAGGAAAAATAAAGTCTCATGAAGTTCAGGTCTGCATGGAACTAGGGTATACTTATTCCAAGAATACTAGTAGAATGTTTTTTGCAATGTGATTGTTTGAATTTCACTCTCTATAAAACGATAACTGCTTTCATTTCACATTAAGCAACAGGATGGGCTAGAGGATGATGTTCATACTGTCAAATCCTCATCTTCTTTCTAACATTTGTGGTCTACAATACTCATATTTAAATCATCATCTCAACCATCTCAAAATTCCTTGCACCTCGAGTATTTTATTGTTAGGACTGGCTGCACATAAAACAAAAAACAGTGGCTCAACACAAATGAGTTTATTTTCCCGTGAAAAAGAACTCCAGAGATTGCGGTCCACTGCTATTATGTTAGATCCAGGAATCAATGTGCACCTTATATCTTTGTTCCATTGTTCCTAGATGCTGGCATTTCAACTATGGTACTTGAAATCTAGGTAGCAAAATCTAGAAAAGGTAGATGGCAAAGGTCTATCCATACCTGTGTGATTCTCTTTAAAAAATCTTCCATGAAATTCTTCTCTACAGCATTCACTTCTATATGATTGATCAGAATGTAGTCATGTAATTATACCTAGTCACATGGGATGTCAGCAAAAATTGATATTTACTGAGTATGTTGCCATCCTCCAATAATATAGAAGTTCTGTTAGTGATAAATTATCACTATCAATAGAGAGCAATTGTAGGCTTTATGGACGTCCTAGCCACATATCTTCATAATTTAAGTTCAACTTTATACTTGAAGATACTAGGTTACCTAACTTTCAGATACAGGTACAGAAGCACTCATTTTTCCATCTTTCTGCATCTATTCTTCTAACTCCACTTTTATTTATCTTTATTTTTATCCATAGCTTATAAATAAATCCTTCATATATACTTATACATTTTTGAGGTAAATATTTTTTTCTTAATCATTTTTTTCTATACCTGTATGATTTATTAAATAGTCCACAATTATAGAGAGATTAAAATGCCAATTCTGCTTATGTATTTGTCTCTTTCTAAGCTTCGTATTGTGTTTCTTAATTTCTGTGTTAGGATTAAACTATTTTAATCATAAGGCCTTTATAGAGCTTCAGTGAAACACCAATTCTGCTTATGTATTTGTCTCTTTCTAAGCTTCGTATTGTGTTTCTTAATTTCTGTGTTAGGATTAAACTATTTTAATCATAAGGCCTTTATAGAGCTTCAGTGAAACATGTTCCTTCTCATTATACATTTTTATTGTAAATATTTCATAGGTCTTATTTATTCATCCTGAGAACTTCAGAATCAGTTGATTTCTGTTATAAATGGTAGTAAAAACATTTGATTTTGATTGGAATGACATGGAATTTGTAGATTAATTGGGGTATAGTTTATATCTTCCAAAGATTGTATCTTTCAGGAACAAGACTGACTCCAGTTTTCATTTTCTTTGATATGGATGTTCTTTGCTAAAGTTTTATGTGGTCCTAATGTAGATGGTGTCCGTCCCTCCCTTTAAGCTTACTTCTAAGAATCTAGTAGTTTTTGTTAATGTGTTCTCTTTTTCTCATAACTTTCAAAAATTGGCTATTGTTTGCACGTAAAAAGCTCTTGATTTTTGTGCTTTTAACTTGCATCCATCACATTATCTAACACAATTTGTTCTCAGAATTTTTCAGTCAGTTTGCCCAGATTTTATGAGAAAGCAGTGCTATCTACACATTTTAAGATTAATTTACCTTCTTTTTTTTTCATATATCATTGGATCAAGGAAAACTTTCATTACAATTTTGAAAATAGTGTTAGCAATAAACATATTTGCCTTGGTTCCATTTGAATGTTAACTTATGTTGAGACAATGGTTCAGGTAAATTTCTTACCAGATTATGGCCTTGCATTTCTAGCTTGCTAAACTTCTTCTTCCTCTTTTTTTTTTAAATTAATTAGTGATGGCTAATTAATTAGTGAATTTGATCGAATGATTTTTCATTAACCATTAAGGAGATCATATGTTTTTTTTTCTCTTTTAATGTATAATATTATAGCACTAAATTGTATTAAATCTCCTAATATTGAATAATCCTTTCATTTTTGGATGAAGTCTCCTAAATTATGATTTATCTTTCTTTCACTACTCAGCTAAACCCTATTTATTAATATTTTATTCATCTATTTTGTACAAAGTTGAGTTTAACCCATACTCTTTTTACATTCTCTATTCTTATAGTTCGTTAGCAGAATTTTGGTGGTGAAGTGTCCATTCTTTTTAAGTACTCTGTAATGCTTTAAATAACATAAGAACTATATATATTTTAAACAGATACCTGGTACTAAATGAATGGGGTAGTTTTTTTTTAAATTTATTTTTAGATTATTAATATATTTAAGTCATCTGAAATTTTCAGTGAGTTTTAACAATACATATGCTTTCTAGATCTAGGTCCATTAAATTAATGTTTATTATCTATTCAAATATTAATACAAATGAATATATTCAAGTGAGTTTTCTTTCCATAATGTGTTATATTACCACCCTAACCTGGTGTTAGATTTTTTTTATTTTTAATGTGATTTGTATTTGTCATGCCTTTTTCAACTTTTTGTTAACCCAGCAAGGTATACTTTATGAATTATTTCAAAAAAGTAGTTTATTTTATTGACGACACCACTGTTTTTGTTCTTATAAACTTATTAATTTCTACTTTTGTCTTTATTTCTTCCTTCCGTATTTTTTTATCGTGGATCTTTCTTAAAGAATGCTTATGTCATTTTTGTATTTTTTTGTTTCCTTTATATGTACATCCTGGGTTGTAAATTTTTCATGTGTACATGTGTGTACCTATTGTGTGTGTAGTGGTTTCCATATTGTTCATTTATAAATATATAATAATTCAATGATTATTTCTTGAATATCCCTTGAATGTCATTTGAGAATGAATTATTCTATTGCTAGAGCTTGTTTGCCCACAGTTTTTAGACTTTTATTTCTAATTTCTAGTTTATTTGCGTTTATGTCAGAGAATATAGCCTTTAGGGTTTTACTTTTTTGATTTTTTGAGATTTCTTTCTAGTGTGATTTATTTCTTATATGTTCATCTAGTATTAGAAATAATGTTTTCTTTTCTGATTTAAGGAAGAATTTTCTCTCCCTACATGCGTGGATGGCTTCCCACCCATGTTGTTTTTATTCACACTCTATATTCTAGCGTATTTGTTCTGTTTGATCTAACATTTTCTAAGAGTTGTTTACTATATATAGTGCAATCCTATGACTAGAGTTTTGAACATCACTCCTTATATGCCTCACGGGTCTGTCTTTATATGTCTCAATACTATTCTGTTGTTTGATGTACAAATGTCAACAGCTGTTATATCTTCTTGAAAAACTATACAGTATAAAAGGAAAAAAGAAGCTTCTTGTTCAATTTTCAGTGCTAATACTACTTCATTAATCTATTCCTTGCAAGTAAGCATGAATTAAGTGCTTTAGTATCTTATGGTATTGTTCAATTAAAGTTCAGGTATGTGCATGCACAGTATGTGTAAATTAAAGTGCCTTGTCAGGTAGCAGTATTAAGAATTTTAACTTTAAAGAAAAGAAAGATCAGTTATATCTGAAAGTGTTTATATTTCAGATATCAATAGCGACTTTTTATTTAAGGTTCGCATACAAACAGGTTAAATTAATTTATTAAAGTAATTATGTACAATACTCATTCAAGTGTTGGTAACCTTAACCAATAATAGATTTGTGATTCTTTTGCTGGGCACCCAGTACTAAATTCCGATGATCCAAATATGTGTCTACCCATCTCAGTATACTAAATAAATAAATAAAATAAATGAATAAATAAATAAGGTCTCATAAAAGTAAATCTCCGTGTTTTAACTAAACTGTTAAAATTGCCTTCTGAGGTTCAAGTGATTCTTAGAAAATCTAGAATGATAATACAATAATATGACCACTGAAAACTCAATAAAAGTGTTATTTTCAATATATTCTAAACATAAAATTTCATTTGGCAATGAGACACTTTAGTGGAGGTATACGTAAAACTGAGAAAAAGTAATTTTATTTATGAGAATATTATTAGTAGTACTTGCTGGTGAACTTTAAATAAGAACCTGATTCTTTGCACAATATTTGAGCTAAATAGTACATACCTTTATTGGACTTAGAATTTTGGTAAACTTAAAATCCTATGTTTTTTTGTATTGTAATAATAAAAAAATAAGTACTAATTTCACTGGGTAGTGTGATCTGCAAAGAGATATACAGCGGTGCTTTCATTCTGATTTTTTAAAAATAATTTAATCTAAAATATTAAAGTATTATGAGTAAAGATTGTACCTGGGTGAGACTTAAACTTTCTATGCTGTTGATCTTTTCACTGGTAAAATATGAAAAATAAGAGCAACTACCTCCCAGAATAGTTATAATGATCCTTTTTAAATCATTTAAGTTTAATTGCTTTTAAGTCACCTATTCTGCTATTAGTTATTATTATTATTATTATTATTATTATTATCATCATTATGATTTAGCACCATTGGGGAGAATACAAATAAAGCTGTTGGACAAAACCCCTGGAATATTTCTGCTTTCCAAACATGCCACTTAGGGAAAAATGTCTGTCTTAAGTTGTCATGAGAAACAAGTGAGATTATGACTCCTTACCCAATCCCCATCATGTACATAATAATCAATCAATGGTACCTATTATCATTATCACTTTGTACCAGGTTCTGTGAAAGAAAACACGGTGGGGAAAAAAACAAACCAAAACAAAACCAAATAAAACATAGGATTTTGTATGAGATTTTTTTTTCAATCAACAAATATTTTTTATAGCCTTATGTGCCAGGACAATTCTAAGCATAACATAAAACCTTTCATCTTTGATGCAACCTTCTGAGGTCCATCCTCTTAATATCAAGCCCATTTTGAAGAGGAGCAAACTGAAATGTTAAAAAGATAACTTGCCCAAGATCACATATCTTAAAGTGGCAGAGCTGAGATTCAGACCCAGGCAATCTGGCTCCAAAGGTTGTTCTTCTAACCAATAGATGAGGCTGCCTCTGAGCTTGAGTGTAGGCTCTGTTTCTTACTACCTTGTTTTCCGGAAAATAAGTCCTTACCGGAAAATAAGCCCTAGCATGATTTTTCAGGATGACATCCTCCTGACTATAAGCCCTAATGGATCATTTGGAGCAAAAATTAATATAAGACCTGGTCTTACTTTCGGGGAAACATGGTAGTTAGGTGATTGACCTAGTTAACTTGGTCTTTGTGTCTGAGTCAAAGACAAATGAGCAAATAGGAGACAGAAGCAAGAGCAGCTGTGGTGAATGGTTACTTTTATGGTTACATGAAACAGTGTATCAAGCATTTAGTGCTGTATCTAGACATGTTACATGCCTGGTAAATCGTTTGCAAAATTTTTATTTCAGCAAATTTCAAACATTTAGAAGCAATCTTTAAGTCAAATTGTGTGTTAATGTTATGGAGGAAAAAGGGTAAGTCCAAAGTTATTTATCTACTGACTACTCTACTCTAATGCTACATTGTATACATGGACACCAGAAACCAAATTTATTAAAAACCAAACATTGACCAGTCAATGCTCGGCGCCATTGGGTGGAGGGGGGGGCAACACCAACAACAAACACACAAACAAACATCCTGAATGGGAATTGGTGCTTAATAGGATGTTTACAATCTGTGAGAGATGGACATTTGTACTACTAAATGCAAGTTACTTAGAAAAAAGATAATGGTTACTATTTTATTAGTTGAGATGATCGTGGTTTCAGATGAGAAAAACTGAAACAGGTCAAGCAGATACTAAGCAGCATTGAAAGTAGTGGCATATTGCCCATCCCCAAACATGGAAGTAGGCCTGGGCTTCTTGAAAAAATGATTAATACGTTAAAAGCTGTCACAAGCCAAGACTGCTTCTTTCTCACTCTTTTTTGGTGTCTTTCTTGCTCTGTCTCTTCACTATCCTCCAACTTTGTCACCTGTCTCTTCTTTTCTCTGCAGAATGACTTTCCCTGCTATTCCCACATAAAGTTGCTTACTGTACAGATCCTGAATTTTTTCATGCTCAGTTGCAGCCACAAAGCACTAGGATTTCTTAGTTCTATCTCTAGAGAGCATCCAAGGAAGGCGAGAATCGAATTTTCACCCAGTTGCGCTTAGGTGTCTATTTATCCGTACCTGCCTTTGGAGACTGCACAAACACAGTTAGTTCATGATGAAGTTTTTAGAAATGCAATGGAAAATATGAAAAGAGAGACAAAGGAAGGTAGAGTGAATGAGGGATGGGGAGAGGCTCAATATTAAATAGGGTGGTTAAGGTATTCCTCATTGAGAAGGTGACATTTAAGAAAGAACTTAAAGGTGAGGGAGTTAGCCAAACACATACCTAAGGGAATATGTCTATACCTTTGGAGGCTAGGATTGCAGAATATTTTATTTTGGATCAGACCTATAAATCATAAAAAATAGTGTGGGCATTTGATATATATATATATCATAAAAATTGCTTGCTGGTGGCCAGAATAATACGGCCTTCAAAGCAGAGGAAGTAAAGGGAATAAAATAAATGAATGCAGGATGGTTTGGGGAATGTCTTGGAAGCAAAAAGCTGTCTGACTAGCATTTGCTGTAGGGAAGAAATTAGACTGGGTTTAGTTGAAGGGAGATTTCAATGCCATATTAACGTCTTAAATTCTTCCAAGTGAAGATAATCTGCTAATATACCAATTATCCCATGATTCTCTCTAAAAAGGTTCATTTAAAAAATATTTTGGGGAAAGTATAGATTCTCTTTTCTGTTCCTTATATAAATACAGATCAGCATGTTTTAAGAAAATTTTATCTATTTGTATGGTCACAAATGAAAAAAGAGCATACACAGAAATCCCATTGAAGTTTAGCTCCTCCAGTGAATAACTATGAGCTCATAGAAACATTATACAACTTCACTGAAGCTTCATTACTTTAGACTTAAAATTTAGATAATAATGTTTATCTTTATCAACTGCTAAGATAAACAAATTAGGTGAGATGTATAAAGCAGTTAAAAATAGGCGCTCAAGAAATGTTTGTTAATCTGCCCTCTTTTTTAATGCTCTTGGCATACCCTATATCAATTATATTTTTGTCATTTTGTATTCTAGACTCAACATGGCAAAGATTCTACCAATAACAAAGATTTTAAGTAAATTGTAGTAAGATTGTAGAACAGCATATATAGGGAGAAAATAGTTTATATGTGAAGGACTCAGGTAGCAAGACACAAATTTATCAATATATTAATTTAATAAACTTTGGTTGTACTCACTTTATGTAATACAGCTTAGAATAAGAAGATTAATAAGACAAGGAATTTGACATATTGGTTCTATAGCAATGATATATATTTATAGGCAAAGTGATAAATCAAACTAATTTCTGTCTGTGCTCTTCTTTTTCTTTCCCCCTTGGTGACAATAACTGATATGCAATTGTTTTTGTAGCAATTATTTTAGGTATAAAGATACTAACTTTTTATTCTCAAATAAGCAGAGCACTAAGTATGTATTTAATATCATCACTACAGTTACATGCGAAACAGCGAGGCTATAGACACACGTTTTTATAGTATGCTTACAAATGGTTTAAAATATATTTGTCCTAGTATGATGCCATCAATAGTCTAGAATATGAGAGAAACAAAAGAAACTGCAAATGAAGAGACGGAAGATTTTTTTAAAAATACAAATATAGTTTAATCTCTCTTCTTTCAAGATTACATAGGGCAGCAGATTTGTTTTATGTGATACTTAGAACTTTCTATCACATCAACTCCATTCAATCCAAAACAGATTTGGTAAGATTAACTCAGCTGTTGACATCAATCTTAATTTCATGAGGTTTTCCGAACTTAATGCTTAACTCAGGTAATTCGTTGTTTGGATGCACGCACACATTGGAGTTTCTAGGGCTTTGCCCCTGAAATTATTCTGAGGACATCAAGTAGCAGCAAGGCATGTTTCCTGTCTCTTTGCACTATCACATCTGGTTCTGAACAACAGCAAGAAACTAACATCCAACCTTCCCTCTCCTTTCACATTGAGTTCCACTATGACAGTCTTTCTATGGGTCTTAAACAATTATCTATTAATAAGGAAATAGTACGCCGGAGCTATTTCTATGCAATATCGTACCTTTATTAATACTATCAACTCACATTTGGGATGCATAATTTTGAACCATGATAGAGACCTGAAAATTAGCCTCTTTGTAATTGTGACATAAAATACAGATATCTGTATATAATGAAGGTCATTATGAGTATTCAAAAATTATTATGGTGGTCAGGTTTGAGGAACTTCTAAGGGTAATAAGACTCCTGAAACGAGAAAAAAGACATAACCGAAAAACTTTGATGTCACAGAAGTATGACTATGATTTATTTCATATTTTCGTATCACTGGATAATAAAGTTATATGCCAGTAAAATGAATATAGCTATGATTTTAATCCTCAAATAAAAGGCATCTGGTGGTACTGTTTCCGGAAAATAAACTTTTATAAACTTAAGGCCCATGCCCTGCTTCCCAGATTGCAGTCGTTTAATTTTACTTCAACTATTTCTTCAAAAATAATAAGAGGATTTGTTTTCTTCTTCAGGTTGTGCTTAAGAACATAAGATTTAAATTTACTTTCATGCTGATTGTTCTAGGCTACAAAAGATACATTTTTTTTTATGATAGACTGTCTTCCAGAAAGCTACAGAATTGTATGTAATAAAAACACACATCTCAAGTGAAAAAAAAATATCTGTTGACTTAATATGCTTTTGAGTATTACTTTTAAATTTTATTAGCTGTCCGCTGTTCTATCATTTTCTTGAGAGAAATGAAGAGGTCTTTAAATTGGAAAATACACATCTTGCTCTTTATGTTGTTTTTAACAAACTATGTGATAGTATGTGTCACACAGGTTTTGAAAAATGTAGTGACTATATCTTCTTTGGCAGAATATCTTTCTATAAGCTTAGTAAAGCAGAGCAGGGTATTCGACATAGTGTATACTATATTTATTTGCCCTTAGTCTACTCAGACTTTCACAGCTAATAGAGAGGGCTAATTTGATAACTTACTTTTCAGGTAAGCTAGGCCATTCAGACTTTTGTATTTTCTAAAGCCTTTGGGAGGGTACATTGATTCTCTTCATCTGACAAGGCATAGCATCTATTCCCTGACACTTTTGGAATTCCAGTGAATTAATGAGCAAATACAGATATGACATTTATGATAAAAGACACCTGGTGGTAGCATTACTGTTTTAATGTATACAAATATTACAGCCTAGAATTCTTTCCACATGGATCACAGAGGTATGTTCTAATTGTAGATAATGATTACAATCAAAGTTCTAATAGACTAAACTGATACTATAATTTTTTGCTGTATATATTCTTGGATAGGCTTATCATGTATTGAAATTCGCTCTTCCTTATTCTCTCTAACCACTGCTCTTCCCCACCAATTATGAGTATGCAGAACTTATTGGTTGGTGTGACGCAGCTTGTTTTACTTTTCTGCCCACTATGGAAAAGATAAGAATTACGGAACTTATAAACGCTTACCGAACTCTAGCTCTGCTCTGGTCAATTAGACTCAGAGATATAAGATAGGAAAAGGAAATGGATGCAGGGACAGAACTAAGAGGCAGTGAATGGAGAAATGGGTAAGAAGGAAACACACTGGAGATTGTTGAAGTAAAGAACGAAGTGGTGAAAGTGACCGTATGTCTACTGGTCTGTTTTCATTTTTGGTGTTACAAAGCTATTGGACTTATCTTTGGGGCATCAGACCAGGACCTCTAACTTCCATTCTGTTAAGTGCATCCCTAATATTTTTCGTTGGTCAAGCGCTTGACAGGCTGTTTTCCTTGTCATGATTGAGGCACAGGAACGTTTGGTGAGGCAGAGGAACTTAGGCTCATTTAACCAAGCACAGCATGCCCCCAGCAGTTCAACCTCTGAACCCTCAGTCTCGATTTAGTTTGTGCTGGGGTATTTTGTGTTTTTTGTTTGTTTGTTTTGTTTTGCTTTTTGTTTTTTGTTTTTTTGTTTGTTTGTTTTTCTTTTCCGTCTATAAGAAACTCTGCCCTTTCTCTTCTTGTTGCTTTCAAAGGCAACCTTCCTTCAAAACTTCAAAAACTTAGAACAACCAACCTTCAAAGAGCAGACTGCAGGAAAATGAGCCAGGGTGGGAAGAGTCTTTCAGATAACTTGTACTTTAGGGTTTAATAAAACAGACTTCTTTTGAAAAGAGGTGCTCAAAGATGGCTTGTGACAAGTGTGGGTGTGGGAAGATAAAATTCAGTGAGAAATAAAACAGTATATATACCAATAAATTATTCTGACAGTCCTCAGCACATCCTCCCACATACCTTTATAACTTTTTCATGAAATGTCTGCACTAAATAGAATAATGCCATGTAGTAATAGGACTTAAGTCACGATTATGCTTTAGAATGTGTGTGCTGTCTAGCACTGTGGGATTCTACTATTGTCCCGAGTTGGATGCTTTTGCTATTAAATATCATTCAGTTGTGCTTTTAAACTATGCTAAGCTGCTCCCATAATGGTGTGTTTTTTTCCTTTCCTAGGAAAAAAAGAAATTCCTGCTAGAATAACCTAGAATTTCCCTGCATTTGTTCCTTTTCTCTGGTTTTCAAAATGAGAACTTCATTTCATGTTATAGATAATTGTTTAAAAATCAGAAGGCATAAAACTAAAAGAAAATTATGAAATTGTATTATCCTAATTAAACCCATGTAGTTATGTGATGGCCATCATTTTTCATGCTTATATACTCACATACAGTTTTCATATGTATATAGGTGAATGCAGTGTATATATATGTATATACAATCAGTTCTGCTATAACATTACACACATTTTCCCAAATCACTCTGCTATGCATAATTTGGCAATAAAACCACATGGCTTATGGAAAAATGATGTTGGAGCAGAACACTCATCAGCGACATTAAATTTAAAAAAAAAAAAAGACAGGAACCTAATAAAAACAGTAGCATATTTTTACACATCATAAATTGTTTAAAAGAAATAATTACTACAGTAAATATGATGCTTTACCTTAAAAGAAAAAGGTAAAGTTTTGGAGGTCATCTGTGAAATTGAGAGTTGGAAGAGCTGTAGCTTCCCAGTTATAGTGAAGAGGAGGAGGAATGGTGAATCTGAAATCAGATGGAAGAAATGTTGTGACAACAGGTGTGGATGTGCATGGGTCATTGTTCTGAGTACCAAACCTCACAGTTAAGCTGTTTTGCACAGCCTTAATTTTGGTGCAGATTTTTCTGTCTTTGATTTATAGGTCCTTAAAGATATGTGCTTATAAGAGTTAGTTGATTTTATTAAGATTGAATAGGTGATCCAATGTTACAGACTTCTTATTTAACTTCTGTATTACTGTAGAAAAAATTTGTTAATGCTTTCTCCCCCAAACCAGTGGCTTTGCTCATCAGCTGAAGACTTTGGAAATTGTAGGGATGTTTGCAACCTCTAAAGCAGCTACTGCAAGCAGGCTTCACTTCTACATGATATGGCTGTGTCCTTTTAAGGTCTTTACAAGTAGATAGCACTTTACTTGTCCTATGTACTGTTTGGCATTTAGAACCAGGTTGCCTGCAGCACATTTGAGATGTTGAATGAGGTGTCTTTTTTCTTTTTTTTTTCTTTTCTTTTGATCCATATGGAAAAGTTCACAAATAAGAAAAATATAATAAAACACAACTGTTGTAGGGTAATACACGCAATTAACTGAGGTTGCTGGAAAATGTTTGTGGTGTGTGAATGTAACCATTTTGTTAATTTCTACCACCTTGAATCAGCTGAGTACAATTTTTTGCTTTTACCTGTTGTTTTTATTGAAGAAATAGCACAGAAATTCACTCAAAATTCCTATTATGCTACAAGTGTTTTCAAATATGTCAATCACATTGGAACAAATTTGTATTTCAAAACAAGCATTATAGCTGAAATGATGATATGTGATATATATATATATATATATATATATATATATATATATATATATATATATGCCATACACATTTTACATATTTGTGTATATATTTGTGGCAATTTTACTGTTATTTTTCTTTGCCCTGTGGTGAACAGAGGAAACACAACTTTTTTCTATTTTTTTACTACTATCGCTGTAATAAAAATATTGCAATAAAACTTATATGCAGACAGTTACATACATATATTCAATTCATTCATTCATTCATTCATTCATGATAGACCAGTAGGTTTGGTTGCAGGAATAGCTATATTTTTAATTTAAGTAAATACTGCCAGATTATTTTTTTGCAAAAGTCACATTTTATGCCAATGATACTTGAGAATATTACCTTGAATCTTCACCAGTAGTAGATGTTACCATATTTTAAAATCTTTTGAAGTCTAATAGATCACTGATATCTTACTGTTACATTAATTTGTATTTACCTTAACAATAGAGAGGATGACACATTTTTGTATGTTTTAGCTACCACTGTATTTTCTACTCTGTGATTTCAGTATTCTCTCCTTTGCTTATTTTTCTGTTGAGTTCTTTTTGTATTAATGTATAAGCAATTTATTATCAGTGTAATGTATGCATAAAATTTGTCTTTCTTAAATTATATATCTTGCTAAGATGTCCTCAATTTTTAATTGTAAACTGGTTTTGTTTATATTCTTTGCAAATACATTAATGTTTATATAGTCATCTGTGTCTATCTTTGCCTCTTCTTATTCAATTATTTGTATTGGATTTCTCTTCCATCTATATTCTTCAGATCAAGTGTGTGGTTGCTCTAGTCATCGTTGCATATCAGCAAGTAAATCATTCCATTATCTTGACTCTTAGATAATACCCTTTCTTATATAGGATGCTCATGTCATTTATTTTTCTTAACTGTTGATAGACATCATTCCACCATTTTCCAGCTTCCAATGGTATAGTTAATAGTACATTATTAGGTGAATTAATTTTCTTTTGTAAGTTACTTATTTTTCCAGCAGAAGCATTACAATTTCATTTTGCTTTATTACTTGTTTGTTTATTGATTGATTGGTCCTTGGAATTTGGTAGGTAAATTTTCTTAACAGCCCTGCCTGGAGATAAGTGAGCTATGCCTCATTGAGTATTTATTCAGATCAAAGACAATAGGTGTTCTTTACACTTAATTCCATTCTACATTCTCCTTCTGAAATTTATATTATTCAGATATTAAACTGAGTATAAACTGACAGGTAACTGAATGTTAACTGAGTATTCCAGTTTTCTTCCAGCCTCGTTCTTCCCCTGTCACAGCCACCACTCCAAGTATCCCTGGATTATTTTAATGGAGAATGATATTCAGAAGCATAGCTATGTGTGCTAGGTGTGCTCATTGTTCTTGAGATGGCATTGCTTCCAGGCCACTCAGTTGACAGTGCTTGGAAGTGTGTGTGTTTGTGAGTGAGTGTGGTGTGGTGTGTGTGTGTGCGTGTGTGATATGAACTGAGAGATGTGTCTGCTGAGAGTATACAGACAGACTTCAGCTCTCAGGTCCCTTAGGTTATCCTCAACTACAGCAAGATGTCTCATCCAGGTCCATGTCCTTCAAGAAGAAACCACATCTGATGACTACTTATCTCAGGGATATACACGCCTGGGCATTTCAGCCCACTGAGGAATAAATGGGAAAGGCCACATGTGTGTCAAATCTTCCCTTGAGTTTGACCAAGGCTTTGGAAAAGTTTGACTTCTACTTTTGTCCACATGGCCCTGCATCACCTTCTACAAATGTTGATCTGTTATGATTATCTTACAGATGAAACTCTGTCTTAGCTTCTGCTTCCAGAGAACCCATATACATCTAGATAGATAGATGATAGTTAGGTAGATAGATAGAAAGATAGGTAGAAAGATAGATAGATAGACAGATAGATAGATAGATAGATGATAGATACACAAAGAGGCTGCCAAAAAATGTGTATACCTTTTAAGAAAGGGGAAAAAAACTGTATTAAAATTGTGGTACTCATCATATACCAATAACAAAAAATGAATACTACTCATGTGTGTACATTTTTTTGGCACCCTGGGTAGATAGATAAATTTTATATTTACCTCTCTATATATGTTGGAAACCATGAGTTCACAATGATACCTACATTTTTATATTTTTAGCTCTTTTCACAGACATGAAATGTCTCCCTTTATCCTTAGTGTATTTAATCTGTATCCTTTGTGTGTGTTATATACTCACTTCACCCTACCATGTTCCAGCTCTTTTCCTCCCTATACAGCTGTTTGGCCTCCCACAACCTAAAATGTTCTGCTCACCCTTGAGGATGATCGCCTTATCACACTTGATATCTGATACCCTGTGCCACCTACATCCCCACCCCCACGGAGATAACAAATTCATACACTTGGGCTCAGACAACCAGTGACAAGAAACCCTCCTATGCAAACATCCACAGCCTCCTGCAGCCTACTCGGGGTCATAGAAGCTCCCCTCTGCCCACCCTGATGCAAACAGACACATCCCCTATTTGTCCTTGTTTAATGGCGTTAGGACTCATGTTTCGAAAGGGAAGGGGAACAGAAAGAATTTTTTTAGATTTATTCATGTTACTTTTCTCTTATTAATTAAGTAGTACCCTGCTGTATGATGACACCACAATTTACTTATCCATTTTCCTATTGATGGATACTTAGATTTTCCGTTGTTAGCAATTATGAATCAAGCTGCCCTAAACGTTCTTGTATAAGTCTTTTGGTGGACATGCATTTTTATTCCTCTTTTATAAATATCTGGGAATAGAATTGCTTTATAGGAAATTAACCAATTTCCAAAATGGTTTTACCATTGTAAACTCTAGTCAACAATGTGCAAGGGTTTCATTTGCCCCACAAACTCGTCTTATTTGGATTCCCAGTTTTAACCATCCCTGTGGTTGTATCTCATTGCATTTTCACTTTGCATACCTCTAGTAACTAATGAGGTAGGGCATCATTCCATGTGCTTATTGGACACTTATATATCTTGTCTGTAAAATATCTATTCAAGTCTTGCAAATTTTAAAATTGTCATAATCGGCTTTAGAACTCTATATTATGTTACACAAGTTCTTTAGACATTCTGCATATAAATCATTTATCAGATATATATGATGAAAATATCTTCTAATTATCAGATTATAAATTAATTTTCTCAAGATGCCTTTTGATGAGCATAAGTTTTAATTTTGATAAAATCTGATTTTTTAATTTTTTTCAATGTTGAGTACTTTCTATTTTTCTGTATAAGAAATATTCAATTACTCCAGATTTGAACATACTCTCATATTTTCTTCTGGAAGCTTTATAATTTTGGCTTGTACATTAATGTCTGATCTTTCCCATTAATTTTTTAGTTATGGCCTGAGGTAGAAGTCAATGTTTAGTTTTTTACAGGTGGATATTTAGTTGTTCCAGAAGCACTTGACACAAGTAGTTTCCATTCCTCCATTGAATTCCACTGGTAATGTTCTGAAAATCAATGGGCAAGATAATATTTGTAATTGAGAATTTTTCAAATATTTTATTAATTTCACATTCAATTCCATAAGTATAGATAGCATATTTATATGATGTTGATACTTTTAACTTTATTGAGGCTTGTTAATAATAGCTCAACGTATGGTGTTGATTTGTGAAGCGTCAGTACACGTAAAAAGAACATATATTCTGTACATAGTAAGTATAGAGTTTTATAAAGGTCAATTAGGTTGATAGAGTTTTTCAGTCTTATATATACCTACTTATTTTGTTTTCCCTTACTGGTTCAATCAGTTGCTGAAAAGACATTATTAAAATCTCCAATTATACTGTGGATGAATTTATTTTTCTCTTTGGGACTGCCAGTTTTTCTTCATGTATTTGGAGGATCTTTTGTGTGGTGCATACACATTTTTCACCTGTCTATCATTTCTTAATACCACATTTTATTTGTGCTATTACTCTATCTATACTGTTACATTTTAATTGTGATATTAGTTTGATACCTATTTTGCCTGATATTAAAATAGGCACTCGAGTTTCTAGTTAGTGTTGTGCAGTATTTTTTTATCATTGTTTTACTTTTGACTTAATTTTGGTTTTATATTTGAAGTATGTCCTTGCACAAAGCACAGTTGGATACTTCTTTATCCAGTTTGATGTTTTCTACGTTTTATTTGAAATACTTAGTCCATTTACATTTGCTATTTTTGGTAGATTTGCATTTATATCTAACATTCTTCTATTTCATCATAGTACAGTATTTCATAATATAATGTCCTAAACATATTTTCCTGAAAAAGAAATACACGCACACCAAATTGTAAACTATTTTTTAAAATCCTCATGAGTACTCCTGATATTATATATTACATATTATTGTGAAAGAGCAGCCCCAGTGAGTGAAGTTTAGGAAGTTCTGTTCTAGTTATTCAGCTGCTAACAGCCTTCTTGTCAACCACCTTGATTGACTACATCAGAGTTTCATATATGAGAATATAAGCGTAGTCTTTACATATATATCCTAAATTTTTTCTTACTGAAAACTTTCAGCTATATATTTATATATTGAGATTATGTACCTTATTTCCCAGAGCATAAACTCTATGACCTTTTTGGTTGTCTTTAAATATCACTGTCTAACAACTCACCAGACACTGGATGTCTTCTCTTGGGAGAAGAATAAAAATATAAAGCAGCTATTGATAAGATAAGATCACTAATAGTGGAAAGCATAGTAGATTTCAAGGTATTAAATTAGACCTTCAATGGCACAGTAGAAATTAAAACTTCAAAATTCTGTCTTTCTCATCAAAGCAGCACATATAACTGAAGTGACACACACATTGTGACAGTGATTCCTCTGTATCTCCATCTTCTACTTCAGAAGCCTTTTTACTAAATTGATTGTTGTTTGCACTTTCATGTGTTTCCTTTTCCTTAAAGCAGAAAGCAATTTCTGAAGGACAACCTGCAGATTAAAACTGTTGCACTTGTCTAAAAGAATATTCTCTGCTTATATACATATATGTATTTGCACACACACGTACACACACACATACACGTGTAATGCCAAAATTTTGTCCTGCTGAGCACTATCTAAAGAAAAATCACTATGAAATGTCACCAATGTCATCAAACTTGTAAAGAAATAGCAACCGAAACCCATCAGCTTTATGGAAAGGTAAGGAGAAAAAATGAAAAGAGTGAATATATGAGAAATGAAAACGAATCAGACATAGAAGAAATGGTTGCCTTATCTATATCATTTCTCCTTGAATTCATTTTACTGTTGTTTAATGAAGAATGTAGGGTAGCAGTTCACATTTTTATTATACTAGAAATACCATCCTACCGATCCATTCATTGTAATATGACTATCATAGCAATTTTAGGGATTATTAAAGTTTTTATCTTTATATATAATGGACCTATTATCGATTGATAAAAAATGCTGCAAGTGCTGAATATTCATATAAATATTTATGTGAATATTTAAAACAAATTTGATCTTCATAAGAGAGGGATGTTATGAAAATTTTATATTTATTTTTTAAGGAAGTATTTTATATACAAATTGCTATTACTACATTTTCCTGTGTGATTTGTGGGGATCTACAATTGACAGTAAGTTACTGGTTCAGATACCTCACATTTTAAGAATAATCGTGTAATGAACAGAATCAATAAGTCTCCTACAGTAAAATCGTATGGTGCTATAAACCCTCAAACAGCTGGTCTTGAATTTGCCATTACGCATTCACAATTTTGCTGGATAGCTGAAGGCATAAAGAGATGCTGTAGAGTGCTCAATCTTGATTTTACATGTCAGGCATTGAAATATAGCTTTCATTTTTAAATAACCCATGTCATTTTTTTTGTTTGTTTGTTTAACTTTAGGAAAGATGG
Organism: Rhinolophus hipposideros; assembly: GCF_964194185.1. NCBI lineage: Eukaryota > Metazoa > Chordata > Mammalia > Chiroptera > Rhinolophidae > Rhinolophus > Rhinolophus hipposideros. The sequence continues at coordinate 26,768,675 of NC_138050.1, forward strand.
GAAAGCAAGAGTTCAAAATGTTAGCTCTTAGATTTAACTTTAGCAACTGTTTTATGTTTGTGCATGTCGCATAATGTTTTCAACGCACCATTAATTCCCTCCCAGAGAAAATTCTTCTCTTTTAGTCTGACTCCAGCTTGTGTTTTTTTACATACACATTTTATATATCTTTGAAAAGGAAGCCCTTGATAGTTCTTTCTTGACTGCATTGAGGCAGCAATATACTATTAGTGTACTACATGGAGCTCACAATTTTATGAGATTTCACAGAAAGGCTGAAGTGAACACAGATTTTATATGTCAAACCATATATATCAAACATATCTGTATCCTTGAGAATTATATGTTGATGACAATCAGTGACATCATTAATGACAATGTGTTTTTCTTCTTTGAAAGATCCCTAAGACCAAATTCCAAATCATTTCTGTTTTGTTTTGAAATTATTCAGTGTTATTTGTATTCTTCTAAAACTGAAAAATAGGAAGAGGGTTTTTGTCTCTGAATTTTAACCAATACTTGAGAAAGACAAAAGCTCAGAAAGACTTTAAAGATGATGAAGAGTCATATGATTCTTAAACTGACATTTATAGTCATTCATATTTTTTTCAAAAAGATCTGAGAGTAGTAATAAGTTGCCTCTAATAAGATGGCTCATTGTAAAGAGAGACACAATGCAATGCAGTCACATTGCTCAAAGTTCACCTGCCAAGCTATTTCTTTGCTTTCAGCAGCATCGTTCAGAGGCACCAACTTGCCGTGTTTTGTCATTAGTAGAGGCAAAGAACACACAGAGGACATCATTCTTGACAGAGAGTCATTTTTTTTTTCTATAAGACTCCATTACTTCCTAGTGAAATATCTCACTTTTGCCCCTACCATATCTACCTTATTCAGTACAGGAAATTTGAAATCACTCCATACATGGAAATTTATGCTAGGTTTTGCAACCAAGAAAAGAGAGAGAGAGAGAGAGAGAGAGAGAGAGAGAGAGAGAGAGAGAGGAGAGAGATTAGTTCACTGAAAGTGTGGCTTTCACTCTTGAATGATGCTATTTTAATGTTAATATGAAAATTATTAACATTAATTCATCCTCAGTGTAACATTCCCAGTGAATACATTTTCTGAATATTTACTGAGTATTTTTAAGAAGTGATAAAAGTGATATTAAAATCTGTCAAATCTAGCATTGTTTCACGGGGAAGAAAACACCATTCTTCACAGAACCAAAATGAGACTGACACATGGCAAAAACAGAATTTAAAGCAGGTAACATATTAATTCATTCTAAACTATAAACTTCTATTACTTTTTAAAAACCAGGGCAATGAATGCTTGAGGTCCATAATTAAATTGGAAATAAAGATCTAAAGATACTGTTCTTATATTAACAGTGACACCCATCCAATCTTATTAAAAAAAAGCCCCGAATATGTTACATTGCAATTATTTCTATTTACAAGAAAATAAGACCTAATTTGATTTTCTCAACAATCTAGGTGTAGAAAGAAATTACTGTTGCCATTTTAGAGATAAAGAAATTGGGTTCAGTTGGAGGTTAAAGGAGTTGCCCAAAAGAGACACTGCTGACAAATGCCAGAGACAACATAGAAAACAGATATCATGCCTCTAAGTGAACTGCCCTTTCCTACCCTCCTCCCTGCAAAGCCTCACATTTCTGACGCTGTCTCTTAACATTTCAGAACCACTGAAGCGAAGTTCCCAAAGACTACGTATTTCACAAATATCCTCTAATAAGTTGCTTAGGGACCAAAAGTAGACATTAGGTGAAGAACTGGAAATATAATATGTATTTTAATTTATTTATACTGTGTTTTTCTTTTTTCTTCCCCATGAAACAAATTCTCTTAAGATATCATCTGGGAATAAGGTTGAGCCAAGTTTGGAGGGTAATTAAAATATTGCCTTTGAATAAATGACATCATTTTATACCAGCTTTTCTCCCTGTTATCTGAGTAAATATTTGTAAATAAAGACAAATACAGAAAGATTACGTTAGATTTATTTATATGAATCTGTGTAGCACCTTTTATGGTCTTGGGTACTGTATTGACTATAATTTCTATCAATGTAATTATTCCACTTGGCTTTGAAAACACATCAGGAGGTTCCAAAATAATTAGAACTCAGATCACTATTTTTTTCTGACATATCTATGGTAACAGTACAGATCTGAACCATTTTTAAATGTTCCATAACTAACCTTATTGAAAGTTTAAGGAGCAATAAAGCTCCCCTGTGTGGGTAAAAGTCCAATAATTAGGTGATTCTCAAAGTGTGGTCCCTGGACCAGCAACAGCGAAAACACTCGGAAAATAACTTAGAAATGCAAAATCTTGGCATCTCCTCATATTTACTGAATCAGAAACTCGGAATGTGGGGCTCAGCAATTTGTGTTTGAACAAGCCATCCGGGTGATTCTGATGCCTGCCAAAGTCTGAGCATCACTTCAATAAAGGAGAAATTGTGTAGGGGCATTTTGTAGTCTTTTTGAGAAAGCATTGACAGCTAAGTGCATTCCTCTTGATTGTAGAACACTGAACATCAGTAGAAATCAGGAAACTAGAATTTTGCTTGTTCACCACATCTATTTTTATAACACAATAGGCAGTTGATGGAACAGATGCTTTTGTGTTTCTGCCAACACTGTCTACTCATCTTGGAGAGTCCATTTTAAAAGAGAAGAATCAGCCGTATGGTCCCTATATAACAAGGTACAAGCTCTCTGTACATTTTTTGCCATGGGCCACATAGACAACTAAATATATTTTCTGAAAAGACACTTTTATTGAATTTGAAGAATAAAGATTGTTAATGATGAAAAGATTTTCCAGGAAAATTAAATGTTGTGTTTTGTTTTATAATTTATTGCTTTTCTAAAAACATAACCATCAGAGAAAATGTGTTTTATATGTTACATATAAACATTTCTATTTGAACCATAGGTTTTAACTAAAACATTTTTAAGTTTCTCGTAATAATAAAATATTTGATATGTTTAAACATGCTCAATTTTGACATATAGTAGAATTTTGTATCTATACAAATAGGAAGCAAGTTATAATTAATCAGTTTTTGTACTCTACTATAAATGTTAGGCATAGAATTTAGCTGTTGTGGCTTTCGACATGTATATTTAAACACAAAGTTATATTTCAGATGATAATATCACTTCAGAATGTTACAAATATATATATGACATACAGGGGTTTTAAAGTGCTATTTGACTTTTGAAAAGGATTACTATTTCTGTGGTTCATTTCAAAAACATTTAAGTCATAGAGAAAACCCATGAACATCTATAAGCCTGTCTATTAGACATTTTATCTGTAAAGATTAAAATGGTAAGTGCACTTAAAAGTTACCTTTGGTATTTTCAAAGACAGCAGAGGATTTTACTTTGCATATAGCATATCTTTGCTTCTCATATGCTTCAAAGGATTAAACACCAAAGTCCTCTATTGAAGGCAGATATTTTCTATGATTTTGATATTCACCTCAATATTTTAGATAGAAATTCTGATCAGGGTGACAGCAGGAGCCACAGATACAAATGAGTTTTCTGTGCCCCCTCCCCCCCACACATAGTTTTTTAAAAGGGAAATGTCTATTTTGTTTTTCTTCTATTATAGAAAAAGCAAGTATAAGAAATGTATCTGAAGAAATAATTTTTTCATTACTCTGTTTCCCTTATTCTTCCACTTTCACATTTGAAAAGGAAAGAAAGATAATAATAGCTGAGTCTAAGAGTGATTTATTCTCTCCAAAATAAAAAGCTGAAATCTGAGTGTCATTCTGATTAGAGGTATACAAATGGAACTGGAAACAAATTTCTATTACCAGATTGTGCCTTTTTTTAGTTCTAAGTGGGTATGGATTTCTGCTCCTATAACATGTTAAATGGAGGTAAATAGACAATTACAGCTGGTTGTGAGCCCTGGATGATATTGCTGTAAACTAAGGACAAAGCACAGGGACATGACTGGATTTAGGAAAATGAGCAAAGATGATTTTAATTTAGGTTTCTTTCCAAATATGTTAAAACGTGCTCCTGCTCTTAATTCTAAAAAGGCATTCCCCTTAATCAAAAGATTTTCCATGTAGCAGGTTATCTAATTATGCTAAATATGAAAGGTCACTCTCCTTATAATTTTCTGATCACCAGATTTTAAATATTTGATCTCTAGCTTAGTATCACCTATATGTTTCTTTCAGATTTTTTAATTGAACAGATAGATTTTTATTTTGATTATGATTAAATATTTTAAATACAAGAACCATAAATTTATGAGATGAATTTCATAGTAAAGAGTAAACATATGTTTTCTTTCATTTAATATCTCTACTCCTACCAGATGGGTATTATTAATTTGAGAATGAGAAACATAAAATTAGTGAAGATTGAGTAAATGTAAGAGTCTGAGATAAAATGAACCAACCCCCTTCCCATTTCAAACATATAACAATATAAACACATACATGCACTTGTGTGCATGCACATACATGCATTTAAAAGCAATAAAAGTTAATATCAGGGTGCCAGAAAAAAAAATGTAGAAATTCAATAAAGAGGGACAAAGATACCAAATCCCAGTGATTTGGGGTCTTTAACTCCATGGAGATAAGCCTCAGTCATTAGGAAGTTTAATTTTAATATGTCTGAAGGAAATGAACCCAGTTTTTCATTGACTGCTAGAGGCGGTTCTCTGGAATTGAGGCTCCTTAGAGAGAGCCAAGAGCCTCAAAGGGCTAATTCAACAATAAAACAAGGGTGAGGAAAGTTCTGTTACCCAACATGGGGAAGCAGCACACAAATTTGCAGTCTGGTCTTAGGACAAGTATGGGCTGAATTTACTTTTCCCCTTGTTTCAGGACCTCACACCAATATATGAGGAAAAGTTATATGAAAACAATAAAACAACCAGAGCCCTGTCAGAGGCAAATATCAAATAGTTCTGTCTGAATGTATTATGAAGAATATTCAATGATCACCATAAACAGGAAAATTAACACTGGAATGACTTTCAGATAATAATCTGAAAGGGATTATAGTATCTTTATAATGTTTAAAGTTATAAAATAAACTATTTCAACTATAAAACAAGGGCAATATAATGTGAAATAAATGAAAAAGAATGCAAAAAGAGCAAAAAACAAATTCTAGAAATAAAATAATAGGTATTGAAATAAAAATGTTATTGGGAGGATTACACAATAAAGTAGACATAGTTGAAGAGAGAATCAGTACATTGAAAAATCTGTAGAAATCATAAAAAGACAAGAAAACAAAAACACTAAAATCAATGGTTAGAAAATATAAAGGAGAACTAGGTAGAATGGAAGATATAATAAGAAGTTTCAGCATACACTTAAGATAAGTTCCAAAGAACAAAGTTTAGAGAATGAGGGAGTGCTATTTTACAATAAATAATGCTAAATTATTTTCTAGAATTATAAAAGAAAAATAAGTTCCCAGATTGAAACAGCTCCGTGACTCCAAGGTGACATGTAGAAAAGACAAACTACACTTAAACACATCACAGAGAGATGGAAAATGCTCAGCGGAAAATGGAAAGTCATAAAAATGTAAACAAAACAAAAAAAAGAGGAACTGCCTAAAATGAATAGAAAGTACTCTGCTAACATACTTTTCATAACTTATAATAATATACTGAAGGGAATAGAACGATAGCTTTAAATTATCAATGGAGAGCAATGATCAACCTAAAGTTCTACACAGAGATGTGCAATTATTTGAAGAGTACGGACAAAATAAAATATTTTCTAACAAAAACTAAAAGAGTTCTCTGGTTGTGGAAATTGTCTCTAGAATACTCCATTATTTTTTCCCCTCACTGTACATGAGCCATTTTCCCATGGTGAGTAGTATCTATTGCTCCACCCCCTTGAATCTGGACTGGCCTGTGGCTGCTTGAATAACAGAGTATGGTAGAAGTGACACCATGCCCATTCTGAGTGAAGCATTTAGGAGGATTTTCAGCTTCTGACTTGCTTTAAGGCCTTGATTCTGAATATAAGAAATCCTACCATCAAGCTGGTGAAAGCACCTGGACAAATCCCGAGGCAACAAGGAAAGAGAAGAACCCAAGTGGACTCAGCCATCTAGCTTTCCCTGGCAAAGTGCCAGCCTTGTGAGTGAAGCTGTCCTGAAACTTCTAAGACAGCCCAGCTACAAGCTGAGTAGTATCAAGGGATCCAATGAACACCATGTGGAACAGCAGGCTCAGCTAGCCAAGTCCTGACAGCAATTCTTACCACAAAACATGAGACAGAATGAAATGGTGGTTGTTTTTAGCCACTGAGTTTTGGGGTAGTTTGTCATAGTAATAGATAACCACATGCTAGTGGCTGAAAGAAATAGAAAGGATATACTTCAATAAAAAGGAAATTGAAGCCAGGAGTCAGGCAAGAATGTGAAGAACGTGTAAAGAAGTTGTTTAAGTAAGCATTGACTGTTAATGACAGCAAATTAAAAACAAAAACAAAAGCTACTCTTGGGCAATTAAAAGAGAACTGAAAGTAAAATAATAGTAATATACTTAAAACTTAGAAGTTAAAAGATGAAACATAAAATTTCCAAAAGCTTAAAAAACAACAGAGGGTGTTAGAAGTATTCATTAAATTTGGATATTAAGTTAATTATACGTGAGACATATTTAAAGAGAAATAATTAGAAATAAAAGAGAAGATGAGATAAAAAAATCTTTAACCAATTAATTAGGAAAAGTAAGATAATTTTATGGCAAGATGAAAACAACGTAAGGTGGTAGAAGAAGTCAAAATAAATCACTAATCATGATAAATATATAAATAGACCAAACTTGCTCACTAAGAAAGACTCATTTTAAAATTGAAAATTCATATAAATGCTATTCACAAAAGTCACTACTGAAAACTAAAGTCACTCAAAATTGATAAAAAAAAATTTCTGGGGAAAATGCCAATAATTTGCTGAAATAAAGAAATCTGATTTATTTTAATATTAAATGCTGCATTTAAGTCAAAACACATTAGGGAAATAAATCTTTATTGAATTATAAAAACATCAACTAGAAAAATATGACATTCATATTCATGTATTTAATATCATATGTATATATATTTATTTAAAGGAAAATGGACAGCTGAGAAGAAAAATTGATAAATCTATAATCACAGTGGGAAATCTTGTATTCTCTCTTTCAAAAACCAACATATTAGTGGATAAAGGCAGATCGATTTTAAAAAGAGAAGTTTTAAATGACACAAAACTAGCTTATATTGAATGACACATGTGGAACTCCTAGGAGTTCACTCCTCTCCCCCAGATCAGATGAATATAACGTTTCAATCATACAGTCATCCCTTGGTATTTTGGGGGGATTACTTCCAGGACCCCCTGCGATACCGAAATCCATGTAGATGCTCAAGTCCCATATGTAAAATGGCATAGTATTTGCATATAACTGTTTTGAAAATTCTGGTTCTTTGCAAATAAGAACAAGAAACTCCTAGCAAATCTGGACAAGAGAAAAAAAATGAATAAACTCCAATAAACCAAGAAATTGATGAGATAATTCATGTAAAAAAGAAAATATGAATGACACTTTCTGTCAATAAATTTGAGTCCTCATCAAAATGGTGTATATTTTAGAAAAAAATGTAAATTGTCAAAATTGATTGACAAATAGGCAATCTGAATAGATCAGTAATGATTAAAGTAATTGAATCTCTGTTGGAAATAACTATCCTAAAACCTTCACAAAGCACACTGGCTCTAAACAGTTTTACAAGCAAGTTCTACTAAAATTCAAAATCTTACATGATTATCTTTAACAAATTAGTGCCAAGAATAGAGAAAGAAGGCCCTTAATTAGCAGAATCACTATATTATTACCACTACCACTCCCCCACTAAATTAATTAATTAATTAATTAATTAATTAATTAAAATAAAAATAAGGGAATTAGAAGGGAGAAAAATTATAGGCAGCAAAGTTAGAATGCAATATTAAAAGTGTGTTGTCAGTACATATTTAAAGATATAGCTTCAATTTTGTGGAATAAAGCACAGAATGTTTTTATTTTATATACCAGTGTTTTCATGTTATGTATTAGTTTTACTCCAATATGCACAGTTTTCATGAATAATATCATTTTAGAAGTGTTGGGAATCTTCTACTAGATTATACGAGTAAGTAAGACCATTAATTATTTCATTTTATGATCTGCAAATATTATTGAAGTAGATAGGAATGGAGCCTTAAACATAGGAAACATCAGCTGTAGATATCCTACTTATATAATCATGCTATGGACTGAATTTTGTGTCCCCCACCAAATCTACCTCTTAAAGTCCTAATCTCCATTGTGATGGAATTTAGATGTGGGTCCTTTGGGAGATGACAGTAGAGCCCTTATGATGGGATTAGTGTCCTTATAAGAAAAGGTGCAATAGAGAAGATCTCTCTCCTTCACAAGGGGATATAGCAAGAAAGAGACCATTTCCAAACCAGGAAGAGGGCTCTCATAAGATATCAAATCTGCCTGTATTTTACCCTTGGACTTTGTAAGCTTCCCAAATTGTGAGAAATAAATGTGTGTTGTTTAAGCCACCCGATCTAGGTTATTTTGTTATAGTACCCAGAACAGGTTAAGACAGTGAACTTTTAACTGTAGAAAGGGTGGAAGAGATTTTAGGGAATCTGGGTGTCTATTGAAGTGTGACAAAGACAAAGCAAAATAGGTGCACATTTAAATAAAGAAGATCCTTTCATTATAATAGCATTAAATAATTTTAATAAGGAAAATTAAAGGAATGGAGAGTACTTCAACAGTTAATACATTAGTATAATCCACTTTTGCTTAAAAATGTAAAATTTATGGTGATAGAGTTTGAAAGAACATGGATATTCATAGTAATCATTTCGACTTACAATAATGTAACCACTTAAATGGGACATCTGAGGACATTTGCTTATATTGATTCAAAATTATGAAGTTCTAATAAAACGTATTCTAAACTAAATACAAAATAATTACCAAAATCTGTATAGTAAACTCTCCTAAAATATTCTAGTAACTTAAATTTATATCCATGTATATTCCACTTATTATACAAAGCATTTGTTTTTTGTTTTGTTTTTTACTTTAATCTTCAGAAATGTATGGCTTTTCTTGTGCAGAAAGAATTCTAATTGTTAACACATGATATGTAACCATTTTTCTAAGTAGTTTACATATACTAATTAAATCCTGTAAGTGAGGTGCTATTATTTTTCCATTTAACAGAGAAGGAAACTGAACCCCAAAGAGGTGGAGTTACTTTCTTAAGATCACACAGCTAATAGCATCAGTGTAATATTGCTCAAGAAGTCAGTTAAGAGCATGTAAGACTTTAAACTCTGTGTATTTATGAAGCTATGTATTATTGCTGTTACAACAGTAATGCAGAATGAGGAATGTTTTCAAGTAAAACTTTGTGTTCTGGTACTAAGGGCAAATGCTAAAGATAACCTTGACTGTTAACTGAGGTAGACTCAGATAAAATCAACAGGCGTTTTAATTGGTATGAAATATACCTGTTAGATTGCAAAGGGAAGGACAGCTTGCTGTTTACTCAAAGAATTTAAACTATCTTGTAAAAAACTTAAGAGCAAAGCTCATATCTTATTTATCTTTTAATCCCATGATTTTATCATGATCCTAGTATATCAGTCATAATTGGTTTATTTATTCGTTTATTATCTATTTATATTTATTGTTATATGTAAACTTTTATCGTATTTATATTTATTAATTCATTACTTATTTATCATTCAAAGTCATTAGTTCATGTCTTCATTCATATGTGCATTAAACAAATATTCATTGATCTATGTATTGTTTCTCAAAACTGCATATAGCAATGAAAAACCAAAAAAATGTTTCGCCTCATAGAGCTTACATTCTAATGGGAATAGACAGATAATGCATGATAAACAAATGAAAATTCAGTCAATTCTCATTACTTGTGGTAGTTATTTTCTATGGAGTTGCTGTGGATATTGAATTATGACTACTGAACCCTTGTTCCTAGGGTAAATATTGGTTTAGTTTCCTAAAAGCCTCTGCTCATTCCATTTTCATCCATTTATCAATATATAATGTTGTTTTATATGTGCTTCATTTTAGAGACCTTATTTTTGTATATTGTTTGTTCAATAACATTGCACTCATGACCAACAGCACTGTAACTCATGCCTGAAGGAGTCTTATCTGAAACATGTATGTTCTCCACAAGGCATATTGCAGCCTTCTTGCACTTAGCAACACTCAATAGCACTCTGTGAAGGTCATTTTAAACAGTGAAATCACCAAAAAAAGGCAAACGTGAAAAACCTAGCACTCATACCACAAAATATCTTCTTAATTACAGTCTCAGATCTGAAACAATAAGGCAGTGGCATCTTGTTCAATATTAGCTGGAGATGTATACTTCAGGAAAGCCTCTCTGAAATGGTGGCATTTGAGCAAAAGCCTGAAAGAGGTGGGAGAGGCATGCAGATAGCAAAGGGGAATGCATTCCAAGCAGAAAGAACGATGGCTATGATGCCAGAGAATACCTGAAATGTGTGGAGAACTGTAGTTAGTGTGACTGGAGTGGAGTATGTAAGGGCAGAGCCCAGGAGAATGAGGTCTGAGAGAGTCAAGAATCAGATCGTGGGCAAAACTGCAGGCAACTGTAAAGACATCAACTTAATTTCTGAATAAAATGGAAAGTCACTAGAGTTGGAGCCACATACACAAGTACACTGTTTTCCAAAAAATAAGACCTAGCCGGACAATCAGCTCTAACGCGTCTTTTGGAGCAAAAATTAATGTAAGACCCGGTATTACATTATTTTATATTATGTTATATTATATTAACTATATCATATCATATCATGTAATATCATATCATATCAAAGACCCAATCTTATATTATAGTAAAATAAGACTGGGTCTTATATTAATTTTTGCTCCAAAAGACACATTAGAGCTGATTGTCCGGCTAGGTCTTATTTTCGGGGAAACACACTATGAAAGAATCTGCCTCTTCCTGACAACTGGGATGAGAATAGACTCTAGAGGAGCCTTTTCCTGTAGAAGAAATAGGGAAACAGTTTCTAGAAAACCACTGGTGATCGACATTAGAGGTGATGGTCGCTTAGATCAGGACTATGGTGGCGAAGGTGGTACAACATGAAGAATGCAGTTTGGTAGAATAACTACAGGTATTCTTTGATTGATTGGTTGGAGTGTACAAAAGAAAGAGAAGATTTGATTAGGAACCCAGTTGTTTGACCTAGACAAGTGGGAGGTTGGAATGTCCATTTTTTGAGATGGGAGACTGCAGGAGTAGCTGGGGATTTGGGGAAAGGAGCAGCAGGAGTTGAGTTTTGATCAAATATCAGGACTTACTAGACATCTAAGTGGAGATCTTGATTAAACACTGAGATACGCTAGTTAGGAATTCCATGCCAAAACTATCAATATATTGAATTAATGAATATGTTCATTAATGAATAAACCCATTGTATAACTTAGATTTTAGCTAGGTGATTGTTTTTGTTTTTGTTTTTTGTTTTCTCAAAAAAGCTGTTTTTGGAAACACTTGAAAGTTTTCACTTTTTTTTTAAATTTGTGTTTCATTTATTGGAGTGACATTGGTTAGTAAAATTATATAGTTTCAAGTACACATTTCTATAACACATCATCTATATATTGCATTGTGTGTTCACGACCCAGAGTCAGTTCTCCTTCCATCACCATGTGTTTGAACCCCTTTACCCTCTTCTACCATCACTCTCCTCCCTTACCTTCTGGTAACCACTAAACTGTTATCTGTGTTATGAGTTTCTGTTGCTATGTCATTGCTTTAAACATGGTAAATATTTTAATATTAATTCTTATACTGCAGAAATATATAGAGTGTAAAAGGCACTAGCTTCCAATCAGACAGATTGAGTTTGATTTCTGGTCCTTCCCCCTAGTTATCTAAAATATTTTGGACATTAATATAGCATAACTTGTTCTCCCTGTATAAGATGGACAAAATAATACCTTTTTAACTGAATTCATTGAGGATTAAATTTAATTTTATATAAATAAGAATCTTCACTTAGTAGATGCTAAATAAATATAATTTCCTTACCCTCACGCCCCATAATTTCAAATAAAGTCCAAAGCATGATATTACATTTTTACAATTTCCAAAATTAGTAAATGGATCAATGCATTCATGACTTAAAGCTAAGTTGTCATAAAAGGCAAATGTTAGTTTAGGACAATAAGATTTGGTTAATGGACTGAAAATGTACTGTAGTAAGAATTTAATTCTCATACTTTTATTAACTAAGAATGACAAATCATAAAACCTATGACAACACTCTCTCTCCTGTACTCATTAAGTGATCATAATGTTCTTTATATATAGCATGGGACTTCACTGCAGAATCCTTCTTAACGTACTTTTTCTAAGTCAATTACCAAGAATCGGTGAGACACTATGTGAGTTAAAAATCTTCTAGCTAATAGAGGTTACTTAATAGTAAAAAGTGGAGAAATTAATTATGTTAATAGTTAAAAATCAAAACATATTGAAGTAAATTTTAAGAAGTTGTTATATATGAGGTTTACTTCATTCATGTGTTCAACTCTATTCAGTCCTACCTCTTCAGTCATTTGAATGCTTAATTCTTAGGATCCTGAAACTAATAAAATAGTTTTAAAATTTTACTTGTAATAAGATTTTGAATTCATAGATTTGACTAAGCAATGCACAAAATCATATTCCAACTTTGAAACTTAAATTTCAAAATATTCAGGCTAGTAAAGAACATAGAGAGATAACAGTTTATTGACAAGAAGAAAAAAGCAAAGTATAATTTACTGAGTACAAACTATGCATGATTTATGATGGTTAATATTTTGAATGTACTATTTAATTGACTCCTTATGACTAACGTAATTATAACTATTTTATAAACAACAGGATTGTGGCATAAAGGAAATTAAGTTTAGAAAATTAGGAAGTGATTGATCTGGATTTTGACCACATTATTCTTTTACTCCAAAGCTTATACTTTCTATTCATGTCATGCTGTTTGGAAAAACTGATCCAAAGGAAACAATTAGCTTGTTGACCTTAATTCTGTAATTTCACTAATTAAGTCTATGCCTAAATTATCAAAATAAAATGAAATAGATGACTATAATCAAGATTAGCTATAAATTTACAGGCCATTTGTTTGAAATTTATATTCACTGGTATCATGTAAAATTGAGCCCCAATTTTTAGGCATAGACATAGTCATCATCATCATCATAATTAACATTTATTGCTTTTCTGTGAGCAGGCACAATGGGAGCAATTCTCATGTGGATGCAAACATAGCAAGGTGAATTAAGCTGAAAGATAAAAGAAATATAGCATAGAGGCACAGGATAAAAGTCCAGGACTGAGACATTTCTGAAAATATTTTGAAGGTGCTCCCAAAACTACACCAATTATGTACCTTAGCATGCCAATATTTTATTTCTTTGAATGTGTTTATTTTATCACTGAAGAGGTACATTTCCTGTTGTGGAAATAAATTTGCCATTTTCAAATAGACAGCAGTTAGAAAATAAAATTCCTTTTATAGAACTTCACATTACTGTAAACTTTTTTAAAGCAAATCTCTCAGGTAAAAAGAGAAATGTTTGTTTGTCTGTTTGTGTGTTTTTGGTGTTTTTTGTTTTGTTTTTTTTTTTTTTTTTCATTTCTAGTTTTGGACGACATTCAGCAGTAGTCTTTGGTCTTCTGTGTGCTTTGTCTCCCAACAATAATACTAAACACATTAATAACACTGCTTATTTATAGGACAGTCTTTTTCAATGGGATTTTAGTTCTTACAGGGTAGGGACTATGTTGTATCAATTGTTAAATCTTCTACCTAGAGCCCAGTAACTGGTATAAAAATAGTCAATGTTTATAGAAAGGAAAAGGAAGGAAAGAATTTGGTAACTGACCTCCAGATACCATAGTAGTTAAGACTGTTGTCAATTCAAATTGCTGAACAATACCAGCACATTATGTATTTCAGTGATGAACCGTATAAACTCTTTGTATTTCTGTGGAAATGATCTTCATCAACAGATGTTCAAGGTCAGTGAAAGCAGTGTTTCCTGCAGGCAAGTGATCCTCAGCAGGGAAACGACTTCTGTCTAAACAAGCGTAAGGTTTATGTTTGTATTGAAGTGAGTAATGATTCATAACTCATGTCATAATGTTGAAATTTCACATATTCCAAGGAATATGTGTTACCATAGACTCGAAGTGTCTGTTTGCCTGCCCAAACCAAGCCAAAAAAAAAAAAAAAAATGACATGCAGGAATTTTCAGCAAAGAAAGAAAAGGTTAATTTAAGGAGTTGACCCCAAGCTGGAAGACACAAGTAAACTACTGCTCTCAAAACCCTGGCTCCTCCATGGCCTCTAGTAACTGGGTTACATAAGGGAAAAATCATTAATCATGGCTGTGGGAGTTGGGGCCGTGGGCTCTATTGATTGGTCAAGGCTAAGGCAGGGAGCAGTTGATCATGGCATCGGGTCCTGGTGTCAGTCATGGGATTTTCTGTCTGGTTCCCAGGGGATGTGGTCCTTGGGGCTGTTCTGCTTTCTGGAGTCTGGACTTGCAACCTAAATGAGGCCAAGCTGTTATCTTTGTTTGACTAAAACTTTATTGTAGTTTGAGATTTGGTTATTGTGCCTTGGCTATGATTGATATACCTGAAGCTTTATTCTTAAATTAATTTGGTGTTTACCAGAACCTAATGTCCTAAGGGCTTAGTGGTTAAAAGGAGTCGACATAAAGTATATATACAGGTAAGAGGATCTGGTGGAAAGAATGCAAGTGAGTCACAGTTCTGGCAGGCCAGTAGCTTGGATTAAAGCAGAATGCATGCTAAATAAATGAAGTTTGTGTGTGGTTACATATGTTTCTCCAGGAACATAATTAGAATACCTTTCATTTGTTCAGAATGTGCAGATATTTTGGCTTGTCGGGAGTCACTAACTAGATAGGCAAGTGCTTCCCCATGTTGTTGCTATGTTAATAGCAAGGAAACAGAAGGATCCTCTTACCTAGGCAGGCCTTTAAATACATAAACTGATTAGTAATTCAATCAAATTATAGATGGTGCCTATTATCTTTATAAATAGATATAAAAAGCACACATATGTGAAGGAAGTATGGATGTGGAAAATACTACAATAACAAATGTTATTATAAGAAAGGATTTTGAAATAACATGCCAGAAGAGTAGCGACCTCAATTAAATTTCATGTGAAATAATAATTGGTGTTTTTAATAAAGAAACTCTTGAAAATTGCATATTTGATAATATAATATTTTGGTATTCCTTATTTCCCTCTGGCTGACATTTATATTAAATAAAAATCTTTGAGATAATCACATAAGATTTATAATTTAAAGTGCTTTTGCTTTTAACATACTCAAATGGATTTTAAATAGTTTAAAATTCAAAAGAAGGGAGAGAAGACTAATGCTTAAAATCTTCTTGGAAATATTTATTCTACCCATGAGGGAAAATATTGACTATAAAAATGTACAGTATATATCAAAATGGCATAAACTTAAGAGGGGAAAAATTAAAAGCCACAGTCATTGGAGACATTTCAGTGAGATAAGTATGTTTGGTGTGAATCATCTGGAAAATACCAAATTGAAGTCACACTTTCCGTATGAATTTAATCTATTCTCATGTTTATATGTGATTGCACTTATAGATTTCTTGAACTAAACTATTACTTTATAATGGTTACACATTTTTTAGCGTGCTTTGCATAAAGTACTTACATAGAGTTTTGAGTATTGATAACTTCACAATTCAACTAGGAAAGGTTTTGTTTCCATCACAACAACAAACAAGAAACGTCCTTGTAAAACAATGGTGAACTATGTAATACTAGAGGGCTGCTGTGTACACTGAACTATTACATTTAAGTGAAGCTTAGAACCAGCAAAAGCTGAATGGTGCTGTTCATTTTATGTTGCCTTTAAAAATCCCTTATATGTATGTACTGACTTTTCTTTTGCGTGATGTGAATTTTATCCCGGTTCAAGATGAAGCCTGCAAGCCCACGAGACAGGACTCTCTTTCCTGTTGTTTGAGTGGGCATAGTTGTTCTCAGTTGGTGTTCAGTATTGTTAGCAACACTGATAATGCGGTAGCTTGGAGTTAAATGAGCAACAGTTGGTAACAACCATGTTTGAGGGGTTGCAAAACACGTTCATAACCTGATTAAATACTGAGCATGCTCACACTACCCACATATAAAATATTTTCAAAGTTGCTGACATTCCCCAACAATTGTATTTCCATTGTGTGCAAACCTATCACATTTTGCATAAATTACATATTCTTTTATGGCTGAGATTTTACCAACTATATTTCGAGGAACCATATGGCAATATTCCTAGCCATCGGAAGATACTTATGTTGCTGGATAGGATTTTTCAGGTATTTAGTGTGTTAATATTAACATATAAAACAGGATGAACAGCAAGTATACTTACATTCACCATTCGGGAAGTTCTCTGGACACACTCAAATTTGTCAAATTCCTTTTTAAAAACATGCCATCAGAAACAACTGATATGCACTGACAAATGTAGAAAATCTTTTTCTTTTCTTTTTTTGTATTCTGTATGTGATAAAACTATTAAGAATTTTTAAAGGTCTGTTAACCTATTTAGTTATCTTATACTGCTATTGGTATATGGAATGTATGGTCATCTTCTAGGAGTTTAGTACAATCTCCTGGGAATTTAATAATCAACCTCACTGTTGAATGCATCTATCAGAGTTACCATGGCTGTGACCACGGGAACCGCCAGTAGAGCTGGAAGTGTCAGCAGGTCAGTAAGAACAACTCAGATTTCTCCCCTAGGTATTTTCTAGGACATACACTGCTTAGTTGAAATATCAGAAAACCACCCCATTACATACCATTCTGATGAAGAGAAGCTCTGAGCTCAGAGAATCTGCTTTAATAACTTGAACAGTGAATAGGCAACCTAGAAATTTGTCTTCAGGTGAAGCTTTGAAAACAATTTCTAAATATGTTGATATTAACAAGCAATGCATTGTTTTGTTTCAAGAAAATAATACCTTTGTTTAAAGAGAGGGCTCAAATATAAATCAGAAGATGTTTTTTTAATGTGATTTGTTCAGTTATAAATAAGCTCATTGAATGGAGAGGAGCTAAAATATCAGCAGACGTTTATAGTATTAGAACCGGGTCTTCATGAGACCCAGTGGTGGTTTTCCATTATCCTCATTGCTTCCAAATGCCTGCTTGCGTGTGCGCGTGCACACACACCCCACAACATCCCATAGAATTTTTAGAGTAAACTGGGTCCAGTGTGCACTGTGATAACTAGACTATTTTAGCACTTTTCAAGATGAGTTAAACCAAGGGCTCTCACCTAAGGCTATATAAGGGCTATTTTGTCTCCCAGGGGACATTTGGCAAAGACTGAAGACATTTCTGGTTGTCACAACTGGGAATATGTTACTGGCCTCAAGTGTGTAGGGTTGGGTTGCCGCTAAACATCTGACAATGCCTAGGAAAGTCCCCCATAACTGAGACTTATCTGGTCCAAACTATCAACAGTGCTGAGGTTGAGAAACTGTGAATGAGACACTGAAGTCCCCCAGATGAGCATATTGGGCTGCCTCACAGTAGAGTCAGTTCAAAGGGTACCAACTGATTGTGGTATTCTCAGAACAGATTGTGTTGTGAGTTACATTGTGTTCTCTCATGCGCCATAGAATCCTTGAATAATGCTTCATTAACAAGTTTCATTTTTGCCTGAATTACTGTTTTATTTGGGTGGTTTACTATTATTTAATTAATAGTCACAGTTTTGTGTTTTTCTGCTAGATCGTCACGAGTTATGTTATTTCTGCTTCACATTCCTGCCAAGTTTAACCAAAAAATTCTCATCTAACTAGTGCAGTGACATCTCACACTTCCCTCTGTCTCCTGTACTCATCTCACATACCATCACCCCAGAAGTTCACCTTTTTACAGCTGTCAAAATAATCTGTCTAAAAAATAGGTCTCACCTTGTCACTCACCTGCTAGCAAAACATGAATGGCTGTCCATTGTCATCCTGCTAAAATGTAAGCTATCCCCTTTAACGTGAAAGAGCCAACCCTGTGTCACCTGACCCCTGCATACTTCCCCAGACTAATAATCGCTTTTTCCTTGACTCAGACATTTCCACTCTGTCATCACTGGATTTCTTGAATTCTGCACATAAGCCTCGCTGTCTCTCACCTGGGTGACTTTATTACAACCTGCTTCTATGTTTGCAGGTTCACTCTTCACCCTCGTCAACTCTAATTCCCACCTGGCTCATTTATCACTTCTTTTAGGACACTTCTGTAAGCTCCCCAGGTAGGGTTGCACCTATAAAAGCCTGTCTATATTTCTACCATTGCACTTCCCAGGTTGTTTTAAAAGCAGCCTTTTGTGTTTGCCTCTGGATTCCATAAAGTCATGGTCTAAGTCTTATTTATTTGGTGTCCCTAATTTCCTAGCCAAGGGCCCAAAAGGTGTTTTTCTCTTAATCAGTGTAAAGTGATCGAGTAACTGGACTTGTTGTTATTTCACTGTTACAAGTGAATTAAATTGGTCTAAGTGAAATAACATGCCCTAATTTATTTGTAGAGTAATTTTAGAATGATCTCATCTACAATTTCTGTATAATCTTCAAAGTAAGTTAAGCTTATTTTTTTTTTCTTTACTAACCTATTTGTTTCTGTGGATTCAGATTACAAAATGAAATGTTCAAAGATAAAATCTCTTTCTAGGTACTATATTCTGTGCATTCTTAATTAACGACATGGCTGAGTGTTGAGGAAATAAGTAATAATATTAGTAATAGCAGCTAACATGTACTGAGCGACTAGTGTAAGTCAATTGCTATGCTAGGAAATAGATATTGTTTTTTCATCTGACCTATAAAATAGAACTATCAGTATTCCCAAGTTAGACATTTACATATAATCAGGAGGAAACTGAGGCATAGAAAAGTTAAATTATATTTCCCAGAATTGCCCAGATAATACATGAAGGGGCAGGCATTCAGTCAACTCAAGAGCTTCAGTTTTTAACTGGTGTTTTCTGGCACACCTACATACTGGCAAACCAATACCCAAATCTCCAATTTTATATCCAAAGATTATTTGTAGCTAATTATTCCTTAGTGATGATTAATTGAATTAATGTGCATAAAGCACAGAGTAAGTGTACAATCAAGGTTAGCTACTGAAATGATTATTGAGCTCTGAGATAAAAAAAAAAATATGTATTCTAGATTAGTTTTCCACCATAAATTTTGGAAGATAAGTTTCCGCTCTCTCTCTAACTTAAAGGATGCTAATAAGGATAAAATATGTGTGAGCATTTTGAAAAGCACTGTGCAATCAATAAATATTGACTATCATTCTTGGGCAATGGCATTATCGTAGTGCGTGGACTTATCTAAAATGTAAAATATCATATTTGTCATTCATCTAAATTAAAGGAAGAATAATAATGAGAAGCAGAGACTGATTATTTTAAGGCTTGGGAAAGTATATGTACATAGCTGGGTGAATGTGCTTGAATATGGTGTTCAGTGATTTTTACAGAACATATTATGTAGTATGAGGCTCTTCTGAAAGGCAGACCTACTAGGTACTGCCAGCTCCCAGGATGTGTGACCCATACATGGATTTCAAGACTAGGAGCTAACTGAGGATCCACTTTGAAAACTGAAAATTCAAATTTTCCATTGGCTCCTAGACAGTCAATTAGTTACCTTACAGAGAAGATGATTTCTGTTTTTGGGCCACTGCCACAAAATCAAAACAAACAAACAAACAAAAAACACAGTTACCTAAATTTTATATGCTTCCCTACCAGATTATAAAAACCACACTTAAGACCCTGACATTTACTTCAAGAAATGCTCTGCCATATTCACTACAGTGGGAAGTGAGAAAATGGCCAGTCAGTCCATTTCAGAGAAGGATTTTTGCATAGTAACTTAAGAGGACATGTAAATTAAAGAGGCCGTGCAGTGAACTATGCACAGATCAGGGCTCACCGACTTTCTTTAAATGCACAAGCAGTCACACTCCTAGGGGCCGGCAACACAGACCTTCAGCAGAACTTTACAGAAGTCCTTTGGAAGTGTTTCTGTAACAGACCTCTCATGGGAAAGCAGTTTCTAATCTACATTTAACACTAATTGGTGTCACTCTCCCTTTAAGTGCAATTGTTGTTGACCTTAATGACTATCTAATGGGCAACAATGTGGTTCAGTAAAGTTGACCTCTTCTTACCTACAAAGAGAGACTAGGGTAGAATTGATTGAGTGGAACCTTTCACAGCTGCATTAGGTAGTGGTTTCCTTCATCGCTGCAGGCTTAAGTTGCAGCAGAGAGCACCAGGCTCTGAATGAGACATCGGATAATGAAATAAGACCACTCCTGCACTAGGTCAGGAGCTTATTTGCCATTCTCTTCCTTTTTCACTTTTGATTTCCAGTTTGACTTTTAAGATTCTCAAGCAACTTTCAAATAATTGAATCTAAAACTTAATATATATTTTCTCAGTAGAGGAAGAACCACTTGGTTCATGGTTTGGACATTTTGGATTAAAACATTATTGTGCTTACCTAAGAGAGAAAAAAAAAAAAAAAGGTTTCCCTACTCATTGGCCATTTAAAAAAAATAAAATAAAAAATAAAACTATATTGGAATACCTGAGTAAAAACAACTGAACTTAGTCTTAAAAATGATTCATATTGAGCAGCATCTTACAAATGTGCATTTGATGTATTTAGAAAACAAAACAAAGCACATGCAGACTTTTTAAATATGAGTTAATATAAAATCGATTTTAATTTTAAGCTAAACTATGATAGTTATTTTATTTCAGGGGTCAACTGCAAAACGGTAGAGGTCAGATAGGCAGACTTGAGTTTGATTTTTACCTCTGCCTATTGCTAACTTAAGCAAAGTACTTCAACTTTGTTATCCTCGGTGTTCTTACCTCTCAAATGGTAGTAGTAATACCTACCTACTGAGATTCAGGATTAGTTAAAATAATGAATAAAAGTGCGTAATTCAATACTTGGCAAATAATACAGTCTAAAATGTCAGACATATTAGAATTATTAGAATATTCTTTTTTTCTGTCCTGAATAGATAATAATATGACACCTCTGAGGCTATCCACAGCTTAAGAAACAGATTGATATTTAAAAAAAAATTGTATCATACAGTTCATTCTTTAATTTCTAGCTGTTCATGGCTTCCCCTATTTATTCACACCCAAGCTATGTCTTCCTCTGATACCTTTTATAGCTAGAAAACTCTACACCACGTGTTTCCCTTTCCTTTGCCGCTATATTTGAATGTGGCCACAGCAGAAAGACAAATCTATTACATGTCTGGTTTTCCATGCTGCATGCAGACTTTCACCAAATCTGAAGAGTGTGTGAAAAAGAATCTGTCCCATAGTTGAGACTTCTCTCTGCGAGAAGGCTGTCAGCAATTGAAACCAGCTTCTCTCCACCTGATTATCTTTACCTGTTGTG
The DNA here is from genome assembly GCF_964194185.1 of Rhinolophus hipposideros. NCBI lineage: Eukaryota > Metazoa > Chordata > Mammalia > Chiroptera > Rhinolophidae > Rhinolophus > Rhinolophus hipposideros. Next base: position 26,790,380 of record NC_138050.1, read on the forward strand.
CATTTCTTTGCTTGAATATATCTTTCTCGCTAAAATTGGCCCCTCCAATTTCACCATATTATTTTACAATTACATTTAATAACATCCTAACTTAACCTTCTGCAAATAGAAATGTATAGAGATCGTGCCATTTTCTGGGCACCATTAAATATAGTTTTAATATGAACAATTTTAAAAATGTACGCAACAAAGAGAATAGAGTAGTAAAACCTTCAGCTCTTTTGAGTACATACTAAGCAGTGTGATTGCTGGACCAATGATAAGAGTATGTTTAGTTTTCTAAGGAACAACGGAACTGTCTTCCAAAGAGACTGTACCATATGCATTTTCATCAGCAATGCATGTGAAGTCATGTTATTCCTCCTCCATGCTATCATTTGGTATTGTCAGGATTCTGATTTTGACCCTTTTTAATAGGTTTGTAGTGGTTTCTCATTGATGTTTTATTTTGCATTTGACATATATATTTATATTGTGGAGAACCTTTTCACATTGCTTACTTGCCATATGTAGACCTTCTTCATTGAGGTGACTGTTAAAGTATTTTGCTTTTTTTTTTTTAAATCAGATTGTCTGTTTTCTTATTATTGAGTTTTAAGCAATCTTGATATTTTTGGATAACAGCCTTTATCAGATATATCTTATGAAAATATTTTCACCCAATGCGTAACTTGATTTTTTTTATTATCTTGGCATTGCTTTTACAGAGGGATTAAAAAAAACAAAAAAACAATGTGTTTGTTTATTGGGGAATATTGAGGAACAGTGTGTTTTTCCTGGATGTCAAGTCATTGTTCTTCAATCTAGTTGTGGGGGGCACTGCTCATCTCCACGTCAAGTCGTTGCTTTCAATCTAGTTGTGAGGCAATCTAGTTGTAGAGGGTGCAGCTCACTCATCCATGTAGGAATCAAACTGGCTACCTTGGTGTTGTGAGCACCGTGCTTTAACCACTGAGTGAACCAGTCACCCACCGATGGCTCAGCACCAAGCTCAAGCCACTGTTTTCAATCTAGTTGTGGAGGTTGCAGTTCACTGGCCCATGTGGGAACAGAACCAGCAACCTTGTTGTTAAGAGCTTGTGCTCTAACCAACTGAGCCATTTAGCTGCCCTGAGTTTTTAATTTTAATGAAGTCCAACTTATCAATTATTTATTTTGTGGAACCCACCTTTGTTGTTATAGCTAAAAAGTCATTGCCACATCCAAGGTTATCTAGGTTTTCTCCTGTGTTATCTTCTAAGAATTTCATAGCTTTGCATTTTACATATAGGTCTATAATCTATTTTGAGTTTATTTTTGAAAAGGATATAAGTCTGTGTCTTGATTCTGTTTTTTTCTTTGCATGGGATGTCCAGTTGTTTCAGCATTATTTGTTGGAAAGACTATCCTTGTTCCTTTATCAAAAGCTATTCCATTATATTTATGTGAGTATATTTCTGAGTTATCTATTCTGTCCCATCCAAATATTTGTTAGAAAAACTAGTCCTTAAGGTCCTGCTATTAAATATTTTTCATAGTGTTTTGCTCTTTAGGAAGATAGATAGGATTCAGCAAAAGAACTGCACATCAATTATGGAAAGCACTGTTAATGGTATTATTAAAGTTTAAGTAGTAAAAAATATAATTTGATTTGTAGGGTGGTAAGTCAAGTGAGTTTTGATAAATGAAGTCATACTGAAAGAAGATTTTAAAGAATAAGTAAAAATTGACATTCATTTCATTCAGTCATCAAAAATTTGCTGAACCCCTCCAAATGCCAAGTGTTGGTACAATTACTAGGGCTATCACTGTCAGTCAAACAGGCACAGCCACTGTCCTCATAAAGCTTCATCCTTGAGAAAGAAATAAACAGTATACATATTTATCATGTATGTATAATGTTAGGCATTGAGAAAAAATTGTGATGAGAACACTACCCACTATATATGTATATATGCAAAACGGTATTTTAAAACAGGTGATCTCTAGGAAGTCTCTCTGATAAGAAAGAGGAAACCACACAAATGGGGAATGTGCATTCCAGGCAGAGAAAACTGCAAAGGTAAAGGCCGTGAGACAGTACCGTGCTTGATATTTTTGAGAAAATTAGGAAGGCCAGTATACTATGGTGCAAAGAATAAATGAGGAAATGTTCTTAGAGCCATAGCCTGGGGCCAGGATCATATAGAGCCTTGTTAGAGAAAAATTTCAAGGACTTCACTATACTTCTGTTGTATTTTACAAATAATAAAGGATTGAGAAGTTATGATATGCAGATTTTAAGCAGCTTTAGAGGGGGAGCTATGCACAAAGTTTGAGTTGAAATATGATGTATCACATTTGAATTTTACTCCTCTGTTAGCAGAGTGGACAATGAACTGGAGCGGGGCAAGACCACGCAACCAGCTAGGAGACGATTACGGTCAAATAAACAAATGATCAGTACTGAAACAGAAAGGTGACATTAAATAGTGTTAAACAGTGTAATCTCCTGATCAATGAAACCACATTTTAATGTCCTAAATGGCAAAAAATAAAAATAAAAAAATGACTTTATTACTGAATTCAATATCAGTGTCTCACATATAAAAAGTACTTGAAGAAATTAGTTTAAGTTGAAATTTGTGCTATGTAAAAATAAAGACTGGGAAATCCTTACATAATCACAAATAAAAACTACGCTAGTGGGAAAAAAAATATTTTTTTGGTTAGAATATACACATTAATGATAAAGAAAATATTCTAAAACATTGGAAAAGAGTATACTAGGTAAGAGTTTTGCCCAAATTGGTTCAAATTGACAGTAAATGGATATAACGAAAATTGTATTGTCTTGAAACAGAAGACTTATGACGCTAGTGGTCAGTGCTGTTCAAGGTAATTGGGGAAATAAAGTTTGGGTTAGTTGAATAGTAGTAATTAAGACATTGGAAGAAGCCCTACTTGTCACTGTCATTCATCAAATAATCCTACTAAAAAAGTTGACTTTATACAAGGCATTTTCCATCCCTTCAGGTAGAGTAAATAGTACCTGTAAGCATTTCATGGAAGTGTAACACAAACAATTAAGGTGTAATATGGCTAAATGACAGTTTGAAAACACCTAGAAGTTCTAATTGAAATGAGAACATTTCTATGACTGGCTTGAGGTGGTAGAAGGATTACTTAGATTAATGTGAGTAAAATAAAACATAAAGTCATGAAATCAAATAACTCATGCTGATCCTAGAGTTGTGGATCATGAAACGTAAAATGGTAGTATTAAAACTGCGACTTGTTTGGAAGATTTCAGTATAAAAATATGTTACTTAATGTTTCTGGGGGAAAATCTTCTAAAATATAAAATAACAGGCATATTTAAAATTTTAAAATGATCCTTCCAAGTTATATACAGAAAGATATTCCTATTATAATAGGAATAAGGAATATTTTCCTTTTGTAATTTATAAGTGAAACAAGTTGAATAATTGGATGAGAGTTTAAAATGCTCGGGAAATCAAATTTTGCTGATAACGTTGAGCAGAAGTATATCTCCAATCATCTATTTCAAAAGAAAGAAATCAAAGCAAAACAAATTACTGAACAGATGGAAAAATAATGAAATGGATATTTAAATTTAGGGTTTCTAATGTTTCTCATTAACTTTGTCTAGTCTCTTATTTTGTTTAGAGATTTGTACATGAGTAACTAGATGAATAGATGTCCAAGAAAAAAAGATTTGTCTGAAGTAGTTTTTTTTTCTCTCTGTAGTAAGAAATTAGAACCATTATACTCTGGGGTTATGAGCTAGTTCTGTACGCTTAATGCCATTATAATTATTGTAACGTAAATATTATATTAATTATAACAATGACAATAACATTTCAAGCACATTTTCGAGGAAATAGCATATATATATATATATATATATATATATATATACATATACACATACGTATGTGTATGTAACTTGCATCATACCTGCATTGCACTTTTATCTGCTTTACAAAATGCCCAAAGCCAAATCTCTAACGTTTAGGGAAAAAAACAAAAAAAAACAAAAAACTTTTCTCAACTAAGTTTTGAAAACTAAGCCAGATGTTGTATGTATATATATACACCATGGAATAATACTGTGTCATAAAAACAGAGGAAAGAGGAAACAGTGCCATATGTGACAACATGGATGGATCTTGAGATTATTATGCTAAGTGAAATAAGTCAGACAGAAAAAGTTGAGAACCACATGACTTCACTGATATGTGGGATATAAAACTGAGAGCAACAAAGGAACAAGACAAACAAATAAAGATGCAAAAACTCATAGACACAGACAATAGTTTATTGGTAGGTTGGTGAGGGTGAGGGAGGACAGGGGTGGTAGGTGAGGGTAAAGGGGATCAAATGTATGGTGATGGAAGGATTACTGACTCTGGGTGGTAAACACACAATGTGATATATAGATGATATATTACAGAGTCATACAGCTGAAACCTATGTAACTTTAATAACCACTGTCACCCCAATAAATTTTATTAAAAGAGAAAAGAAAAAAGAAGACTAGGCCAGCAGGAATGTTAATGTCACAGAGCACAGCTCTGTACATTTGGCAAATGGGCTTCTGACCTTCTCTTTACAACAGCCACAGCAAAGTATCTAAGTGCCCTGTTCCCCTTCTGAAATGCTTGCCACTAAATAAAAAACAGACATTTGAAGGAAGCCTGAGGAATAACAGAAAATGTAAAGATAATGATTAACCACACAAAAAATGAGAAAAGAGAAATAATAAGATTATATAATAATTTCTCTTTCCAGAAGAAAGAGAAATAATAAAAGGAGCAGTACATATATGTTTTAAGAACTGTGAAGTGTCTGAGATTTTACCCTACTAGCCTTGACTAGTTTGCCATATGTTTATGATACTTAAAAAGATGTGAGACTTCTGGTTAGTGATAAAGGACTGTTTATTGTTCACAATAATAGCTGTGGACAGAATATCAGCATTTACCCACCAATTTCTTAAGCCCCTATCCTCAGAGGTTGATGCAAAGTGGGCCAAGTGACTCTTACCCATACAATAGGTTGTTATAGGAAAGATACTCTAGTCTTAGGAAATCTTTATAATGGCCAATAAGCCTGCCTGACCTTGGTGTCTGAGTGAGTCAACATAATCTTTATTAAAATAGACAGTGAGTAAGCCTTCCTTTTTGCAAAAGGGAGATTATATCTATCAAAACTTTTTTTGTATATAAAATCCTTGAAAAGCTCATCGGGACTAAAGGAAGCCATGGCTCTACTTGTAAGATGTACAGAACTGTTAAGACCCTTCAAAAATATCACTAAGCACTATGTAACTTAAGAAAAATTTGAAAATTTGATGTATGCACACAGTTCAAAGGACGCTATGAAAAGTAATAGTCAGGGAAGAGAAAATGTTTTATAACTCAATACTATGATTTTTAAAAATTTAATTGTAGAAGTGGTAGAAAATAAAATTGGGCATTTACTAGAATTTAGAATAATTTTTAAAAAATGTATGAAATAAAAATGAAACTGTAAGAAACAGGTGGATCAATCCAATAAATCCAACATTCAACTAATATGAGTCCCAAGAAGAAACTACATAGATAACAAAGATACAAAAATTATCAAAGAAATAATACAAGAAGACTTTCCACAGCTAAAGAAAGATATATGTCTTGAAAATATCCTGCCAAATAGAATAAAAACATCCTAGCTGAAATGAGTAATAGAGTAACTTTAGAATGTAAAGAGAGGAGCAGAGTATAAGAATAAAACAAAGTACTTAGAAATTTCAGGAAGAAGAATATCTATTCAAATAATTAGGTCCACACTTGAAATAAATCAGATTAAATTATAAAAAAGAAATCACTGAGTTTAAAGAAATATGATCAAGTGGATATCAAACCAAACAAATGAAAATCCAAAATATAATAATAACATGATGTTTCTTAACCCAACAGGACAAAATGACAATTCCACACTTTTGAAAATGATATATCCACAATGAATACATAAATTAATAAAACCATGCCAGTAAATCATGGTCCAAGCATGAGAGACAATTTAGTTTGAGTGAATTAACGGAGCAGTGAGGGGAATCCATTTGAACCATCTCCTTGGAATGGCAGAATGTTCAAGGCTATTTTGCCGTAGACAAGAACATGTTACCTTAGTCCTTGAATTACCTTTGCAGTTAATAATATTCTCCTAGTCAAATGGTAGAAATGATGCAAAATAGTTTTCAATATTTTGCATCAATTTTTAAACAAACCCTGTGACTATAATGGTACAAATCAGTGGAAATGTTCTCAACAATTACCATGTAAAATTGTAAAATTAAGTGTAGTTGACACAGGTGGGGAGGAATGGAGGAATGAAAAGCTGGACCCCCAATTTCATCATCTTACAAAGCTTGATTACCTAATACAAATTTTTAAGTATATTATTAAAAGCCCAACTGTAAACACCAAAGGAATAAAAATAGCAATATAAAAATGAGTAGACACCTGGACAGTAGAAAAGAAAATCAGCTAATTCTCATCTAACAAAGCAAAAACAGATAGACATGTATCTAGATAGATAGATAGACAGATAGATAGATGATTAATATTAATAAATGAAGAAATTACCCAGAGATATAGAAATAACTACCACAGGAACTAAAAACAAAAATGGTTAAAGGTGGTTGTCTCTGGAAAGTAGCTCTGGGGATGGGTAAGGATGCAGCGGGATCCATTATCTTTCATTATACTTCTTTAGTTCTATTATTAAAATTTCCTATGAGTAAAAATAGATTAGCATTGCAAAGTTATTCATTGTGTATAAAATTTTTAAAAAGGCAGGCAATCTTTAGTATTTTCTTGATGTGTTGGAATGAGGTCATGCTTTTAAAATTAGCATCATAAAAACTTAGAAAATTTAAAAACTGAATTAATATTTTAATTTGAATATTTTACTTTTTTTAGAAATGTTTTAATACATTTAAAAGAGTCAATGTGTAGTTCATAATACGTGAACTACACGCTTAGAGTAATCTAATACATTTCTTTAGATAGTAATAACTTAGAATTTACTCTCTAAAATGAGTTTTTGGTTCATGTCCTTTCCTGTAATAGTAATAAAATATTACTTAACCTATTAACAGATATAATTTTATAGGTATTGACTGAGGACATAAGCCTGATTTTACATTTCTTCATTGCCCTCCAACAATGCATTCTTATCTTTTTTTTTTTTGAAGCTTTTATTTCCACCTAATAGTTTCAACTACTTTTATAATGGGGGTGTTCAGACTAATCCAAAGGGCAATTTGCACTTAACCTTTTTAAACGGAATTCCCTAAACAGAATGTCTCAGCAGCTCATTTACAATTCTGACTACAGACAACAGACTACAGCTTGTCTCCATGTTTGGCTTTATGAATTGTAACCACAGGAGTAGACAATTTTGCATCCATTGCATTTGGCAAAGAGATTATACCTCAAGTAGCTTTCCCTGGGGTCCAGTCAAATAGGATCAGGGGTGAGGAAATGACTGACCTTTTTCTACTGAGCTGCCATGAAAAGAGGCCCTTTGCTGAGGAAGCACAAGAAATTACTTGAGTGTCTTCTTTCCTAATCTATAAAGAAGTTTCTCTGTCTCTTAATTTTTTGCTTGCTTGTACATTCTCTCTCTCTCTCTCTCTCTCTCTCTCTCTCTCTCTCTCTCTCTCTCTCTCTCTCTCTCCCTCCCTCTCCACACACACACACACACACACACACACACACACATACATACATACATACATACATACATATTTATTGCTGGGCAACACTTAGATTATTTCTTGAAAAATCCTGGTCTGGTTGATAGAAATATTGGGTTATTATCATATAACTACTCCCTTAATATGCATTTCCACAGCAGCGCCCAAATCTTATCTTGGGAACGATGTTGCCTATTTCTCAAAGGACTTGCTACAAGGACTCAAAACGAACTAGAAAAAGCAATGAATCTATGAGATGTTGAGGTAATTACAGGCATCTAATGAACATGTAATATCATGAGGGATAAATACACCTGGGCATAGTCTTTGGAACCACAGTAAAACACAAGTTCATAAAATATGATACCTTGAGGCTAATGCCATTAATTCCTATGGATGATTAATGGAGAATGTTTACAGTGTCAACATTCAAATTTGATCTTAATTGTTAGTATGTTTAGAAAAAGAAAGATGAAATCTATGCCTTCTTTATCAGAGATACACTATACTGCATTAGAAAACTGCTTTGTACCTATTTTATGCAACTTCTTAAAACTGTGAACATTTAGTGTTCTGAAATTCCATACTCAAGTCAGACAATAATCTCAAATACCATAAAGAGATTTCACATGTTCATTTTTTGCAGAGAATTTTATGTAATCCTAACATTATTAATTTACACACACACACACACACACACACACACACACACACACACACTGTATATAAAGCACTTTATGTAGTATTTTAAAATATAGATATAAATGTTTAACGGTTGACACCTAGTTTGAATTTTAAATTTATTTTTCTAAATTACTTTATTTCTCAACTTCTAGGACATTTAAAATAAAGGCAATGATTTTCAAATAAAAATACCATAGAAAGAGCTAATGCATGTGAATGTGCATCATGGAGTCATTGATATATAGTAGGTACTCATTAAATATATTATTTTCAAATTTCAATTTAGAAGAAAGAATTTTCCTTACAGTGCTTAATATATCACTAAGAAGATGCTTTGTGGAGATTTAGGTGTATTCGTTATAGTGGATGGGATGAATCTTAAACTTTGCAAGACACGGGTAGTACTGCAGGAAAGAAGGCATAGAGAAAAAAAAAACAATTTGTTTTTCTCAGAAAAGCACATTGATTGAACGCTCTTCCATGCTTATTTAAATTATGTGGTTTTGATGGTATAAAATGGGTAATCGTGGATTTGTTATTTATCAGGCTTTCCCTCATTTACCCACCTTCTCTTTCCCCATTGTGTGTGTCTTGTTTTACCCAATTGTTCTCCCTTCTCTTTCATATATATGTGTTGTTGTTTTTTTCATATAACTGAAACAATGTCTTACTTTTATACTTGATTAAAGCTTTTTTCTTTGCAACCCAAATCACACGTGCAAATTATTTCAAACTTCTATGTTTGAATGCCACACAGTACACGCTTTCAAATATTTCACATTGATATATTCAAACTGCTGTTTTCATTCATAAATAATCTTTGCTATGTAACAAATTATATTTTGAGACTCCCATCTTTCCCTGAAAATAAGACCTACCTGAACAATCAGCTCTAACGTGTCTTTTGGACCAAAAATTTACATAAGACCCGGTCTTATAGTAAAATAAGACCGGGTCTTATATAACGTAATATAATGTAATATA